>NC_136367.1:3605000-4070000 GCF_037039965.1 Doryrhamphus excisus | reverse complement strand
CCCTAATGCTAAAAATGGGCATAGAACACAATTAACGATGTTAAGGATTTTTTCACGAATTTTCTTAGTAGAGCTGATTGGTTCCTGAATCACTCGGGTTAATCGGTCTTCTTTAACTTGTGAACTCGGATTAATCATTTTATTGAATCACCGATTCATCAGGATACTTAACTTTGATACTCGGATAATTTGGGGTACGCAACACTGACTCAGTCGGTTTGACACAGGTAACCCAAATCCATAAAATGAAGCAAATCTTTCGCAGTTTGGATTTTTTTCTCAACTTTTTTATAATAAAGAGCACCTTTTTATCCATTGCACTTTGACAGAGAAACAGCACGTAGCATTCAGGAAGCAAAGGCAAGCTCGGTGAGACCTCACCAATGATTGATCTGCCAATGTTCGCTTCGTGTGGCCACTGCAGAGCAACGAAAATTGGGGAAAAAAAAAAAAAGCACAGATGGAGATGCCAGTTAAGGCCCACGCAGTCGACTGACTAACACACTCCCCCCTCAGATCTGCCGCTTCAGAGCCAGTCAGCATGACCCGATGATATCTGAGGCCCCGGCTTTCTCTTTCACCTTCCCTGCAATGATCCATCACAAGAACATCCCGCCTCTGGGTCCTTGCTGACTCTCTTATTGGGATTGTGACCGCAGTCAGACACCGAGGGTGAAGGCATTTCTCACCTTCATTTGTTAGAAAGATTTATTTTTTTCACTGGATACGCAGTCAAGTTAGCCTTAAGGACTCCATTTTTATGGCTTCGAGTTCCTGACAGGTAGATTTATGAAACCGCTTATTGTACTCTTGATCCAGTTATCATAGAACAAGCACACAAAAAAAACCAACACATTTGAACACATCAGGCGTTTAATGCTTATTTTATGGTGACGCTTAGTACTTTTAAAGCGATGGTTCTCAATGACTTTCTCTGGTGCGACTTATACTCCAGTGCGACTTATGTATATATTTTTTTTTATGTAAGTACCGTATTTTCCGGGCTATGAGTTGCACTTTTTTTTTCATCGGTTGGCTGATCCTGCGACTTATACTCCAGAGCGACTTATAAATGAAAAAACTGTTTGTTCCATAAACACTGGACACCTTTTCTGTTTGTTTATTTTTTGTGTAGCTGAATAACCATTGTGTTAGCATATCTTACACCTATTCAGCTTGTTCTCTATTCTTCTGTTTTGGTTAAGTAGTTTGTAAAATAAATTACGCAAAAAAAAATGAAAAAAAAAATATATTTTTTTTTGTTAAATTACGAAAAAAAATGCGACTTATACTCCAGAGCAACTTATAAATGAAAAAAACTGTTTGTTACATAAACACTGAACACCTTTTCTGTTCATGTTTATTTTTTGTGTAGCTGAATAACCATTGTGTTAGCATATCTTACACCTATTCAGCCTGTTCTCTATTCTTTTATTGGTAGAACTTGCCTCCCAAGAGGACATAATGTCTGTTTTGGTCAGGTAGTTTGGAAAATAAATTACGCAAAAAAAAAATTACGAAAAAAAATCAAAAAAATTAAAAAAATTTTAATTATGAAAAAAATGTGACTTATACTCCAGAGCGACTTATAAATGAAAAAAGTGTTTATGTTCCATAAACACTGGACACCTTTTCTGTTTATGTTTATTTTTTGTGTAGCTGAATAACCATTGTGTTAGCATATCTTACACCTATTCAGCCTGTTCTCTATTCTTTTATTGGTAGAACTTGCCTTCCAAGAGGACATAATGTCTGTTTTGGTTAAGTAGTTTGGAAAATAAATTACCCACAAAAAATGCGACTTACATATACTCCAGTGCGACTTATGTATGTTTTTTTTCTACGTAATTACCGTATTTTCCGGACTATAAGTCGCACTTTTTTTCATAGGTTGGCTGTTCCTGCGACTTATACTCCAGAGCGACTTATAAATGAAAAAAATAGTTTATGTTACATAAACACTGGACACCTTTTCTGTTTATTTTTTGTATAGCTGAATAACCATTGTGTTAGCATATCTTACACCTATTCAGCAAAAATTTTGTTTGGCGGCAAGAAAATTTCAAAATGTTTTAAATCTTTGTCACGCCACTTGCATCAAGCAAACGGCACGAAGGGTCCACCAAACCAAATGTCGCAAACAATCCGCTTATTGGAATCCACGACTGGAACGTAATGGCGCGAGCCAAGTTGCGCCAATGATGCTAAGAGTCCACTGGGCTGGTGCCAGTTGGTGCCGGCTTGCACTAAATATAATATGATTGGCGGGTGGTGGCTGGCTGTGGCGCTGAATAACGGCAACATGGCGACATGCCGAGCGAGGGGCCTACCAAGTGGAACCAAATGTCACAAACAATCCACCTATTGGAATCCAATGGAATGTAATGGCGCAAGCCAAGTTGTGACAATGACGCTAAGAGTCCACTGGACTGGCGCCAGTTGGTTCTAGTTCACGCCAATGCAATTTGCTGTGG
Source organism: Doryrhamphus excisus (assembly GCF_037039965.1). Taxonomy (NCBI): domain Eukaryota; kingdom Metazoa; phylum Chordata; class Actinopteri; order Syngnathiformes; family Syngnathidae; genus Doryrhamphus; species Doryrhamphus excisus. The sequence goes on along the minus strand of NC_136367.1, from coordinate 4,067,526 downwards.
CGCCTAGTGTCGGCAATAAGGTGCCTAGTGGCATGCAGTGGCTCAAACTGCCGTCCAACTGGCTCGTGGTGGCCCGTAACGGCGGCAAAAATTTTGTTTGGCGGCAAGAAAATTTCAAAATGTTTAAAATGTTTTCGCGCATCAAGCAATCGGCACAAAGTGTCCACCAAGTGGATCCAAATGTCGCAAACAATGCACCGATTGGAATCCACTGGAACGTAATGGCGCGAGCCAAGTTGCGCCAATGATGCTAAGAGTCCACTGGGCTGGTGCCAGCTCGCACTAAATATATGATTGGCGGAGATTGGCTTGCTGTGGCACCGAATAACATCAACATGACGACATGCCGAGCGAACATTAATTCGGCGCCACAGCGAGCCACTACACGCCAACCACATAATCTTTGGCTCGAACTGGCACCAACTGGCGCCGGCTCAGTGGACTCCTAGCATAAAAATTGGAATCTGAACTGGAACCGGTGATTCTTTGTCGAGTACCCATGAGTCGTGAGTCGGTGGAACAGCTCGGGAAGGAAGTGGTTAACACAAATACAAACCCGGCAGATTTTGAAGACTCAATCATGACTCATCTCTCGTGAAAATAACGCTATTTTTACGCCAAGGGTCATAACAACCTGCTATGCGTGTTCTCACGAAGCACATTTCAGAACCAAAATAAGACGAGAAATTGGGAACAAGTGTGCAGGTGGGCGGAGAAAGACGTGACAAGGAGGTTAGTAATTGAGGAAGATATTTTCAGGACTTCGTTGGTAGAAAAAATTTACCATTTTTTTTTTTTCAACAAAAATATCCAGCTGTCAAGCTGTATATGTCTACTCCCACTAACTTAGACCGAGTGATGGTTTTTAATTATCTCCCTCCTCCGCAAAACCTCTTGGTTACACATGCTTCCTTCAAATCACTTCCCATTTAAATTTAGAATAATTGGGTGCACTTTTCAGCTACATAACTCTGAATTTGCTGCAGTGAGTTTTGCAGGGGTTGAAGAACTCAATGTTCTACTTGACTGAGGACAATCGCACACTAAATCCAGCGCCATGCAAATAAGCCCAAATAGCTGCTGTATCTCCGTGAAGGGTCGGCCTCTCAAGCAATCAAGGAAGCAGAGTATTTAATGGATTTCGCTGGAAATGGAATGCATTGTGTGCAAGTGTCAATGAAAGTTCCGATGAGGAGGCTTTTAAAGCTGTGCTAAAACTATAAAGCTTCTTTACATTCGGAGAAATATTTTTTTTTTTATTATGGCCAAGTAGTTAGACATATATTTTTACATTTGTTCATACTTATATGAAGAAATATTAGCACTAAACTGAAAAAAAGTTTCTTTAGGTACTTCATAAACCTTTCAAATAAGCCTTTCATAAGTATACAATAGACAGTACTCCTTTATCACTATTTTGATAAGTGATAAGTGAATTTAGGATAGGATTCCTCGGATTATAGGATTATAAATGAAATACTTTTGTAGTTAATAGAATAGAAAATACTGTTTAAACATTATCAGAGCCCTCTAGACCAGGGGTGGGCAAACTGTGGCCCGGGGGCCACATGCGGCCCACCAAGTGTTTGAATCTGGCCCACCAGTTGCTACATGACTTGCAAGTCGGATGTGTTATTTAGCAAAAAAAAAAACAAACAAACAACAAAACTGTAAAATTAAATGTAGTTTGATGTGGTCTCGTGTTTTGATAGTATATTAGTAACACTTTTACAGATAAAATTAAACAAATAATTCAAGGAAAATTGGCATATAAGCATAAAATAGTGTGTGTATGTGTTAAATATATGTTCTGGCCCCCCCGTTGTTAACTCAGTGCGGTCCACGAGTCAAATTATTAGCCCACCCCTGCTCTAGACATATAATCTTTCCACTAATATAACCTTGTATATTAGATATAATCAGAAAAAATAAAAGTTGTGCTGTTGTGTGTTGCAATAAATGTGTTCTCGACGTGTGGACAGGAAGTGACGTTAGGGGTTCAGAGTTTACTTTCGGCTTGATTATGGCCTTAATAGCCCTTGTTGTTGTTGTTGTTGTTACGATAATGTTTATTAAACCTGCACTAAAAGCCTGTTGTTGTGGTGATCAAGTCTGGCGCTTCGCTTAGTGACCGATGTAGGATCCAGCATATTTTTAATGCCTTATAATTTATTCGTATTTTAGTCCATTTATCCATCAGCCAATGGAATTCAAAGCGTGAAGTGGCAAAGGATAATGGTGGCAAAAAGCGTTCATTTCAGTGAACCGGATCATTCCGGTTCATTCAGTAAAAAGATCCGTTCATTTCGGTCAATTGGACATTAGACCCGGTCAGCCGTGTTGAGTCAGTCCGTTCAACTCATGTTCACGTTCGTTCCGACTCAACGGCGCAACAACATGTGATGAATAGTAGTGTGTTGGTCATGAACGAACGGGTCAAAAGAACTAGTTCTTTTTTGTGAACTGAACGAGCGAGGTCACAGACAGTGTCGGTGGAAGGAACGATGAACTGACTCTCCAGCCAATCAAAAAAAAAAGCATTTGCAACTGAACGGACTGAACGGGTATTTTAGAGCCGTTGACCTTGTTCATTCATTCACAAAAAAGAACTAATTCTTTTGACCTGTTCGTTCATGACCAACACACCACTAGCAAAGGATGTCTGTATTACTTTTCTTTTCTTTGTAGCCCAAATTATCTTTGTATTTATGTTTTTTAGTCCTTTGTCATTTAATTGCATGACATAGTTTCCTCTGTTTTGGTTTTTCATCATAGATTTATCTTGAAACTTGGATAGGATGCTTCCAAGCCTCAGTGTCCTAGTTTCAGTTGGGATTAATCCAGGCTTTTTTTCTGTTGACTTAATTTCTAAGAAACATAATTCTATGCTTAAATCCACCAAAAAAGGGGAGAACTTCCACATATAATATATTTTCAACACAGACTCTTTTTAGGCATGTGTAGAAAATTATGAATTTTTTTTTTTTAGTGGGATTGGAATTACTCAGATCTTGTTAGGCACTGCTTCACTTGAAAATACCACTCTGTAATTATCACATCGACATGATCTTATGTTTCCTTTTTATAAAAAAGCTCGATAGCTAAGCTGGAAGATAACGCAAAAACCAACATCAATCTGCTCTACCCCTTCCATTCCATGTATTTGTTTAATAAACCTTCAGTGGCTTATCTGTCTGTCATTTATTTACCCATCTCAGCCTCCATTTATGTGGAATTGTTTAGTCCGGCTTGCGTTTGTTTTGTTCATTTCCCTACTTTTTATCGTGATTTTTTTTTTTTTTTTTTTTTGCTACAGGCAGGAGATAAGGAACTTCTTGTTGAGCTCATTTTAATTACTTTTGGTCATTTTTTTGACTGCTTATGTTTTATTATAGATGTTGTTTTTCACCCCCGACTGTAAGAAATGTTACAATTTTAACATTGTATGTATGTATTTCAGATATACACATTCATGGTACATTAATACCGCATGCAAAAATGTAAATATTAAAGACAGTATTCCAGTACAGCCTTCCTTTAAATAATGGACAAGCATGAGACCTTGAGAGGGAAGCAATTCCCTGGAATGAAATCAAGTAACATGAACAGTAGTTAAAACATGTACAGTATATGAATTATAGATATTACAGGCATGAATCCACACAACGCTTTGTGTCTTATCCTCCGTATTCTTATCCATTATTCTTATTACTTTCTGTGAAGTATTTCCTATTTCTATAAGCAGGATCGTGATGCACTTCCAAGCCGAGTAGGAAGGGGCGGGACTTACAAAGGGCGCTGTTGTAGTCGGAACCGTGTTTGTGTACTTTTGGGTCACAAATAATCAGAATATAGGACCTCTGAAGTCGAACACAATCCCTAGCTTTAGCTAGTTGACCTGTATGACTGTTGTGGACTCCTTTAGAGCTGCTGCACACAATAACCCGCAAAGAAAACTTTCTAGATCTTTCAGAATCCGCACCTATTCCAGTTGTATTTCCTTGGATTTGTGTTTTTGTATATTTTTTTTCTCTTGGTGGGAATCACCAACTATAATAATGTCTGCTTGAGCTTGGGGGAGGGGCGAGAGCACATCACTCCTCCAGCCACGCCCATAAGGAAGCATTCCTTCATTCATTTCAGCTGTCTTCGGGCGAGAGGCGGGGTACACCCTGGACTGGTGGCCAGCCAATCACAGGGCACATATAGACAAACAACAATTTGGAGTCGCCAATTAACCTAGCATGTTTTTGGAATGTGGGAGGAAACCGGAGTACCCGGAGAAAACCCACGCATGCACGGGGAGAACATGCAAACTCCACACAGAGATGGCCGAGGGTGGATTCGAACTCGGATCTCCTAGCTGTGAGGCCCTTGCGCTAATCATTCGTCCGCCATGCAGCGTAAAAACATCTTATTTTCTTTTAATATGTCTACTATATTGTGTAATATGAATATAAAGTTCACTATAGGGGTGTTACTTCATGTCTAGAGGTCTCTAAAATTCATTTATTAATTTTCTACCGCTCATCCTCACAAGGGTCGCGGAGGGTGCTGGAGCCTATCCCAGCTGTTTTTGGGTGAAACCCTGGACTGGTGGCCAGCCAATCACAGGGCACATATAGACAAACAACCATTCACACTCACATTCATACCTATGGACAATTTGGAGTCTCCGATTAACCTAGCATGTTTTTGGAATGTGGGAGGAAACCGGAGAAAACCCACGCATGCACGGGGAGAACATGCAAACTCCACACAGAGGTGGCTGAGTTATGGAATTGAACCCGGGTCTCGGAGCTGTGAGGCCTGCGTGATAACCACTCAACCACCGTGCAGCCCTCATAAGGAAGCAAAAAGAACAGTTTTGCAACGCTTTCTGAAACCGAGCATTTTGAGCCATCCCCAAATTTTTTCAGGCGTCACTTATCATTATCTCAAACTTTGGCATCGGTTAACACGAGAATACTCCATTTATTAGACAGAAAAGTGGAAAAAGAATAACGCGTCCCCTTTAAGGCTCGATGGTATAAGAACAAATAAGAAGCCAGAAGTTGCAATAAAATGGATATGATTATGATTTGCGTAGTAAGCAAGGCAGTCTTGCCGTGTTTCCATTTTTCCCAACATATGCTGCTCATGGAAAAGACACACATGATGCTAATTCTTGTAAATGACTGTACTCCACATCTGCACTGCTGGGGAAAGCTAATTGATTTTTGCTGCATGAGCCAGAATGTTTGTATCCTGTATATACGCGTATTTCTCTTTTGTTCAACTTATCAGCATCCAAGCAGCATCTCCACACGCCCCCCCCCCCTCCTCCTCACCCACGCCATCGCCCACCATGGCAACAGAGCTAAATACTTACCCCCCCTTCTCATGTTGTCACAACACACCCTTCCTGTCTCCCTTGCACACTCGTTCACCTCCTCGCTCCGAAATATACTAAATTAGCTTTGACCTTCTGCATTTTAAAAATGGCACGGTGGCTTGTGTGGAATGGTATATTGTTATTCACCAGCCGGCAGGTGGGCCACCTAGATACAATAGACAATGCAGTAAGCCATCTTTTTTGCAGCTGCCCTTATGCTGATGCATATTGTATATACTGCATGGGGGAGTCTGTGTGTGTGTGTGTGTGGGGGGGGTCCTACTTCCTTTATTATAAGTTGTTCTGTCCAATGGCTCATGTGAATTCATTCTAAAGATGGAGAATGAAGTAACGTGGTTTTTGCCCCCCTACTTAAATGTCACACTTAATAGCCCAGTGTCGTCGTTCTTATGGTGGAGTCATGGATACTGACCTTAACTGAGTCTTTTGTGACCTCTTGGATGAGTCATCGCTGCGCTCTTGGGGTCATGTCGGTTGGCCGGCCTTCCTTCATAATGGCTCTCACTGTGGTTGGCTGGAGTCCCAGAGCTTTAGAAATGGATTTGTAACCTTTTTTCATACTGGAGGGCAGCAGCAATCACTTTTTTTTTTCTTTTTCCTTTTCCAGATTTTTTTTACATTTTCTTTTTAATATGTTTTAATTAAAAAACTGCATGTTATATTCAGCTGTAATTGATAATTATTTTGATGTAAACCAGGGGTCTCAAACTCAATTTACTTGGGGGCCACTGGAGCTAGGTTCTGGGCAAGGCTGGACCGCATCAGGTTTTAAAAAAAACAAAAAACAAAAACGCATTTATTAAAAACAGAAAAATGAATAAACTTTGCTTTGGTTTCGATTTTCTACAAGAAAAGCTCTGATAAAACATTCCACTGTTCTCAAATAGCTTAATTTTTATTTTTCTACACAAAATAAGATCAAGAATAAAGAAAATCAATCAGTAATAAATAAATATAATAATAATAAAATGGCAAATAATTAAAAATTAAGAAACCACATATACATAGTAGGTGGGTAGACAAATTATTTTTTTCAGATTAAAATGAACAAAGCATTATTAGAGCCCTGTAGACATGACAAAACACGACTATAGTCACATTTATACTCTTTTTATTTACAACATATTGCGCAACTGCAGGGTCTTGAGACACATGCTAACTCGCAAACTAGAGAGCTAGCGACCTAAACGGTAGCCTTCAAGTTATTTCCTTTAAACTTAAAAAGCCAAAAACTTACCACTTCCACACGGATAGGGAGGATAACTATTAACAGTTATTTAACCTTTAACATGAACATTAATCAAACGTAATAATTTTTTCTGGGTACATGATACCATACAGCATCCATATCAAACTTGCGCGGGCCACACTAACATTAAACTTTCATATCAAGGCGGGGGCCTCAAACTAGTGTCCTGCGGGTGTCGGGCCGTGTGTTTGAGACCCTTGATTCATATAGAGTTGTTTTATGCACCTAAAGCAATAATTGTAGTCAACTGCTGATGACATCATAGGTGGATGATTTTGCTATTTTGTTAGCTAGATAACAGTATGGCATTTTAGAAAGTGGGTACAGGCAAAAAAATATTTTTTTGTGTATAAAATGATAATTTCTGAAATATTCAAACAGATCAATGTGTGGGACACACACACACACACTATCGACACACAGAGGTTGCAGGCTCTTTTAAAATGAGTCTGCACTGAGAAAAGCCTACAGCAGCACAGCAGGTAGGAAGGAGTGATGTTAATAACATGCAAAAGGAAGTGAGGCTGGAGGGGTTTGGGGGGTGGGGGGTGGGCGGTCTTGGACTGCTCCATAAACATGATCAGTGGTCATGTGATGCATTGTGGAGCTATTTCAGGAGAAGGCTGGGTTGAGTTGAGTTGAGCAGAGAATGCTTTTAAAGAGCAGCAGCAGATTCCGTGCGAATGAATGGTTGATTTTGGCAAATAACACAATTTCCGTTTAAAGTGACACTCCATGAATGCCTCATCTACTGAATGGCTGTTTTATACTAATCACATGTGCATCATTTTTGGTCACCTATTGAGGAATAAGTCATAATTTCACAAGAATAATGTGATATTTTGAAGCTGTGATATTCCTTTTTCTACCACTTCATGAGGGTCGTGGAGGGGTGCTGGAGCCTATCCCAGCTGTCTTTGGGCGAGAGGCGGGGTACACCCTGGACTGGTGGCCAGCCAATCACAGGGCACATATAGACAAACAACCATTCCATAAAAGGTGAAATAGTTGGAACATTAAAACGACTGGAATTTCACAAGAAAAAGTCAAAATATTAAGAGATTAAATTATATATTTTTTATTATTGACTTTATTATGATTATTATATTATGACCCTAAGCTGGTAATATGTATAAATATGTGGAATTGCAGGTAAAATATAGAGCATACATGTACCGCTATTTATGTCTATATTCATCACTGATGATGCTTTTGCTCAAGGGTCTTTGAACGCACCACAGTGGCTGTGAAACACAACGGTACAGTTACATTTTATAAAAAAAATTATAATTTTATAAAAAAAAAAGTAGTAATATGCGGAAAAAGGTTAGGGGGGAGTTGTAATACTATGGAATATTGTCAAAATATTAAATTCATAGTAATGAAAATGTACAAAGATTAAGATAAAAGGATAAATATTTGGTAAATAGCAAAAAATGGGACAAATAAGAGCAAAGCTGATATGCTTATATAACTTAATGTTCCTAAAAGAAGAAATTCCGGTCATTCCTGTCAACATTCGCATCTGAAAATGAGGGACCTTTTCCAGAAAATAAAAGAAAATTCTTATCTTTCCACCTCACTGGAAGTCTCTCACATGCAGGTGTTGTCTTAAAATTGGGAGAGAAACGCTGCCTTGCAACGGGCCATGCATGGAGGAATAACGTGACTAAAAATTGATGTTAACAATGCATTATTTAAGGTGATTTTAAAAATCCGCCTCGCAAATATTTTATGACGGAGCAAATGCACTCAACTCTTTTGTTTGACTTCAAGGACACACTATACCGGGGGTCTCAAACATGCGGCCCGCGGGCCATATGTGGCCCGCAGGACACTAGTTTGAGGCCCCCGCCTTGATATGAAAGTTTAATGTTAGTGCGGCCCGCGCAAATTTAATATGGATGCTGTATGGTATCATGTACCCAGAAAAAATTATTACGTTTGATTAATGTTCATGTTAAAGGTTAAATAATTAATAGTTATCCTCCCTATCCGTGTGGAAGTGGTAAGTTTTTGGCTATTTAAGTTTAAAGGAAATAACTTGAAGGCTACCGTGTAGGTCGCTAGCTCTCCAGTTTGCGAGTTAGCATGTGTCTCAAGACCCTGCAGTTGCGCAATATGTTGTAAATAAAGAGTATAAATGTGACTATAGTCGTGTTTTGTCATGTCTACAGGGCTCTAATAATGCTTTAATTTTAATCTGAAAAAAATAATTTGTCTACCCACCAACTACTATATATGTTAAGTTTTTATTATATGCCGTTTTATTATTATTATTATTATATTTATTTATTACTGATTGGTTGATTTTTTTTATTCTTGATTTATTTATTTTTCATCTTATTTTGTGTAGAAAAATAAAAATTAAGATATTTGAGAACAGTGGAATGTTTTATCAGACTCCCCTTTTATTGGGAATGTGATGACATGGAGTCTCATTTTGGGAAAATGAGTTTTTAGCGATATACCTGACACATGCTTGCAGTTTAAAAAGTACATTTAAAAACGTAATGTGCAAAAAAGCTTCCAACAAAAACAATTGGCAAACCATAGTCATCATATTTAAGCTAAAATGCAAATTCAGCACACCAATCATTTGAAGCATCTCATAAGCAGTTTCGGCGACGAGGAGGTAGAATCTGTGCTGGGTTTGGAGCAATAACGAGCAGACGGGCTGTGAGTGGTGGTGGTGGCGTGCAAAAAAAAAAAAAAAGTGTTCTGTTCAAGTCTAAAGGGAATTTTGTATTGAAAATACACATTGGGAATCTTCCCTATGGTAATATTGTATCTATCTCTATTAAATGCAATATTATGTCTATTCAAACACTTCCAGACAATTACAGAGGAGAGCGGCATCATCATTGCTCAACTTTATGAAGCGCAAATGAACATTTTAGTGGATGAAGTGCTATGCTGACATCATGACAATGATCAGTCTGTTTCTTTTTATTGCTCGTCTTTCAAACTTCATCCCATATGTTAGTGTTGATATGCTGCATCCATGTAAAACATGATGATAGCCGTCTATCCTCTGGTAATGGAAATTAATGCGGTAATAAGATATGTTCAACATACTTTGATGATTTTTGGTTACAAAAATATAGCTTTTGAATGAATATTTTTTTCAGTGGGGTTGGGGTTGGGGGGGCTGTTCATAATCTGGAATGCAAAAGTGAACTAAAAAGATTTACAGCCCTCAATTTGAGCATTTTTTTTGGTTGCCCCCCCAAAATATATATACATATTTAAATATATATCTATTTTTTATTAAATTATATCTAATTTTTATTAAATTATATATAATATTTTTTATTAAATATATATATATATATTTAAATATATATATAATTTTTATTATATATAATATTAAATTTTTTATTAAAAATATATATATTTACAGCCCTCAATTTGAGCAATTTTTTTGGTCACCCCCCAAAATATATATATATTTGGTCACCCCCCCAAAATATATATATATAATTTTTTTTATTAAAAAAAAATATATAAATATATTTACAGCCCTAAATTTGAGCAATTTTTTTAGTTGCCCCCCCAAAATATATATATATATACATATTTAAATATATATATAATTTTTATTAAATTATACATTATTTTTTATTAAATTATATATAATATTAATTTTTTTTATAAAAAATATATTTAAATATATATAATTTTTTATTAAATTATATATTTTTTTATTAAATTATATATAATATTAAATTTTTTATTAAAATATACATATATATATATATTTACAGCCCTCAATTTGAGCAATTTTTTTGGTCGTCCCCCAAAATACATATATATATATATATAATTTTTTAAAATTAAAAAATATATATTTAAATATATTTACAGCCCTCAATTTGAGCAATTTTTTTGGTCGCCCCCCCCAAAAAATATATATATATATTTGGTGGACCCCCCAAAAATATATATATATATATATTTAAAAATATATATAATTTTTTTTTAATAAAAAAATATATATTTAAATATATATATATATTTTTGGGGGGCCGACCAAAAAAATTGCTCAAATTGAGGGCTGTAAATCTTTTTATTTCACTTTTGCATTCCAGATTATGAACAGCCCCCCCAACCCTACTGAAAAATGTATTCATTCAAAAGATATATTTTTGTAACCAAAAATTGATGATTTTACAATGACTAATTACTAATGAAATGAATAACATTAAATTAGGATCTGTAGTGGTTCCCCATTGGTTTGACTACCGGACCCACTATCACCCTCAATCACCAGTGGCAACCAAAATTTTGGTTATATAAATATAAAAACACAACTTGTGTTTTTGGGATGAACTCCAGATGTTTAGTGTGTAAAAACTGTCAATCGTCTAATGACAAACTACTGTGTCTGATTTGAGTCTAATTTGATATTAATCATTTCCCCGCGGTGTATGATCAGCACACGGCAATTTATCATCTCCAACAGGCTTAGTGGAGCACTTACGGGGAATGCCGGCAGTGACATCCATCTGGCTGTCTGCTTGTTTTAATCTATTCGGTCGTTGAACGACATGGCGTGGACGTGACCGCTCTCCAAGCGTGGTGCTTCAGCTTCACGCACCAGGACTACTTACCAGTCCACCCATGCGTTCGTGTAGAGCTTCCTGCCGCAGGAGATGTCACGGGGTCTCAATGGAAGGTCTCCGGGGACTTCTCGTGACACCGGCACCCAGTCCTCGCCATCTGTTCGCTTCGGTCAGGATGTCCCCAGTGTCAATGACCCCTAAATCACAAACAAACATCGAACTCAACAGAGTCGGTCGGGTGTGGTTCAGGATCATCACTGATGTGCATACACTAAAAAAAATCCAAGTTGACTCAACTTAAAAAAAATTTTTAACCTCGCGGCCTTAAAATTTTGATGAAATCTAGCAAATTATTTCAGATCATTTCGACACACAACTGAGTTTCTCCAAATTAAAAGACCTAGCTTGAGGATGTTCTCCGATTTTGTATCAACATTTGCAATAAAAGTGACAGTCACCTTCCTTCTTCAATATGCCTCACACACGCAATAAATGCATTTTAAAAAGTAAACAAAATTTTTTTTTAACCTTGTGGCCTTAAAATTTTGATTAAATCTAGCAAATAATTTCAGGTAATTTCAACTCACAAAGATGTTTCTCCAACTTAAAAGATCAAGTTCACGTGACTTATTGCTTTTTTTGGGAACTTTCTTTATTAGGTCAAAAAATATGTTTTGTTGTATCAACAACAGAACTCAAGTAATCTCAACTCACAATCAAATTGAAATTAATTGAAATAATTTGTTAACCTGATTTTAAAATGAGTTGATATGACTTGATTTACATTGTTGATACAACCAAAATATTTGGTTATTTGACCTAAAATATCAAGTTCCCACAAACAAATCAATAAGTCACGTGAACTTGGTCTTTTAAGTTGGAGAAACTTAGTTGTGTGTTGAAATGACCTGAAATAATTTGCTAGATTTAATCCAAATTTTAAGGCCGCAAGGTTAAAAAAATTTTTTTGTTTACTTTTAAAATGCATTTATTGCGTGTGTGAGGCATATTGAAGAAAGAAGGTGAAGGTTACGACTGTCACTTTTATTGCAAATGTTGATACAAAATCGGAGAACATCCTCAAGCTAGGTCTTTTAATTTGGAGAAACTTAGTTGTGTGTTGAAATTACTTGAAATATTTTGCTAGATTTCATCAAAATTTTAAGGTCATGAGGTTACAATTTTTTTTTTTTGGTCTATTTTTAAAATGCTTTTTTTTTGTGTGTGTGAGGTATATTGAAGAAAGAAGGTGAAGGTTATGACAGTCACTTTTATTGCAAATGTTGATACAGAATCGGAGAACATCCTCAAACTAGGTCTTTTAATTTGGAGAAACTTAGTTGTGTGTTGAAATTACTTGAAATAATTTGCTAGATTTCATCAAAATTTTAAGGCCGCGAGGTTAAAATTTCTTTTAAGTTGACTCAACTTGGAATTTTTTACAGAATATACCAGCAATCTGACACAAATCATAACGATAAATGCCATGTTAAATCAACTATTTGGTTACAAAACAATAGGCTACCAAACAGAAATTTGGATTAAAGTCAAAAAATGTCCAGAACAATTTTTGAAAACATTAAAAGAGAGCAACTGGCTTCCATTTCAGACACCTTAACACATATGTTTAAATTATTACCATCTTATTATCAATCAATAATCTATTATTATTGACACTCAGTGTGTGGGGTGATATTTGTGATAAGCTTAGTCTTGGACCGTCATCACCGATTTTGACTCCGCCATACAGCATCATTAAGTGAGCATCCATATTATACATTCAGTATGTACACTATCAAAGTTGCTCAAACATATTTTGTGGGTTGCATGCTACTTCGGAAAAATCGGCGCACACTCTGCAGTTTATGTAAACAGTCGCCCCAGGCAACCATTTTGAGTAAACACAGCGTGTCATTTTGACCCCTTACATTTTGCACTGGACAAATTTGAATTTGCGCTCTTGAGTTGAGCTCTTAAAATGTGTTTCTTTGGTACAAGTAGATGTGTGTCAAAGGTCAACTTCCCAAAAAGTAAGCAGAAGCTTAACCTTTTGAAAATGTTTCCAGAAAGGATGTTTTTATAAGCGGTATTGGCATGTTTATGCTAATGCAGACTATGTACTGGGTATGTATCACAAAATGTAGCCATTTTGTCAAAGCTCAATAAATGGTTGACTATAAAACGAAGGTGGTCCTTGCATGGAATTTGCATCCTATTGGCACGTTTATTTTACTTTTTGATTTAACTAATTTTTTGTTGAAGGTGTTCAACATCATAGTTTTTTACTTATGTAGAATAACATAGCATAAGGTATTGATCATGGTATTACCTATTTTAGATCAATTTTTAATACTCAGCCTGCAGTTTCATTGACTCACGGGTACTCAATGAAGACTTGTGTTTTACTGACTCGTGGGACAAGTCACACTGACTCACACGTTGACAGAGACTTGAGCTTCACTGACTCACGGGTACTCGGCACAGACTCAAGTTTCACTGACTCATGGGTACTTGGCACAGGCTCAAGTTTCACTGACTCATGGGTACTCGGCATAGACTCAAGTTTCACTGACTCATGGGTACTCGGCATAGACTCAAGTTTCACTGACTCATGGGTACTTGGCGCAGACTCAAGTTTCACTGACTCATGGGTACTCGGCATAGACTCAAGTTTCACTGACTCATGGGTACTCGGCGTAGACTCAAGTTTCACTGACTCATGGGTACTTGGCGCAGACTCAAGTTTCACTGACTCATGGGTACTCGGCATAGACTCAAGTTTCACTGACTCATGGGTACTCGGCAAAGACTCAAGTTTCACTGACTCATGGGTATGCGGCGCTGACTGAAGTTTCACTGACTCATGGGTACTCGGCAAAGACTCAAGTTTCACTGACTCATGGGTATGCGGCGCTGACTGAAGTTTCACTGACTCATGGGTATGCGGCGCTGACTCAAGTTTCACTGACTCATGGGTATGCGGCGCTGACTGAAGTTTCACTGACTCATGGGTACTTGGCATAGACTCAAGTTTCACTGACTCATGGGCACTTGGCATAGACTCAAGTTTCACTGACTCATGGGTACTTGGCGCAGACTCAAGTTTCACTGACTCATGGGTACTCGGCGCAGACTCAAGTTTCACTGACTCATGGGTACTCGGTGCAGACTCGTGGCACTGACTCATTGGTTGATGGAGTCTCAAGTTGCACTGACTCACAGGTTGATGAAGACTCAAAGAATTGAGTTTCACTGACTCATGGGTACTCGGCGCAGACTCAAGTTTCACTGACTCATGGGTACGCGGCGCTGACTCGTGGCACTGGCTCATTGGTTGATGAAGTCTTAAGTTGCTCTGACTCATTATTGATGAAGTCTTAAGTTGCACTGACTCATGGGTACTCGGCAGAGAATCAAGTTTCACTGACTCATGGGTATGCGGCGCAGACTCAAGTTTCACTGACTCATGGGTACTTGGCACAGACTCGTGGCACTGACTCATTGGTTGATGAAGTCTTAAGTTGCACTGACTCATGGGTACTCGGCAGAGAATCAAGTTTCACTGACTCATGGGTACTCGGCACAGACTCAAGTTTCACTGACTCATGGGTACTCGGCACAGACTCGTAGCACTGACTCATTGGTTGATGAAGTCTTAAGTTGCACTGTCATTGGTTAATGAAGACTCAAAGAATTGAGTTTCACTGACTCACGAGTGCTCAATGAAGACTTGAGCTTCAACGACTCACAAGTTGACAAAGAATCGAGTTTTACTGGCTCACAAATTTACAAAGACTATACAAAGAATTGAGTTTCACTGACTTGCGGGGGTGGCTGCATGGTGAGGGAGTGGTTAGCACTCAGGCTCCACAGCCAGGAGACCCGAGTTCGATTCCATCCTCGGCTATCTCTGTGTGGAATTTGCATGTTCTCCCTCTGCATGTGTGGGTTTTCTCCAGTTTCCTCCCACATTCCAAAAACATGCTAGGTTAATTGGCGACTCCAAATTGTCCATAGGTATGAATGTGAGTGTGAATGGTTGTTTGTCTATATGTGCCCTGTGATTGGCTGGCTGCAGTGAGTGACTCATCAGAACTGGAATCGGTAAAAGAAATGGAGTTTCCCCATCACTAATCCAAATGTGCAATAAAATAATGCAGCGAGCGCGGAGTCACTGAACGAGTTAGAAAAGCAATGTAAAAGTAAAGGCGGGGGAAAAAAATCCACTGTAATCCACTGCTTAGTCTTGATTGCAAGAAAACAATTGGTTGCTGTGCCATCTGTGCTGCATCACACTAAGAAAATAATCTATTTAATTTCCCCCGTGACCGCAGGTGCTATCGTTTATCTCTTCCAGGGAGACTTCTAAAGTAGATAAATGCTCGTCTCTGAATGAGATAAATCTATTTTAACATATGTGCCCCGTTGAGCTGCCGTATGGGAACGGCAGAGGAAGTTATACTACTTCCACTGAGTCTGGACACACTTCATTTATCACTTTTAGTGAGAACAGCGCTGCATTAAAACGTTGTATATTTAGTGATAGATACACCATACTTTTAGACGACTTTTGTTTACAACTAAAAGGACATCACAGCTTGTTAATTTTGCACAGCTATATTTGTTCCCAAGAGGTAATAACACATACAGTACACGGTCTGCATAATGCAAATAAAGCGCTGAGCCGTTAACAAAACTTGACAACATCCCTGCATGTGCGCCGCTGCTGTGTATACTGTATGTTTACATCTGCATGTGTGTGACTTGGCATCGTACTTTGTGCTCTCACATCCTCTGTTGGCATGTAAATTCCTGTGTGCGTGACTGTACTAAGAACTCTGTCGCCATGATTATTTATTTCCTCTTTCAGGCCCGTACCAGATATAATGTGTGAAAGTTTACATGCCGGGAACCAAAAGTAAAAGCAAAAAAATAACGTCTTCTACTTTAAATAAGAACTTTTTTTTTACTTCACGTCCTCGATTTTCAGATCAACGTTTGCAATAAAAGTGATCTTTTAAATAATATTTGGCTCCAAAACCCTTCTTTCTTCAATTGCCATTGTTCACTTCTTCATCGTTCCCAAATTTGCGTGGCCCGTCCATGCATTAATAATTCAAATTAATAGTTAATTAATTAATAGTAAAAAATTGGTACTCCCTGTGTGAAATCTGGCTTATTTTTTTATTTTTAATTTTTTTTTGACAAACTCATAGTGAAGAGAGCAAATGGGAAGCACCCGACAAAAAATAACATTGGACTCCAAAAAAAGCTTGTTTTTGCATTAGTGATGGGAAATTTGATTCTTTTTACTGCCTCAAGTTTTTATGAGTCAATCCCTGAAGTGAATAGGGGAGTTAGTAAAACTGGAGTTTTTGTCAAGTACCCGTGAGTCAGTGAAATATGAGTACTTGTCGACCCGTTCATCTGTGAAACTGGAATCAGTGTTTTGTGCTGTGAGTCAGTGAAATGTGAGTACCTGTGAGTCTGTGAACCACAAGTCTTTGTTGTGCACCTGTGAGTCAGTAAAACTCATTTTTTTGTTGTGTATCAGTGAAACTCGAGTCTTAGTCATGCACCCATGAGTCTTCAAGTAATCTGAGTCAGTGAAACCCAAGTTTTGGAGTTTGGCAACTCATGACTAAGTGAAACCAGAGTTTTCCGCAACTCATGACTAGGTGAAACCAGAGTTTTCCGCGACCTGTGACTCGGTGAAACCAGAGTTTTCCGCGACCTGTGACTCGGTGAAACCAGAGTTTTCCGCGACCTGTGACTCGGTGAAACCAGAGTTTTCCGTAACTCGTGACTCTGTGAAACCAGAGTTTTCCGTAACTCGTGACTCTGTGAAACCAGAGTTTTCCGCAACTCGTGACTCTGTGAAACCAGAGTTTTCCGCAACTCGTGACTCTGTGAAACCAGAGTTTTCCGCAACTCGTGACTCGGTGAAACCAGAGTTTTCCGCAACTCGTGACTCGGTGAAACCAGAGTTTTCCGCAACTCGTGACTCGGTGAAACCAGAGTTTTCCGCAACTCGTGACTCGGTGAAACCAGAGTTTTCCGCAACTCGTGACTCGGTGAAACCAGAGTTTTCCGCAACTCGTGACTCGGTGAAACCAGAGTTTTCCGCAACTCGTGACTCGGTGAAACCAGAGTTTTCCGCAACTCGTGACTCGGTGAAACCAGAGTTTTCCGCAACTCGTGACTCGGTGAAACCAGAGTTTTCCGCAACTCGTGACTCGGTGAAACCAGAGTTTTCCGCAACTCGTGACTCGGTGAAACCAGAGTTTTCCGCAACTCGTGACTCGGTGAAACCAGAGTTTTCCGCAACTCGTGACTCGGTGAAACCAGAGTTTTCCGCAACTCGTGACTCGGTGAAACCAGAGTTTTCCGCAACTCGTGACTCGGTGAAACCAGAGTTTTCCGCAACTCGTGACTCGGTGAAACCAGAGTTTTCCGCAACTCGTGACTCGGTGAAACCAGAGTTTTCCGCGACTCGGTGAAACCAGAGTTTTCCGCGACTCGGTGAAACCAGAGTTTTCCGCGACTCGGTGAAACCAGAGTTTTCCGTGACTCGGTGAAACCAGAGTTTTCCGTGACTCGGTGAAACCAGAGTTTTCCGTGACTCGGTGAAACCAGAGTTTTCCGTGACTCGGTGAAACCAGAGTTTTCCGTGACTCGGTGAAACCAGAGTTTTCCGTAACTCGTGACTCGGTGAAACCAGAGTTTTCCGCAACTCGTGACTCGGTGAAACGCAAGTCTCTGTGGAGCTCCCAGGCTGACCGAGTGAATCGTTCGTTTTGTTGAGTCTGTGATGCAGTTTGAGCAGGAATCGTACAAAGAAAACGTACTTTAATATACCAAAAACAAATTTCATGACCAGATTCTCAGTCATGTTTGGGTTATTTAAAACCTGTTTGCTCTGCTAGTATGGTTCCTTTGGTCAAATGGGGCGGGGTGGGGGGTGGGGGGTGGGGGGGTCATCACAACACCATACTGTGACATGTTTGGCTTTTTAGAATGGATTAACTGGAATCACATTATTTCTTATGGGGAAATTTGACTTGGTTAGAGTCAGATTTCATGACGTTATCCAAGGTTCCACTTTACTTGATATGCTAAATAAGAATGTGGTCTGCTCTACTGTAGCTACATACAATATATGTAATATTATCTAACACTCAAGGGCATCGTTGTTAATTAACCTGCAGTTGAAATTTGTAAATCATCGAATCAACTGAGAAAGTTTATATGACTCGTAGTGTGAACCCATCTTTGGGATAATTAAACTTGACGTGTGTTACGGTAAAATGCATCCTAGTGCTCCCTGAGAAACATCAGGAATACTCTTGAGCCGGAGCGTCATGTTCCTCTTTAAAAATGGCTGAACTAGATGATGTCAAATAGCTCTTAAAGTGTATGATGGAACACACATCTGTCGTTTCTGTTTAGCATAGGCAAGATGTTTATCTTTTGTTGCTTGGTTAGTTTGTTAGGATTACATAAAATAAACATACGTTTATATACGTTTGACCCATGCTGTATGTATTTCTATCAGAACATCAACACATGCTTATCACACAAGCCACTCCTGTAAATGTACAAAAATCGACACGACCGGAAACAATGTTGAATTAGCAGGGGCGCCATGTTTTTGTCCATCATCCGCAGCAGTGGGCAGAGGGGAGTCCGCTGAGAAAATATTAAAATGTGCCATAGCCGCAAAGTGCTCTTGGAGTAATTAAGTTGACAGCAGTTTGGCTCCATCAGCTCCACGTTGAGAGTGTAATGTATTTCAATAATGACAGTGCTCGGTGGTAAATTGGCTTGTCGTCGCACTCTCTCTGGCTCCCTCAGCTAATCGTTTTACTGCTGACCATTCTGATTGGGGCGTAGGTCCAGCATTGCTGGCTGCTACCTTGCTATTTTTCCCCCGAGGAGGAAGTGTACAGAGACGGACAAGGTTTATGTCATTGCATGTAACTTCCCATGTGCATGCAGGTTCGTGTGCTCGACTTATTTGCAAGATTTAATGGATTAGTGGACAACGTTGGTGCACTTGTTATATAAAGTCTATAAATTGAGTCCATAAAGAAGTTGGAAGGACACTAAAAGTGTTGATGCTGTGAGATGCTGACACGACAAACTCGTAGTGAAGAGAGCAAATGGGAAGCAAACGACAAAAAAATAACATTTGACTCCAAAAAAAGCTTTTAGTGATGGGAAATTTGATTTTTTCTACTTCCTCGAGTCAATCCCTGAAGTGAATGGGGGAGTTAGTGAAACTCGAGTTTTTGTCAAGTACTCGTGAGTCGGTGAAATATGAGTACTTGTCGACCCGTTCGTTGCTGAAAATGGAATCGGAGTATTGTTCTGTGAGTCAGTGTAATGTGTGAAACACGAGTCTTTGTTGTGCACCGGTGAGTCAGTAAACTCAGTTTTTTGTTGTGTATCAGTGAAACTCGAGTCTTCGAGTAATTTGAGTCAGCGAAATAATTTTTGCGACTAATTTTGGAGACTAATTTTTCCACAACTCATGAGTCAGTCTAACCAGAGTTTTTCGCGACTCGGGAGTCGGTGAAACCAGAGTTTTTCGCGACTCGGGAGTCGGTGAAACCAGAGTTTTTCGCGACTCGGGAGTCGGTGAAACCAGAGTTTTTCGCGACTCGGGAGTCGGTGAAACCAGAGTTTTTCGCGACTCGGGAGTCGGTGAAACCAGAGTTTTTCGCGACTCGGGAGTCGGTGAAACCAGAGTTTTTCGCGACTCGGGAGTCGGTGAAACCAGAGTTTTTCGCGACTCGGGAGTCGGTGAAACCAGAGTTTTTCGCGACTCGGGAGTCGGTGAAACCAGAGTTTTTCGCGACTCGGGAGTCGGTGAAACCAGAGTTTTTCGCGACTCGGGAGTCGGTGAAACCAGAGTTTTTCGCGACTCGGGAGTCGGTGAACCCGAGTTTTCCGCGACTCGGTGAAACCCGAGTTTTCCGCGACTCGGTGAAACCCGAGTTTTCCGCGACTCGGTGAAACCCGAGTTTTCCGCGACTCGGTGAAACCCGAGTTTTCCGCGACTCGGTGAAACCCGAGTTTTCCGCGACTCGGTGAAACCCGAGTTTTCCGCGACTCGGTGAAACCCGAGTTTTCCGCGACTCGGTGAAACCCGAGTTTTCCGCGACTCGGTGAAACCCGAGTTTTCCGCGACTCGGTGAAACCCGAGTTTTCCGCGACTCGGTGAAACCCGAGTTTTCCGCGACTCGGTGAAACCCGAGTTTTCCGCGACTCGGTGAAACCCGAGTTTTCCGCGACTCGGTGAAACCCGAGTTTTCCGCGACTCGGTGAAACCCGAGTTTTCCGCGACTCGGTGAAACCCGAGTTTTCCGCGACTCGGTGAAACCCGAGTTTTCCGCGACTCGGTGGAACCCGAGTTTTCCGCGACTCGGTGGAACCCGAGTTTTCCGCGACTCGGTGGAACCCGAGTTTTCCGCGACTCGGTGGAACCCGAGTTTTCCGCGACTCGGTGGAACCCGAGTTTTCCGCGACTCGGTGGAACCCGAGTTTTCCGCGACTCGGTGGAACCCGAGTTTTCCGCGACTCGGTGGAACCCGAGTTTTCCGCGACCCGTGACTCGGTGGAACAAGCGTTATCGGCGACCTGGGAGTCGCAAGTCTTTGAGAAGCTCTCAGGCTGACAAAGTGAATCGTTCGTTTTGTTGACTCTGTGATGCAGTTTGAGCAGGAATCATTCAAAGAAAACGTACTTTAATACACCAAAAAAACAAATCTCATGACCAGATTCTCTTAGGTTGCATTCACACTTGTCATGTTTGGCTTATTTAAAATCAACCTGTTTGCTTTGCTAGTACGATTCCTTTGGTCAAGTGTGAAGGCAGTCATCCATATCTGGTGGAGTGCGGTTTGCTTGAACTCGGATGCTACACAAGCCCATGTGATACCAGTGTTAGAATGACAGCAAAAAGTATGCAGAAATGACAAATATCTAAGGGAAAGTGTGTTGCAAGTGCTGTCAATCTGTTGTGCCCTCCCCCGCTGCGTGTGTGTGCGTGCGTGTGTGTGTGAGACATATATAGAAAATAATAACCTACGTTTTCAACCCTGCAGATGGCATTTTGGTTTGGAATATTTGAGTTGAGATGAGATGTTGCCCCGTAAGAAAAATAGCAGTATGAACGCTAAGACAACCACAATGTTTTTTTCTTTCCTTTGTATTTCTCTAAGCACTTTTACCCATTTACTGGATTTATTCTACTGTTCAAGCGCATAATCCTGTTTCCACCTCCCATGGTGAGTTTTTAGTCCTTTTTTTATTTTGGTACTTTGTTCTTTTGTATGTTGTTTTACTCAGTGTGAGATCTTTTTTTCATAAAATACTAAATTGATTGCACCAACCTTCGCAAAACATAACATAAATGTTTTTTTTATATTTATATTTGTTATAGACCTGAGTATCAAGTCAAGTGTTCAAGTAATCAAGTAATTCTCGGTACGAGGTACATTATTTAAAAAAAACCAAACAAACAAAAAAAGCACCTTAAACTGTATTATGGAAAGCAGGAAGTGAACAAAGCAATAAAAGTATAAAAAGTAGTCATGGTGTCAAAGTTATATAAAGTAAATAAAGTTTTATGTATGGTGCGTTTAAAGACCGCTGGACAAAGTACACATTTTTTCATAAAAAAAAAAAAACAACAGTGAAACACAGGGTGAATGACCAAGATTACCTCGTATTTCGGTACGTGACAAAAAAATGAAAAAAAAAAATAATTAAAAAAATCAATTATATTAGGAAAGCAGGAAGTGAACAAATGTAACAGTTACTGATTGTAAAAGTACCAGATGGAGGGGTAGAATTTAATAAGCTTTGCTTCTTCCTACTCCTTTTGGACATGTGGAACTGTGAACTGATTATGTGATGCATTCAATTGTAATCGGATGCAATCAGTTATATGCAGTCAATCCAATTGCTGCATGCATACTGAATGAAAATATTACATTATATTTGATAAATTCCCAAATCATGTGAAAAGGTCTAATCCATTCTTTGCCCGATTTTCGAGGTCTAATTTAACAGAAAAATACAATTTCCAGGAAAGCTGAGCTGCATACCACTTGATGTGTTTTTCCAGCAGTACCTTTCAAAGACTGGAACACAGCAAATAGTCTTTAATGGGAGGAAATAGGCCTGCCCCTGGGGTTTCTTGCACAAAGTCAGCCCCAGTGCATCTGACTTCACTCCCTCTCGCTCTTATTTTTCCGAGCTCTTTGGTCGATTATGATGCCATTCGACGCATACACTCAGCATGTGAGCGTGCGCCGCTTTGCATGTGATTGCTCGCCCATAAATGTCAGGGGGCGGGGCTGCTAAAAGGGAAGATGTGGTGAGATATTTGGAAAAAGGTGGAATAAAGAAGAACATGACGGATGAGGGAGGAAATTAAGAGATTTGCTGCTTACCCAAGGTTTGTTGACACAACAGAACAGACCAAGGTGCTTGCTATTGTATTGATACAAACATGGAGCACAAAGGTCACTAAATCCTATTTACTTGAAACATGGACTTGGAGGTTTGCACTGCATCACCTGTGACATCCACTTTAGCACAGTGATGATGTGGAACTTGGAAACAACACTGGGACAATAAAGTTCTTAGTGGATCTCTGTTACCTCCCTTGTTGGCTCAAAGGGGCATGAAAAACTATTTAGCATAATCCAAACCCATCCAAACGGGGCCAACTTTCCGGAGATAAATCGGGAGCATGCTGTGCTCCCTCTGGCTGCGGATTTTCTTAATTTTTTTTGTCCTGTCCAGCCATTGGGGCAGATAGTATTATTGATATAAATGCCCTTACATGCTGATTTGTTCTGCCAGGGAAAAGTGTAAGCAATTATTTGGCTTTATTTGATGATTGGGAGCAGGAGGGGATAGAAAAGAAGAAAAACGTTAGGGAAGATTTTGCGGGGAGAATTTGCTCAAACTAGGATTCAACATTAATAAATATAATAGTTTTATAGTTAGACATAAACCCTTTTATGGCATTTTTCCGGTCTTAGACCCATGTTGACATGACACAACATCCCATGGTTACTTTTGCACTCCTGCTATTTGTTTACACGCTAGAGTGCTGATTTATTTATTCTAAAATTAAGACAAGGTTTCAAACAGTGGGAAAGGACCGAGTATGAAGCCAAAAACTTACCACTTCCACATGAAAAGTGAGGATATATATCATGTCAGACTACTTGCACTGTGAAGGTAATGTGATGTAAAGTAGTCTCCATGTTTTGTGTCATTAGCGACTAGTGACAACAATAGCGATAATTAATTCATTACATTTTGAAAAAAACGCAATAAAGTGAAGGAGCGATGTTTGAACCATGATGTAGCGAGGGACAACTGGAAACGGAAATTGATACAGGATTTCATGTTACCTGTATCGTCCTATCCTATCGCTTATTTCCTGTAAATACTTAATACAAATATAAAACATTTTTGACCAATTCATTACATTTTGAAAAAAAACACAATAACGCAATCCCAAACAGATTTGCTCTGCCAGGGAAAAGTGTAAGCCACACCTTTTCTGTTATATCAAGTATTATTTGGCTTTATTTGAAGTTTGGGAGTAGGAGGGGATAGAAAATAAGAAAAAAGACAAGGTTTCAAACAGAGTGGGGAAGGACAAAGTACGAAGCCAAAAACCACTTCCACATGAAATGGGAGGATATATATCATGTCAGAGAAGCTACATGCAGTGTGAAGGTAATGTGATGTAAAGTAGTCTCCGGGTTTTGTGTCATTAGCGACTAGTGACCACAATTTAATTCATTACATTTTGGAAAAAAAAAAACACAATAAAGTGAGGGAGCGATGTTTGAACCATGATGTAGCGAGAAATTGATACGGGATTTCATATTACCTGTATCGTCCTATCCTATTGCTTATTTTCTGTAAATACTTTACAAATATAAAACATTTTTGACCAATTCATTACATTTTGAAAAAAAAAACGCAATGCTAAACATATTTGCTCTGCCAGGGAAAAGTGTAAGCGACACCTTCTCTGTTATATCAAGTATTATTTGGCTTTATTTGAAGTTTGGGAGCAGGAGGGGATAGAAAATAAGAAAAAAGACAAGGTTTCAAACAGAGTGGGGAAGGACAAAGTACGAAGCCAAAAACCACTTCCACATGAAATGGGAGGATATATATCATGTCAGAGAAGCTACTACATACACTGTGAAGGTTATGTGATTTAAAGTAGTAGTAGTTTTGTTTTAATTCATTACATTTTGGAAAAAAAAACACAATAAAGTGAGGGAGCGATGTTTGAACCATGATGTAGCGAGGGACAACTGGAAATGGAAATTGATACGGGATTTCACGTCACCTGTATCGTCCTATTTCCTGTAAATACTTAACAAATATAAAACATTTTTGACCAAGATGGTAGGGCGTCGCAACTGAAAACCACAACGCAATTGTTGTTCCCCCTTATTAGTCTGCTGTTGAAATAATAATGTCTTGAGGTCAGAAAATATTGATTTTACCGGTCAACCGATTTCAGTTTTCTTTTAATTATATTCATTCATTCTCATTAGTCATACCCCGAGGAGATGACCTTCCTCAGAGGGTGTCAGCTATCCGCAGTCGTAGTGGGTGGTGGGTTGGAAGATACTTTGTTTTTCATGCTTCCTCATTTCCTACTAACGTGACAAACTATGGCGCATAATGCTGTCTCGCCTCCTTTTCTATTGTCATATGTCCTTTCACAAATAAAGCTGCCGGCTGAACGCTTGCGGCGCTCCATGAAAGCCATTTCTATTCCTGTGTCCAATCTAAAAGTGGAGTGTTCTGCCTGTATAAACAGGCAATCACGCAAATCCACTTTCAGCAGGGCTTAGCTGGAGTCTATTTATGACCCCTGCCTGATTGATGATTAATTCTAACAGTTAAAGGGGACATTTCAATTATTTCTGTTCTGTGCTCCGAGACCCGTCACTCAATACTTTCTCTCTCTGGATGCTTGATTTAAAATCTTTACAAATGGGTTATTTGTGTGCAATAATTTAGCCAACATCCATCAGGAATGCTGGATAAGCTCTGCATGGGACGTTAGGTCCATTAGCCAATCATGACCGGTAAAGCGCAAACTCTATTTATTGTGGTGGTCTTTATCATGGCAGACAGAAGATGGCATGTGTTGGCATGAATCTTTTTTAACTTGCTGCTTATCGCTATTAGCCACGTATACATGGACCCAAATATTCCAATTCCATTCGGTTTATTTGCTCAAACGGAAAGAATTGAACCTTTGTATACACCTCATTCCGAAAGAAAAGTGCCAATCCGAATGAATATGTAATCGGATTCCCGGGGGTGGAATATTCCTTTTCCCAATCCGATTGAGGTATCTTGTACCCGCTCAAACGTAAAGTTGTCAGACTGCGTTCTTCTTTGTGGTGTTTTTCTTCTTCTGTTGTTTATTGGCGGTTGGCAAGCAGCTTTCGTGTGCATTAGCGCAAGTGAAAGGAAAAACTCGAGGAAGTCGGTATCACGTCATGTTTGTGTTTACGTTTTACTGCGTATGCCCCATTGACTATTCCGGTTGATTATAGCGCCGCATGTAGACACGCGATTGGAATATTCCTTTCCATGAATACCATTGCTTTCGGAAAGATTCTATTCGGAAAGAGAAAAACTCCTCATGTAAACGTGGTTATTGACAGTGTAAAGGTCTTGATCTCTGGTCTGTCAGCACTTGAGTTCCCATTTAAAGTGAATGAAACGTGTTGTGTGTATATTTATATCAGATGGGTTCTCTAGGTAGGCTACTGATGTGTGTCACTCCGACAGCATGACTTGGATATAATAGAGATTTAGTACTTGGGATCCACAGTGTGAGTGCTTCTTCAGGCACACAGACAGGACAGAGGGTGTAACTGGTCCCAGATCCCCCCTCCACCCCCAACTAATCTACTCATGGCGATATCTCCTGCTAAAGAAGCTTACAAAGCCATTGTCTACCCCAGGGGGTACCCCCAGATGTACTGTACACTACATACACACACACGTTAATACAATTTATCTCAGTGGACTAGATGACGAATGGGACGAGTGGGTAAAAATAAGGACACGCACTGCTGTGAGAATTACGACGGGAAAAAGAGATTTGGTTTTCTTTCTGACAATAACGTGACAAGATTACCAAGGGGGATCTACAGGAAGTCAGTTGCATGCAAGCTAATTCTTGTTAAAAATGTCAATCAGTTCGACCCACTCCACTCCCTAATCGTTGGAAAGTGACGAGACCAGGGGTCTCAAACTCAATTTACCTAGGGGGCTACTGGAGCTAGGGTCTGGGCGAGGCTGGGCCGCATCAGGTTTTCAAAAAAACATTTATTAAAAACAGAAAAATGAATAAACTTTGCTTTGGTGCTGATTTTCTACAAGAAAAGCTCTGATAAAACATTCCACTGTTCTCAAATATCTTCATTTTTATTTTTCTACACAAAATAAGATCAAGAATAAAGAAAATCAATCAATCAGTAATAAATAAATATAATAATAATAAAATGGCAAATAATTAAAACTTAAGAAACCACATATAGTTGGTGGGTAGACAAATTATTTTTTCCAGATTAAAATGAACAAAGCATTATTAGAGCCCTGTAGACATGACAAAACACGACTATAGTCACATTTATACTCTTTTTATTTACAACATATTGCGCAACTGCAGGGTCTTGAGACACATGCTAACTCGCAAACTAGAGAGCTAGCGACCTAAACGGCATCCTCCAAGATATTTCCTTTAAAATTAAAAAGCCAAAAACTTACCACTTCCACATGGATAGGGAGGATAACTATTAACAGTTATTTAACCTTTAACATGAACATTAATCAAACGTAATAATTTTTTCTGGGTACATGATACCATACAGCATCCATATCAAACTTGCGCGGGCCGCACTAACATTAAACTTTCATATCAAGGCGGTGTCCTCAAACTAGTGTCCTGCGGGCCACATATGGCCCGCGGCCCGAGTGTTTGAGACCCCTGGACTAGACAGTCACTCTGGGTGAATGTAAACAATAGATAGTACGATATTACTTCATCGTGGATACTGGCACGTTTGTGTATATCTATTTCCTGCAGAGAACACATCTCCAGTCAGCAATGTAAGATACTATGTATTAATAATACAGAAAAAAATGTACCACCGCCCACTGTTTTTACATGTTATGCTATGCGTGAAGTGTTGATTTCGCATCTACTTGGCAGTCTTTGAATGCACCATATTTGTGTGCTGTGACTAGGCTACACCGTGACTGATTCCATCTGTTCATCAACATTACGTTACCATCCCTAAGTGTTGTGTTTGAGGCATATTTTGGGCTTAAACAGTCACTTTTATTGCAAATGCTGATCCAAAATCTGACGAGAACATCAATCTAGCGGGGAAGAGAGCCCTGGGTCAACAATAGACCTTTTTATGAGCGGGATCAATTACTCTCCATTAACTTGTGGTCCTGGATTGTAACAAGGATCAACTCTATGTAGACACGGTCTTAAGGTCTTAAGAGTCAATTGGGGTCCTAGGCAAAAATACACAGGGGACCCTTTTATGTCTAATATTGGGTAATACAAGCGTAAAGGTAACTATGGGATGGATTGAGTAAGGGAATCAAACAATGCACAATGATGAGCCAATTCAAGAAACAATACAAGCAGTTGTTTGCTAAATACGTACTTCGGTATGTGACCCAAAAAAAATAAAATAAATAATAAAATGTATTACATATATTTTAATAATATATTTATTTAATATATTCATATATTATATTTATATAATCTATATATTAATATATTTTATTTATAAAATAAAAATAAAAAATATATAAAAAACTTAAACTATATTATGAAAGCAGGAAGTGAACAAATGTAACTGTTACTGATTGTAAAAGTACCAGATGGAGGGGTAGGATTTAATAAGCTTTGCTTCTTCCTACTCCTTTTGGACATGTGGAACTGTGAAGTGATTATGTGATGCATTCAATTGTAATCGGATGCATGTTCAAATGAAATAAAACCATTACCATTACCAATAATGCTAATTCTTTGGGTAAGGACTGTGACTATTGTGCTGTTTGAATATATATTTTGTAAATACTTGTCCTGTTATATAAGTCTGGAAGGCTCTAATGTAAAAAAAAAACACATTTTGGAGGATGCAAAAGGATTTTCTATGCTAATAAAATAATTCTTCCAGCAATAATTCTTCCCAGGTCTGGAACCAATTAACCCACAATAAATTTCTTTTGTTCATTTATATCATTCGTTGACGTCATTGAATAAAAACTACCAATCATGATATTCCAAAAAATAAAAAAATATGTTCAGTTGTTGGTTTCACAAGAGTTTATACACTGAATAATTTCCTGCCAAGTGACTTTCACACAGCTTCCGGCTTCCATTGGTGATGAGCTGGCATAGCCAATGTTTTGTTTTACACTCTCATCCATTCGGTTTCATTGAGTGGGCTGAGGTGTTGCTGTGAGATTCAGTAACATATGATAGCGTGTGGTGAGAAGAGGATGTGTGTGTGGCCGTTTTGACCAAAGCTTCCATCCATGCGCTTCGGCTCTTTTGCCGAGTCCCCACAGTCGACTGCAGGAAGAGAGCAAGCGATGCAGAGATGATGCTTACATAATGTGTGCTACTGCCGCATGACATGCCTCGTCACGCTTCCAAATCACAATTCCTTCCTCAAGTTATACCTCCATGTGTCGCCGTGAACGACACAATGACAATGGGTGGTCTGCCCGTCCTGCCCGTGGCTCAGTGACTGGATTGTTATTGATTGCCTCCCCTGCCGCTTTTAATTATGTCTCCGTCCAATCAATGCAAAAGACAGCGGGATCTAAAGTGACATTTCTCCACTCGGATTACTCACGTCTCCTTTGTGACTCCACTGTCCTTTCCTTTGACTTGGTGCCATGCTGCATCCATCTGCAGTGGTTTTCAGTTTAACAGGATCAGCAATGGCTGCATTTACTTTGGCAATGATACCATACACCCTGGTGGCCAGCCAATCACAGGGCACATATAGACAAACAACCATTCACACTCACATTCATACCTATGGACAATTTGGAGTCGCTAATTAACCTAGCATGTTTTTGGAATGTGGGAGGAAACCGGAGTACCAGGAGAAAACCCACGCATGCACGGGGAGAACATTCAAACTCCACACAGAGATGGCCGAGGGTGGAATTGAACTCGGGTCTCCTAGCTGTAAGGCCCTCGTACTAATCACTTGTCCGCCATGCAGCGTAAAAACATCTTATTTTCTGTTATTATGTCTACTATATTGGGTAATATGAGTATAAAGTTCACTATAGGGGTGTTACTTCATGTCAAGAGGGCTCTAAAATTCATTCATTCATTTTCTACCGCTTATCCTCACGAAGGTCGCAGGGGTGCTGGAGCCTGGCCGAGGGTGGAATTGAACTCGGGTGTCCTAGCTGTAAGGCCCTCGTGCTAATCACTTGTCCGCCATGCAGCGTAAAAACATCTTATTTTATCTTATTATGTCTACTATATTGGGCAATATGAGTATAAAGTTCACTATAGGGGTGTTACTTCATTTCTAGAGGGCTCTAAAATTCATTCATTCATTTTCTACCGCTTATCCTCACGAGGGTCGAGGGGGTGCTGGAGCCTATCCCAGCTGTCTTTGGCTGGCCACCAGTCACCTCTCGCCCAATCACAGGGCACATATAGACAAACAACCATTCACACTCACATTCATACCTATGGACAATTTGGAATCGCCAATTAACCTAGCATGTTTTTGGAATGTGGGAGGAAACCGGAGTACCCGGAGAAAACCCACGCTTGCACGGGGAGAACATGCAAACTCCACACAGAGATGGTCGAGGGTGGAATTGAACCCTGGTGTCCTAGCTGTGAGGTCTGCGCGCTAACCACTTGACCGCCGTGCCACACGCAAAATATTTGCATGCAAATTAAAACTGATTAAAGGAGGCTTTATCTTATTAAAAATGGAATGACATGTTAAATGAAATAATAAAGCCAAGGACTAATGAAGTGGACACTGTTCCAATAAATGATCCACTAATTGCATGGATGCGCTATCCGAGCTAACAATGAACGAGTACAAAGCCCAGCAGTTCAGGGAGATTAATGGTATCCTCGCATTCCGGATAGAAGGTAAAAATAACAATGCTTTGTGTTTACCAAAGAAACCTTGCTCTTGTTCTGTTGTTCTTTTCTTTAGACGTCTGCAGGGCATAATTGGGAACAAGATTCCACTTTAAGCCGAGGTACTCCACTGTACTTCTGCAGGACTCCAAAAACGCTGAATCTCTTGAATGCGTCATTGTATCCCAGCTGCTGGCACCCAAGAGCAGTTTCATTATATTTCATGGCACGCCCAGTTTGCACCGAGTATTTTTATACACTTAAAGTACACTAATTCCAGCTCAAGTACACACATGTACAAAGTTATGAAGCTCCATTGACCACTGATCCGAATCAGTCGATTTCTATGGAAAAATTCATGATCAATACCTTTCAAAGCTGAATGTGTAGAACTTGGATTTTATAAAACTAAAATTATAGCTCCCATAAACTAATTTACCCAAAATTGCAACTTTATTAATAGCTAAACTTTAACGAATGTCTCTTTTTCTTGGCATTCATTCATTTTCTTCCGCTTTTCCTCCCGAGGGTCGCGGGGGTGCTGGAGCCTATCCCAGCTGTCTTGAGGCGAGAGGCGGGGTACACCCTGGACTGGTGGCCAGCCAATCACAGGGCACATATAGACAAACAACCATTCACACTCACATTCATACCTATGGACAATTTGGAGTCGCTAAATAACCTAACATGTTTTTGGAATGTGGGAGGAAACTGGAGGAGGGGAGAACATGCAAACTCCACAGAGAGATGGCCGAGGATGGAATTGAACTCAAATCTGCTCTGCTCACTAACCACTCGACCGCCGTGCAGCCCGTGTTATATATATTATGTCTTATTTTATCTTTATTTTCTATTATCTAGTGTGATATGAGTTGAAAGTTGACTATAGGGGTGTTATTTCCTGTCTAGAGGGCTCTAATAATGTTCATTACATTCATTATTCCTGCTTTCCATAATACAGTTTAAGGTTTTTTTTGTTTGTTTGTTTTTTTTTTGCTCTTTTTTTTAAAAAAATAATGTACCTCGTACCGAAGTAGGAGGTGATATGACCATCCAATGACATAATGTGTACCATAGTAAGTGTCAATATAGTGATATATATAGCACATCATGACTGGTTCAAGACTCTTCATCCTTGTATTTAGCAAACATCAACTGCTTGTATTATATATCTGTATTATATCTTTGTTAAAGCATATAGTTAGAACTGACTGCTTTTATTTTTATATCTCAACCCTGCGTTCAGTTAAATTCTCATTTGTGACCTTTATGTGTAAAGCGCCATAAGCTAACAAGCCCAGGAAGAGGCCTAGTTTGAGGACATCCTAGGAATTCTGGTGCAATGCATCCTTTTTCCATTTGTCTTGTCACCTACAGTAAACACACACATTAATTTCATGTTGCTTTGGGATAATTTATTATTCAGCATGCCTATTTTTGTGTCGGACAATCATGGCTTAGTGACCCTCATCTGTTTCCATGGGGACCATACAGCAATTTGTGTCATTACTGAGATTATAGTCTTAACAGTGTGTGGTCTCTTTCTGAATAACGTATGCAGATACGACACTAACGACTATTTACAGCAATATTTAGAAAATAAATAATTAAAACCCAGAAAAATTGTATCCATATTGCTTCTAGTTCTCACAATTAGATTAATAGTCAATATAATTTAAAAAACCCCATAGAGTCAAATTTAAAAGCCACACACCGACTTCTCAACGTGAATTGGTCTTCTCTAATGACTTTACTGTACTTAACTGATTTTGCTTGCTTTGGATTTAATACCACTAATCCCACCCAGTTTTCCCCAGCCTGTAAATAAACCCCCCCCCCGCATCCATGACCCAAAGCATTGGAATGATGGAGTATAAACAGTACATGGCCATAAGGGCTCAACTCGGTGTGCAAAAAAGTGATTTAGGATTATTAAAATGTATTGTTGTCACCTTAAATAACTCAACTCTGCTGCAAGGAGATTTTGTAGAAACTTTTACAAGTGTTCCAAGAAAACCCAAATGGAAAAGTAACAACCTCGACCTGCGTCGCTGTCCCTGCCGCTCTATGATGATGACTCAAAGGCAGACCGCCGAGGTGTCCCTGGCCCCTCTTCACCAGAGTTCTCTTGGACTCGGCTATTTTATGTCTTCTTCAATCACACCATTCACATTCACACAATTGGAGCAAATAATTCAAACGACAATATTGTCATACTGAGCGTGTGTTTGACCGTGGCTTATGCTACCCCACCCGATGCAAACTGCCTTTGGGTCACATGGTTGAACCCCAGCATTACAAGTTTCTCAGGATAATACAGTGTTTTAACTTCAACATTGTTTTTATTGTGGGGTCTTTTGTGACCTCTCGAATGAGGAACCGCTGCACTCTTGGTAATTTTGTTACTCTTGGTAATAATGTTACCCCCCCCTTCGCCCACTGGAACTGAGCGTTTTAACTTCAACATTGTTTTTATTGTGGGGTCTTTTGTGACCTCTCAAATGAGTAACTGCTGCACTCTTGGTAATTTTTGTTACTCTTGGTAATAATGTTACCCCCCCTTCGCCCACTGGAAATGAGCATTTTAACTTCAACATTGTTTTTATTGTGGGGTCTTTTGTGACCTCTCAAATGAGTAACCACTGCACTCTTGGTAATTTTGTTACTCTTGGTATTAATGTTAACCCCCCCCCTTCGCCCACTCAAACTGACGTAAGCTGCCTCTGGGTCACATGGTTGAACCCCAGCAATACAAGTTTCTGAGGATAATACCGCGTTTTAACTTCAACGTTGTTTTTGTTGTGGGGTCTTTTGTGACCTCTCGAATGAGTAACCGCTGCACTCTTGGTAATTTTTGGGGAAATTGGGCGGCCGTTTCTGGGAAGATTCACCACTTTTTTTCCAGTCTAATGGCTCTCACTGTGGTTTGCTAGAGTCCCAAAATTTTGAAATAGCTTAATAACCGTTCCAGACTGATAGATTTCAATTCAGTTGAATTGAACTGATTTCAACTGAATTTTGGGCCTTCGGGGAGATCTTCCAACATAGCTAGCATTGCATTTAACCTCGTCTTCAAACATCTTCTTCTCTGGTAAGTTGGGTGGCCATCTCTGGGAAGATTCAGCACTTTTTTTCCAGTCTAATGGCTCTCACTGTGGTTTGCTAGAGTCCCAAAAATTTAGAAAAAGCTTTGAATGAGTAACCGCTGCACTCTTGGTAATTTTGGGGTAAATTTGGCGCCGTCCCTGGGAAGGTTCACCACTTTTATTCCAGTCTAATGGCTCTCACTGTGGTTTGCTAGAGTCCCAAAAATTTAGAAAAAGCTTTGAATGAGTAACCGCTGCACTCTTGGTAATTTTGGGGTAAATTGGGCGGCCATCCCTGGGAAGGTTCACCATTTTTTTTCCAGTCTAATGGCTCTCACTGTGGTTTGCTAGAGTCCCAAAAATTTAGAAAAAGCTTCGAATGAGTAACCGCTGCGCTCTTGGTAATTTTGGGGTAAATTGGGCGGCCATTCCTGGGAAGGTTCACCACTTTTTTTCCCAGTCTAATGGCTCTCACTGTGGTTTGCTAGAGTCCCAAAAATTTAGAAAAAGCTTCGAATGAGTAACCGCTGCGCTCTTGGTAATTTTGGGATAAATTGGGCGGCCATCCCTGGGAAGGTTCACCACTTTTTTTCCCAGTCTAATGGCTCTCACTGTGGTTTGCTAGAGTCCCAAAAATTTAGAAAAAGCTTTGAATGAGTAACCGCTGCGCTCTTGGTAATTTTGGGATAAATTGGGCGGCCATCCCTGGGAAGGTTCACCACTTTTTTTCCAGTCTAATGGCTCTCACTGTGGTTTGCTAGAATCCCAAAAATGTAGAAAAAGCTTCGAATGAGTAACCGTTGCGCTCTTGGTAATTTTGGGGTAAACTGGGTGGCCATCCCTGGGAAGGTTCACCACTTTTTTTCCAGTCTAATGGCTCTCACTGTGGTTTGCTAGAGTCCCAAAAATGTAGAAAAAGCTTCGAATGAGTAACCGTTGCGCTCTTGGTAATTTTGGGGTAAATTGGGCGGCCATCCCTGGGAAGCTTTACCACTTTCTTTCCAGTCTAATGGCTCTCAATGTGGTTTGCTAGAGTCCCAAAAATTTCGAAAAAGCTTCGAATGAGTAACCGCTGCGCTCTTGGTAATTTTGGGGTAAATTGGGCGGCCATCCCTGGGAAGGTTCACCACTTTTTTTCCCAGTCTAATGGCTCTCACTGTGGTTTGCTAGAGTCCCAAAAATTCAGAAATAGCTTAATAACCTTTCCAGACTGATAGATCTCAATTCATTTCATTTAAGTTGACTATATTTTGGCCCTTGGAGATCTTACATACATCCTCTGTGGATATTCTCCTGCTAATCTCTAAGCCGAACTCTCTCCCCTTCCCTTGTGCTGCAGACCAAGCAGCAAAATTCCCCCAGGGGATTCATGCAAGAGTCTGTATTCCTTGTGTGATCATCAGCAACTGTTAGACAGCCAATCATCTGTCTGCCTGGCTTCCCGTTCCAGGAGGGTGCTTGACTCCTGCTTGGAGAGCTGATTCATGTTTGGAAAAGGACTAGTGTTTTTTTTTTTTTTTTTCTTCAGCCCCGACACGCAACAGCGACCTTTGATAAAGCTGCATAGTGTTTATTAGGGTAAAATCTGCTGAGCTTTGTTTCCAGTTGTCTTTGTATGTTCAAGGGCAAAAAAAAAATAAGCTCCTCGCTTCTGAAATTAGTAGAGATTAGTCACGGAAGAGGAATTTTCTGTCACAACCCGGCCATGACTCCAGTTTTTCATTGGTTACTTGGTTTCCCCCCCCCTCATCTCCTTTTTGTTTTTTTCTTGCTTCACTCGCTCTTGTGTTCGGAAAGATCTCACCACCATCTACTTCCATACTGTCTGTCACTCCTTTAATCACATTCACGTTAGCGATTCAATGTTCACAGCCCTGTATATTTGCATTTTGGGTGATTTTTTTCTGCTTTTTCAACATTTATTTAAGCAGAAGTTGCTTATCATGTATACATTTGTTGTTATACATGCCATTCTTCATGATTCACTGATGTTTTTTTTTGTGGCGGTCCTTGAACTCACCATAGTTGAGTGCAGTGACTGGCTACATTGTGACTCCAATTCCATCTGTTGATGGATCACCTTAGACTATAATTCATTATAGTGATTACCGATGCATTTTCGACTTTAATGTGTTTTAATAAGTGATAAGCATATTTAGGACTGAAACCTAGATTGTGTCACAAGTGAACAATGGTGATGGAGGCGAGAAGGGGAGGGTTCTGGACCTGAATGTAATCTACAGGAAGTATCAATGAAGTTGACTGAACTGCAGTAGCCATGAGACCAGGGGTCGGCAACCTTTACTATGAAAAGAGCCATTTTACGCCCTTGCCCACTAAAGAAACATTGCCTGGAGCTGCAAAACATACGTTTAAAACATCTAAATTCTAAGAAGAAAATAGAAGAAATAGAGTGAGTGTGCAGGTGTAAATGATGCCAACTTGTAGGGTTATCATGGTATCATGATACCTGTTTCTTTTAGCTGGCGACCAACAGCTGTGATGAGTTTATATGCTGAGCCAATTAGGAGTCTCCCACGGTTTTGGCTGTCAAATTTGGAGAGAATTTTAGGGTGACAAAGTAGTTCCGATCAGAAAAGACCATAGTACTCTTGCTAGTTTTGGAGATAAACTTACATAAATGTATGTGTAAATTACTGAAAACTTACTGATTTTTTTTTACTCTGGCGTAAACAAGTTCCCATGCTGCTGTTTTTTTTTTTTTTTTTAATGATCGCTAATTTATTTTTTAGAAATGCAAAATAGCTTTGGGAAAGTATATTTTTTCCTCATGTTTACCTTGTGAGAGAGAACTGAATAGCATGCTGTCTGCTCAGAACTCATTAAAAAAACGTGCATTTTCCCCACTCGGGTATATATAAATATTATATATAAATAAATTAATTATAATTTAGAAAGAAAATATTTTTTTTTAATTTTTGTACATTTTTAAAAATTAAATAAATTATATATAAATATTTGAGCATTGCAAAGGGAGCCACAACAAAGAGGCTAAACTATGCATCCATCTCCGATGCCTTTTAACCTTACTAGGGTCACAGGGGTATGCTAGAGCCTATCCCAGATGACTTCAGGTGAGCGGCGCGGTACACCCTGGACTTGAATAATCTGGGTATCGCTTTGTACAATGGAACAATTATGCAATACATTTTGGTACCATACCATGTGCTTTTTTTTTTTTTTACACATGTAATAATAATAATAGTCACTTTTTGGGGGAATGTTGATCTGAAATCGGAGTAGAACGTCCATTTCTCGATGGACGATCACTCTAACTTTGCTGATTTGGTTGAGTGGCACCCACTTAGTTCCATTCCCTTTTCCCCAGCTCCCAACCATGTCCTAGTTGGGTCAAGCAATGAACGGCAACACAAAATGTTCTTACTTTTCTCTCCACCGGCTCTACCACAAAGTTTCTCATTAAAAATGTTCCCAGACGAGTGTGTTAGTGTAGAGAAAATACATTAAGAGAGTTAATGTGATTTTGGTTGAGCAGATTAGAAATGTCTTTCATGGTCATATTCTAATATTAGTCCGCAGATAAGCCTCAATATGCGTTTCTTTTGCTTTTAACCTCATAACGTCAAGAGAGTACAGTCACTTTTGCTTTAGCTGTTCGGCTCATTTAAAGCTGAGTAATAAAGTGAATGGGTTAGAGGAGTCATGCGTGGCGAGCTAGTGGGGAAACATCGAATGCACCGCGGTCACCGATTGTCCGATCTATACTGAAACATGAACGTACCGCAAGTAGACGGTCGTCAATAACCTCACTGATAATCCGTCCAAACAGACTTCATACTGGCTGTCAACTAGAAGCAAATCCTCAGAGTAAACATGAGCAACCGCTGATCCTCATTCATTCAAATGACCTCTGTGATGCCGCGGCATCGTACCGAGGGGATTCAGATGCCCCAATCACTCTGCATTCTCTTTCTCTCTCCGTCTCTCATTCCCAATCCGAGGGGGATTAGCAACCAAATCAATTAGAAGCTGGAGCTAAGAAGAAACTTGT
The DNA here is from genome assembly GCF_037039965.1 of Doryrhamphus excisus. NCBI lineage: Eukaryota > Metazoa > Chordata > Actinopteri > Syngnathiformes > Syngnathidae > Doryrhamphus > Doryrhamphus excisus. The sequence continues at coordinate 4,029,964 of NC_136367.1, read as the reverse complement.
CCTCCTTCTCACTCTTTGGGGACCGCTTCCATACTGCGCATTGGGTGTTAAGTCTTTGCCAAACGGCGTGAATTACTAAACGACTTGAACCAAACATAAACCACGTATACATGGACCCAAATAGTCCAATTCCATTCGGGTTATTTGCTCAAACAGAAAGAATCTAACCTTTGTATACACCTCATTCCGAAAGAAAAGTACCAATCCGAATGAATATATAATCAGATTCCCAGGGGTGGAATATTCCTTTGCCCAATCCGATAGAGGTATCTTGTACCCGCTCAATCGGAAATCGGAGGCGAGCAATCAACAAGGGACTGCTGCGGAAAGTTTGTTTTTGATTCAAAATAAATTTCAAGACCGGACGAACGAAAAACTGGAAGTATGGAGTTATTCCAACAAGTGAAAGAAAAACTCAAGGAAGTCGGTATTACGTGATGTTGGTGTTTACGCTTTACTGCGTATGCCCCATTGACTATTCTGGTTGATTATAGACAAGAGATTGGAATATTCCATTCCATGGATACCATTGTTTTCGGAAAGGTCATTCGGAAAGATTCCATTCGGAAAGAGGAAAAACTCCTCATGTAAACGTGGCTAGTGAGTTATTCATAAATTATTTATTTCTGTGCAGCCCATTAGCAAATGCGCCATGTACCGGTCCCGATCCCAGGCCTGGCGGTTGGGATTGGAATATTCCTTTCTATTTGTACCATTGCTTTTGGAAAGGTAATTCGGAAAGAGAAACTCATGTAAATGTGGCTACAGAAAAAAAATCGTTTTTTCTTGTCTTGTCCTTCACTTTTCCACTATTCCACGCAGTTTCACCAACTGTCAGTCTTCTAAGTCTCAATGTGAAGACCTTGACCTACCCTTTTGTACACCGGGCGCTCCCCAAACAAAGAAACCGCATCAGAGCTCTACGGGAGCAGGATGAGAGTGCAGCAGACTTGATACACTCAACCCTCTCTTTTGTGCTGTCTCTTCTCCCCAAAGACTCGCTCATCAACTCCGTTGTAGCTCTGTCTTAGATAGTCTTGACTGCAGAGGAAGAAAGGTGAGAAAGTAGGAAGAATATGCGATGGAAGTAACTCTTACTTACCGACTACCATGGATACCTTTGACACCCGGAGCTGACGATATCTGCTATTATGAAGAAAAATAACTGCTGTGTGTGTTTACAAGAAGAACACGATATTTAATGGCAGTCAATAATGGCTGCCTCTGTGATGGAGGCTCTACATCATATTTGGCAGTGACTCAGAACTGTTTGGGTGTGAATCGTGCACGGCTCATATGAACTAAATATAGTACTGTTATGGAAGTGCAAATGAAGAGGAGGCTATCCATTAGGCAAAGTAAAAGTGGTTATCATGCATGCATATATTCCCCCAAGAGTCCTTCATGCATGAGTGGGAGATTTTAATCCACTACAAACAATGACATCTGCAAAAAGAGGTAACGACGATGAGAGCGCATCCATTGTTCCACATCTGCATTCCAGTTTATTCCTTCACTTTGCCACTATTTGTTTTCTCGGATGGTTGCCCACCTGTTTGCATGAGTAATCAATGGTCTAGTCATTAGTCAAATGGAGGGAGATGGGAGGAAGCCACTCAGATAGTGAGAGTGGGTGGGAGGGGACTTTTTAGATCCAAATCAGCTGTTATGAATCACAAGTGCATCGCTGATTCATAGGGCACGTCTTGATTTAGGGCTGGATTGGCGTGATTCAACGACAAATTGGATGCACTAAATCCACGTTTACAAAGATAAACGGTGACAAACGGGAGGTTTGCAGAGAGCTGTGTGCTATTTCTGGATCGTGAATAGGCTTCCAAACGTTGGGTCATTTTTAAATACATGTGTAGACCTTCATGTTTTTCCCCTCCATAAAAAAAAAAACCACAATGTGTACAATTCTAGCTTAAAAAAACATGGATATTGGTATTGTATTAGTCGCCATTATTTACTACTACTACACAGGAAGCTAAATAGCTAGTCAAGGAAAGAAACTTCAATATGTATACTACTATATGTAATAAAAAATTAAAACTTTGAGTGTACAGTAACCCCTTGTTTATCGAGGTTATTTGGTTCCAGACCCGACCGAAGTGAATTCCCGTAAAGTTGGATTTTTTTATTTGTAAATCAAACGTGAAAACCTGTTTTCGAACGATCTATCTATATATCTAGCAAGCTAGCTCTCTAGCTCTACCTGCTGCACGGTGGTCAAGTGGTTAGTGTGCAGACTTCACGGCTCGGCGACCCGAGTGCAATCCCACCCTCGACCATCTCTGTGTGGAGTTTGCATGTTCTCCCGTGCATGCGTGGGTTTTATCTTTTTCTTCATAAAATACAGCAAAAAGGACATAGTTGCCTATAGTGATTAATCATGATTAATTAATTTGAGAATGGTGATTAATTGTATTGACGTTTTTTACAACCCTCGCTGAAACTCAACTCTGAACACGTCACTTCACATATTTACTCTTATTGTGTCTACTAATTGGGTTGAGTGGTTAGCACGCAGGCCTCACGGCTAGGAGACCCGAGTTCAATTCCACCCTCGGCCATCTGTGTGGAGTTTGCATGTTCTCCCGTGCATGCGTGGGTTTTATCTTTTTGTTCTTAAAATACAGCAAAAAAAATTTCCTTTTTTTTTAATCATGATTAATCACCATTGGAAGCTATGTCCTAGTTGCCAATGGTGATTAATCATGATTAATTCATTTGACAATGGTAATTAATTGTATTGACATTTTTTTACAACCCTAGCTGAAACTCAACTCTGAACATGTCACTTCCTGTCCTTCACATAGTTACTCTTATTATGTCTACTAATTGGGTTGAGTGGTTAGCACGCAGGCCTCACGGCTAGGAAACCCGAGTTCAATTCCACCCTCGGCCATCTCTGTGTGGAGTTTGCATGTTCTCTTCGTGCATGCGTGGGTTTTCTCCGGGTACTCCGGTTTCCTCCCACGTTCCAAAAACATGCTAGGTTAATTAGCGACTCCAAATTGTCCATAGGTATGAATGTGAGTGTGAATGGTTGTTTGTCTTATATGTGCCCTGTGATTGGCTGGCCACCAGTCCAGGGTGTACACCGCCTCTCGCTCGAAGACAGCTGGGATAGGCTCCAGCACCCCCCACGACCCTCGTTAGAGTCCTCTAGACATGAAATAGCACCCCTATAGTCATCTTCACACCATTTAAGACATAAATACGATTGAGTTGAGTTACGGTTGCAAGAGTAGGCCTTGTTGGGGATTATCATGCCTGCAATAAAATACTGTAATTGAGTCTGGTGCTTGTGTGTTACATATAGTTACATTACTGACAACGAGTGACCAGTTGAGAATATGACGCATCTTCACAACTCTGATGCTTCAACGCTTTCATAGCTCCTCCTTGGGGTTGAGTGCACATTGCCCCCCCCCCTTTCCCGTTAACATTTTCATTTGAAAATCAGGCAAAGTTTTGGGAAAATTGGAGAAAACAAAGGATATTTTAGTCATGCCTTCTAGGGGATGTAAAGACTTACAGTAACGACGAATTGTGATGCAAGCGTGTTTACATTTTATACGACAGGATGTGTTACATTCCAGGATGAAAATGATCCTGGCAATCTGGTTTCCTGTGCCATACCTTATTTTACATTCCTACTCTTTTTTTCCTACAAACACAAAATCAGCATATCTGTTGCTTCAGGTTGCTTCATAGATGCTTTTTGCAGCAGCGTAATAGCCACGGCCCACAGTGTCCGGTGATATTATATAAGTCTGTCACACACAGGAAAATACATCTTTCCCAAGGATGTCTCTTTCTTTTATTGCTGTGGAGTCAGCGAATGTTACAAAGGGAGAAAGTTCATGGCACATAAGGCAGAGGCTGGGAGCCCTCCCGGGGGAATGCATGTATGCACAGCAATGAAAAATAGCAAGACGACATCACTTGTTCCCCACTGCAGTCTCGGAGGCTTAGCGAATCGCTCTGTTTTCAAAGTCAGCCAACCGCTTCCATATTCATGACCTCTTGTACGGATGTCCAATGCTGTTTCAAGCCATAGACAAACCTTCTGATTAACCCTGTTCTTCACACATTTTTCTTCCTTAACCCTCACCGCGGCTTTATGCCTACATGAATGTTGCTATTCTTTTCCTCTACTTGCGGCTTCCGCAGCCGGGAATCATCCGTCAAAGCAATGAGGAAATAATAGGTGCTCCCTCTCACTCGGCCGAAGTGACTGCTGTGTAGCTTCCATTACAATAGACATGAGTGATGGCCTTGGAGATGGAAGGCAGGCCGTTATGAATGAACTCATCTGGGTGAGGCAGACAGACGGAGGAAGCCTCACAATACTTTAAGACTGGGGAGCAGAGGGATTTGGTTCTCTCTTGATCCGCCGTCATTCCGCGGCTTTCAAACCCCCTCTTGTTTAATTCACAAGGGATCAGGGCGGCATGATTCAGCAAAAAAATAGGAATTATGATTTTTTTTTTTTTTCTCAGAATTGAGATTGTGATTGTCTGGGGTGATTGCTACCCCCTCCCCCCACCACCCCACCCGTCCTCCCCGTCCCCTATCCCAAAACACACACACACAAACACTGTACTCAAGGCCAACTCACACTGGTTTTTGTTTTATTTTAAAAATCAAATACATAAATAATAAAATAATAAATACAAAAAATAATTTGATTAATTTACTAAACATTTTTTTTAATTTAGAAATATTGTTAAAGAAAAAATTAAGCTGATCTTTCCATAGCCAGAGAGGTGATTTTACATGCACACACACATGCATGCACACTCATTGTTCAGGGCCAATTTTAATTATTATTTTTTTACATCTTTATCTTAGCTGTTATTTTTGATTGTAGTTTTTAATTTGTTTAAATTTTTAAAAATATAATTGTATGGTTTTATTTAATTGAATTACTAAAATATAATAAATACAATAATTACAATTGTATTTAATTATTAAACTAACTTTATTAAATAAATATAAAAAATAATATGATAATTATATAATAATTCTACTCCAACTTCAGATCAACATCCCCCCCCAAAATAATAAAATAAATCCAAAATAAACTCATAAAAAAATAATACTAAAAGGTGTTCTTTGCGATGTCCCCTTAAAACAAATTTCTTTCTCAGAATTGAGATTGTGATTGCCCCCCCCCCATCCCAAAACACACACACACGCACAAATACTGTACTCAAGGCCATGTGCCTTTGTTTTAAACAACTCACACTTATTTTGTTTTATTTAAAATAAATAAATAAATAAATAAAAATAATTTGATTAATAATTAATTTAATAAAAAAAATATTTTTTTATTTAGAAATATATTTTATTTTACTTCTTCATTACTCAGCTTAAATTTTTTAACGAAAAAAATAAGCTGATGCTTCCATAGCCAGAGAGGTCATTTTACATGCACACACACATGCATGCACGCTCATTGTTCACGGCCAATTTTTTATTTAATTTTTTATTATTTTACATATTTATCTTAACTGTTATTTGTAGTTTTTAATTTGTTTAAATTTAAAAATATATATTGTATGATTTTATTTCATTGAATTACTAAAATATAATAAATACAATATTTACAGTTGTATTTAATTATAAAATTAACTTCATAAAAACTATTAAATATAAAAATAATATAATAATTCTATTCCAACTTCAGATCAACACCCCCCCCCCCAAAAAAATAAAAAAATAAAAAAATCCAAAATAAACTAATAAAAAAAATAATACTAAAACGTGTTCTTTGCGATGTCCCCTTAAAACAAATAGCCTGCCTGCAGAAACACGGTTGCGGTGGAAACGGAAGAAATGTCCACATGATTTATGTGCCATATGATTTCCAGTCGAATTGCCGCCAGGAAAAAAAAAGGGCATGTTCCGCAGTAATTGTATTGTATGCTGCTTGATAAGCAGACGCTCCCTCGCCAAACAAAAGAAATGCGTCATGCTTTTCAAAAGTCTTTTATCACTTTTATTTCCATTGACAGCTTTCCTTTTCACCCACTCTCCCCGTTGAAGTACTTTGGAGGAGAAAAAGGCGTGTACGCCGCCACTTTTCCGTCTTTCCCGCCTGTTTTTTGTCTTTCACCCACACACAAGTCTTTTTTTCTTGATCCAAAACCTTCAAGGAAGAAGATGGGTGAAATAGGAGTCATATTGATATCGAATTCTGTTTGATGTACACACTGTACCGCTTGCATCCGCTTACATAAATATCAGCCTTTAGGCATCAGGTGTACATAAAGCACATGTGTTTGTTTGCATTTGTTTACGACTGCCGAGCTGCAATGCATCTGGTCTGCATGAATTATTTGTGAGAGGAAACCGTACGCCAAACTCGATGGGTCTCAGACTATGCATTTGTCTCTCCGTGCGTGTGGGCCCCCTCATCACGCAACCATCTGGCCAGAGTCTCAAACACTTAGGTATCACACAGTTGGTCCAGCCAGGTGGCGGAGTATGCGATTGACCAGGTGGCACCGGTGGCTTGCCAAGACCTTTTGGCTGTCTGGATCGGCGCCATCAAATGCAACACGACTAATATTTCATTCACTTTTATGCGCCTTTTTAATTTCCTGGCGCGAAGTCACCTTGGCCGGTTGTCCGTGTTTGTTCAGTGCAGTCGTATTTTCTTGATGATGATCAACTGAGGAGGTCTACTTCTGGCTGAGGAGGAAGTTTTCGAGTGATCTATTAATCTGTTTGTGCTTAATGTCTACCTCTTGATGCAAGATCAGATATTCCTTTACAAGCCCCACAGTGGTGGGGGCGGACGGGGTTCTCATGTCATGGCACCAAAGAGGAAAAATATGGACAAGGTAATGAAATATGAAGTACATCATTATGGCTGTGAGGAAGCGTGACGCAAGTGATAATGCCTACAAAGTGGAACAGTTCAGAATCTGATCAACTTTTTTTTTTTTATGCGCAAGATGCAAAAAGAAGTGATCATGCAACTCTAGTATAGGAGAGAGCAGGTTTGATGCCGTTTTAAGCCAAAAAAAAAAAAAACAACCAACAACCATAAGGTGGCAGGGCATTTTATAAGAACTCTGCATGCATCTCTTCCATTGAAACACATGCACACAATATTCATTCAGGCGGGGTACACCCTGGACTGGTGGCCAGCCAATCATAGGGCACATATAGACAAACAACCATTCACACTCACATTCATACCAATGGACAATTTGGAGTCGCCAATTAACCTAGCATGTTTTTGGAATGTGGAGTACCCGGAGAAAACCCACGCATGCACGGGGAGAACATGCAAACTCCACACAGAGATGGTCGAAAGTGGGATTGAACTTGGGTTTCCTAGCTGTGTGGCCTGCGTGCTAACCACTTGTCCAAATTCCAGTGTATAAACACAAAATTCATCACACAGCAACTGAACACTCAGAAGGTATAAATAGGAAATATATAAACATGTATCAATACAAATTTAAATGCAGTGCGTCTGGGCCCCTGGTATATACGCACACCAGAATTTACTGTACCCAGTAAATCAGGTTCTTTACTAGTTTGTGGAAACAATGGTGCCTTAGCGTATATGGCAAAGGGTTGCACGGGTTATCTAGTTTCCGACTGCATTCCAATGTATTTAAGGTACAAATGTATCATTTTTTTCCCCTTTTTTTGTTTCGAAGTGATATTTTGCTGAACTTACCTGTGTTCTAATGAAAGTCTAATATTTCATTTGGTATATACAATGTCTATTTAGCCCAAGAACACAATAATCTGTGTGCTGTGAAAACCATTAAAAATGGCCGATTTTTGACCGAGATTTAATATCTATTAAAAAAAAAAAAAACGGTGATAAAGTGAATCCATAGAATTTGAACCAAGTGTCCATGGACAACTGCATATAGTAATTAGAAAAGTGCATAGTCAATTTCCGAAGTTTTAACATTGGTTGCTTTTGAATGAATCTGAGGACGATATGGTCAAAGATGATAAAGACGGTAAAAGCAAAATTTACGTTGAAATATCCAAATTCTAACTCAGGGGTCCCCAACCTTTTTGGGGTTTTTTGTGATATGGGTATATTTTTTTATGGGATATTTTTTTTTCATGGACCGGCAATGTGCGGCAGAAAAATACAGCAAATATAAAATAACATATTATTTATTATTATTTAAATAGAGGGCGGCACGGTGGATGAGTGGTTAGCGCGCAGACCTTACAGCTAGGAGACCAGGGTTCAATTCCACCCTCGGCCATCTCTGTGTGGAGTTTGCATGCGTGGGTTTTCTCCGGGTACTCCGGTTTCCTCCCACATTCCAAAAACATGCTAGGTTAATTGGCCACTCCAAATTGTCCATAGGTATGAATGTGAGTGTGAATGGTTGTTTGTCTATATGTGCCCTGTGATTGGCTGGCCACCAGTCCAGGGTGTACGCCGCCTCTCGCCCGAAGACAGCTGGGATAGGCTCCAGCACCCCCGCGACCCTCATGAGGAAAAGCAGTAGAAAATGAATTAATTAATTATTTATATAGATTATTTATTTATTTATAATATTATTTCTGTGCGGCCTGGTAGCAAATGCGCCACGGACTGGTACCGGTCCCCGGCCCGGCGGTTGGGGACCCCTGCTCTAACCAATTATTAATTGGAATTCCCTTATATTTAATGTCGCTGTTGACGATGTTAACTTCTATAACGCATAATTTCTATGATCTGTTGACAAAAAAGCCGGTGCGACCAGAAAGCGCCAAAATAGCGCCAAGATAGCTTTCACAGTACAAAGTGCGAGAGATAAATGCCATGGTTTACCGTGGGAACACTTGCAATTTTGAGTAAAAATGTACACTTTGCTAGATAGACTCCACAAAAGGGCACGGCAGTGCATGTTATATCATGAGAATGATGGCAGTCATCCCAGAAAAGCAGTTTTTCATGGTGTGTTTAGTGATTTATGCACTGTTACTGCACCAGCCTCTTTGGCAATCCTCTATTCACGCTCCAAGGTATGTGCTTTAAAAAAAAAAAAAAAGTAAGGAAAAGAAAGCATTCTGGTTCCCTGCAGTGCAGTCTCCTCGTCCCTCTCAGATGTTGTAGGTGTTAGCACTCCACTCCGTGTGTCAGGATAACCAAGCCTGACAGGTGCTTCTCCTCATTATTCAAATAGGTTCTCACTGTGTGGAAGATCTATTGTGCCTTTACCATGTATCTTATACGCTCGGTTTTTTTACCGTGGGCGGCATTCCGATGACATTTGCAATGGAATATCATCCACCATCATCATAAAGTGAATGTATTGATCTAAATACCGCATTCATCCTGCTTAGCTCACCTTACATGCAACAGCTCCCAAACAACGGGAGACAAATGAATGTCCATTAAGGTGGTTAGACGGGTCTGGCCAGGAATTGACTTCTCACAGATGCCCTTGATAGTGTAATCACTTTGACCCCCCCTAATGGCCTCTTCAGTGACGTACAGACTGCTGGGATTTGAGGTAAAGGAAGCAGCGTTCCATCCAATCAGCATCATCGTGTGCGAGAGAGAAAAAGACGTGTCACGTCTTGAGTCACGTGGGACTCAGTAGAGACAGGTAGAGAATAGTCCAAATTTCATTTATGACCCCGAAAGGTCAAAGGTTACATTACATACGTCAGAGGGTGATATTTCATAGCTCATTAATAAATCACGACCCCATGACTGGAAATCATAAACGGACCTGGAAATCACGAGTTGACCTCGAAGTTATCTTTCATAATTCATAAATCAGCCCCTTATACTTATATATACTTATACTTGTTTGACCCACTTTCTTATGTACTTTTAAAAATATCAATTATGGATGTCCGATATTTGGCTTAATTTCTGATTCCGATGTTAACTGATACCAATATGTTTAATATCACATATCTCCATTTGTTATTATTATTATTATTATTATTATGCATTCATTCATTTTCTACCGCTTATCCTCACGAGGGTCGCGGGGGTGCTGGAGCCTATCCCAGCTGTCTTCAGACGAGAGGCGGGGTACACCCTGGACTGGTGGCCAGCCAATCACAGGGCACATATAGACAAACAACCATGACATTATTATTATTACTGGAATTTCTCCTGGAGATTAATAAAGATTCATTCTTGGTGATTAATAAAGTATCGATCTGCAAATTTAACCAAGTTACTGGATATGTTAACACAATCACAGAAATCTGCAAACCAACAAACAAAACAAAACAATGGATCTTCGTATAGTCGCGATTCGGTATTTGCGACGACACAAATTTGCTGATTAAAAAAAATAATAATAATAATAATTACTTTTTTTTTAAACCTTATTTACCATAAGTTGTATCACGGGGGTTATGTGGGTATCAAATACAGACTTGTACACACTAATATACAAACAAATGTATAACCCGCAAGGCATGCTGGGAAGCCCATATGCACACTTCCACAACTGGACATTACCCAGCATGCCTTGTAGGTTATAACTTAGGGGAAAATAATATTATTTGCATTAATATTATTATGTAAACATTTATTTGGATATCTGTGTGATGCAATTACACATCTTATTCATTTTTGGTTGCACTGTGAGCGAAGGAAATGACTTGTTTGGTTAAAAAAATTGACTTTTTTATGGGCGTTTCAATGACTTGCAGTTTTTCGCCATTCATTTGTGGTGTAAGAAGGCAATAGTGGGTATAAAGTGTATGTATAAACATGTTTGTGTGGAACCTAAAGTTGATATTTTTCCTATTATGTGAAATCCACAGCAACACAAACGGACACAGATGAGTTGCTGTGTTTGAATCATTAGGTTTGTTTTCATTTAATAACCATAACAATGTTGACAAACGCATTAAGCGGTGATCTTATTTTACTGTGCATTGTACATATCCTCCTTCTCATGATGATTTAAGCGTGTGTCTTTTTTTTTTTTTCCCCATCCAAATTGGATAATGCTCTCATATTTGGTGTCACCCACTCAGCATCAGCATCAGCAGCCTGTGGATTTGTCTGGCAAATTGTGGATATTTTTGGAATATTCTTGCAGAACCGTTGAGCAATGAATTGCACTTTATTGTGTGTATAAGCAAGGAAAATAAGCCAGAATGGAAAATATGGCCTCCCCCGGCCGTTGCTTTTCACGCTTGAGAAGCAGCATCATGAGTAGTGAGTAAACCTGACAGATCGCTTTAAGCTTCACTCCCCCTAGTTACCGTTGCTATGCATTCCAAACTTTTATTGCAATGCTAACGTTTACCAATATAGGTAAATCAGTTCCATAGACTGGAGCTGGAAACATGCAACAAAATATTGTAGATTCTAAAGGAAGGCTTTCAAAGAAGGACGTTGCAGGTCACAGTAATACAGTCAATGACACTCAATAGCCGCATTTTGAATTTATTTTTCCAACCAGGGTGCAGACAAATAGAAATGTCTATCCTGATTGTGTGCGTCTTTTAGCAAGCGGTATGGTCCAGTCGCTTTAAGACGTTTATGCCAAATCTGCCAGAATGGTAATGGTTTAATTTCATTTGAACATGCATCAGATTACAATTGAATGCATCACATAATCAGTTCACAGTTCCACATGTCCAAAAGGAGTAGGAAGAAGCAAAGCTTATTAAATCCTACCCCTCCATCTGGTACTTTTACAATCAGTAACTGTTACATTTGTTCACTTCCTGCTTTCCTAATATCATTTGAATTATTATTTTTTTATTTTTTGTTTTGTATTTTTTAGTTTTATTTAATTTTATTATTATTTTTTTTTTTTGACTTTGTGAATCAACCGAGCTTACCGGATAGCATTCCATTAACAACACTCAGACCGGACATGGTCGTGATGTCCTGGGCTAGCAAGCTAGCGGTGCTACTAAGTGGGGAGCCTGTTGCGAAACCATCAAAGTGGGTTTGCCGGCGCTTTGCAGGTCGGTCTGTATATCGAGTCCTGGGATTCTATAGGGATCTGAATGCATGAAAGACGTCATGAAGGTTGCTGACAAGGCTTTACTCTAGTTGAGTAGGGGAGCTGCGTAGTAGAGTGTTCTCCATGGACCCATTCGGGGTCTGACCGGGTGAGGGCGTCTGATCCAAGACCCGAAAGACCCTACTGAATATGTTTTTTGTTTTTTTTTTATCATTTGATCATATGATGGCAAACTACCTTTTTGTCTGAACATTTTACCCCTTGTGCAATCAGTTTTGAAAAATGGTATGGTCCAGATATCATATTATGCGCTCCCTGGCGCATAATAATAATTAATAATGCAAACCAACCTCAATCAAATTGATTGTTTTTTTTTCTTTTTTCACAGCAAGCAGCCTACCATGCATTGTCATGACTTTTCCAATATGACAACAAACTAACTTTAGGGTTGCCGATATGAAACGGAATGCAACACATTATAATACAATTATTAAATCATCATTTTTGTCATGCTGATGAGAGGAGCTCTCAAATTACTTTCCATGCGGTATGAACATACTCTGATTAATGCATGCATTGCATCAAAGCATGGAAAATACAATGTGAATATTGCAGCGGTTGTGGCAGCGGGAAATTTGTTTCTTGATTGCGGAACAAGTACACAGGGTTTTTTCTTCAAGTGAAGTTTGTGTGGAATTCAGTTTGAAGCAAATATCAAAGGATTATGATTCATTTATCAAATCTTTTAGTGGCAAGAAAAGGAGGACGGAAAGCTCCAGTCTAGGTCTGCCTGGGACGGTTATTGTGTTTGATCTAAGTCATTTATTTGCAGTAAGAAAGTCTTTTATTTGCTGTTGTGTGTCAGGGTTGTGAAGGTCTTTGTGTGTCGCTGCGAGTGTGACATTTGCTTTCCATGGGATGTTCTTCTTTGTCTGGACTTTCTCATCGGCCTTGCTGCTGCTCCTCAGGGACAGCTGTTGGTCTTTTAATCATTGCTCTGCTTTAATTAGGCCTTAAAACATAATTAATATGTGGTGATGTATGATGGAAATGCCAGTATACAGGTCCATCCATCCATCCATCCATTTTCTATACCGCTTATTCTCACAGACAATCTAGACAAACAACCATTCACACTCACATTCATACCTATAGACAATTTAACCGAGCATGTTTTTGTAATGTAGGAGAAAACTGGATAAAACCCGGGGAGAACATGCAAACTCCACACAGCAGGGGATCGAACCCGGATCTCTTGGCTGTGTGGCCTGCACGCTAACCACTAACCACCCACCATGCAGCCCGTGACGAATGTGATAAGCAAAATTCAACTTCAATTTTGACAAACCCAAAATTCACTTTACCAATTACTTTACATTATTAAGGAACATTCCATGTTCAGGGATTCACAATTCAACAACTCTGAAAAGATGTTAAAAAATTGGGTTCGCTCACAAAAATTAATTTCCATCATGGAGGCGTTGTTCCTTTCATCTGTAACTAAATTCTGAGTCTTATTTGTGTCTTAAATGGTGTGAAGATAACTATAGGGGTGTTATTTCATGTCTACAGGACTCTAATGTTTTATACTATATATATAGTGGGCGGTTGGGTTTTCGACCTTCAAAATAAATAAACGCGGATGATGAAGATGACTATAGGGGTGTTATTTAATGTCTACAGGACTCTAATGTTATACTATATATATATATATATATATATATATATATATATATATATATATATATAGTGGGCGGTTGGGTTTTCGACCTTCAAAATAAATAAACACGGATGATGATGACTATAGGGGTGTTATTTAATGTCTACAGGACTCTAATGTTATACTATATATATATATATGTATATGTATATGTATATGTATATGTATATATATGTATATGTATATGTATAGTGGGCGGTTGGGTTTTCGACCTTCAAACTAAATAAATATTTATTTATTAATAAATATTTAATTAATTAATAAATATATATACATTTATTTTATAACAAATAAATGAATGAATAAATAAATAAAAAATATATATTTATTTATTTTGAAGGTCGAAAACCCAACCGCCCACTGTGATGCAACAATGTTATTTTACTGATATATTTTTATTTTTAAAGGCCTGACTTAAGCAGACGCTGTCATGTTCTCATGCACTCAAAGTACGCAAAGTATTTTAATTCGGGGGGGGGGGCAATCCACACAAATGTGAGTCCAATGCAAATGCAGCAAATCCACACAGCAACAATCAGTTGGCTGGCAGAGCGTCCCAGCTAAACTAACCAACAGGTAGGCAAAAAGTCCAACCATGAAATTACATGAATGCCAGGAAAGAAGGGTAAACTAGTGGAAAAGCTTCGAAGGTATTTTATGCACTAAAAACAAAATGTATGAATATTTCTGTTGATTCAGGCACCAAAAGTATTCACAGATCCAGGGAAGGTCATTTAAGCGTGTTCATACCTTCCCCGAGCCACAGTGACTCGTCCCTTCTGTGCCTCCAGCTATTTCTCAAAGCATCAGTGAGAATTTGAAGCAAAGCCAGAGAAAGTGAGTAACTGCACCAGCCTATTTAGCACCTTCCAGTTAGCTTCCATTGTTTTCTTTGGTTGTTGCTTTGTTTCTGTGCATCTTTTAACCTGTTCTTCTGCCCACGTGCAGCATGTGAAAGACGTGAAAGATGCAGCGTGTTTACTCGGGAGTCGCAGTTCAAGTCAAACGGCATCATTTCAGAATTCAGATTGTACCACTCGCTTGAAGGTGTGAGCTGTTTTTAAATCTCTAACTATAAAATTTGATCCACCAAAGAACGCTCTGTCATTTGGATTGTTTCTACTTCCTGTATTTCTTCACATTTGTTTGCTCCGCTAGTTCTTCAGTTCAGTTATATAACAACAAGATGAGCGAGTCAACACTTTGTTTTTCATTATAACGATGGGGAGGTTGGCGCTTACCTGTAGCGAATGTGCAAAAATAACACTCATCTTTCTTTGTTTTTTTTCATTTTTTTCACTCCTGAGTAGTTCAGTGATGCAAGTTTAGTTTTACAACAAATATTTTATTTCCCGAATGTTTCCTTGTAATAGATGAATATTTTCAAAACAATCATATATCACCTCGTACTTTGGTACGTGACAAAGTAATTAAAAAATTAAAAAAAAAAGCCTTAAACCATATTAGGAAAGCAGGAAGTGAACAAATGTAACAGTTACTGATTGTAAAAGTACCAGATGGAGGGGTAGGATTTAATAAGCTTTGCTTCTTCCTACTCCTTTTGGACATGTGGAACTGATTATGTGATGCATTCAATTGTAATCTGATGCATGTTCAAATGAAATTTTACCATTAGCATTACCATTCTCATTCGGAGACCTGCAAAGCATCTAAAAATATTGCAATTTGCACGCAAAAAAATCAAGGCCATCCAGTTCTTTGATTTACACCATAAATATTCTGACTCTTTTGAATGCTAACATAGCGTAATAATGCTAACTGTTTGGGTAAGGAGTGTGACTATTGTGCTATTTGAATATATATTTTTTCAAAATTTTTGACTAAATATTTTGTATTGTGTTATATATTACCTGGATTCCCTTCTCAAGGTTTCTTTTGGGGTTCAAATGGGGTTTGAGTTTTTCCTTGCCGGGATGGGTGTTGGGTGATTGTTGCCAGATTGCTGTTGTGATTAAGGGCCATATAAATAAACTAGACTTAACTTGACTTGACTTGAATTGACATGACCTTCCAGTTTTTGAATTACTTGCTCCACATCCTCAGCCACTGCCACCCAAGTCAAGCCAAGAGACCCCAGTTTGATTCCACCACAAATTGTACGAGTGTGGTCACACAATCCGATATCTTGGTCTCAATGCTGAAGATAATTTGTTTGTTTTCAGCTAACAAGCTAAAAAGTCAATGAGATTTATTGATGCTCCCATTATGTCAGATAATTAACTCCATCAAAGAGCTAGTGACTATGCAGAAGCATAATGCAGGCTTTAGAAAGCAGGAACATCATGCAACATTCATAATTCCGTCATGGGTTCAGCATCCTGAACAGCATCCTGACCCTGCCTGGGAGCTGTCCAAGGTCCTGTATAATGCTCACATCCTTGCAACTCTCAATACACTCATTCTAACAATGCACTTTGCAATCCGAACGAGAAGCTGCCCCTGAGGAGATGGACACACAATTTACTACATTATTAGCCTTTGGGTGTACAAATATACAATAAAATACTGTTATAATCTACAAAAATAAACGTTTAGAAGGTATTTCAAAGCGTTCCTGTGTTGTGTATGTGTCTCAAGTGCCGGTCTTGCTGCTCTTGGTTTTGTAGAAGCTGGACCAGAACGGAACCGTGCATGCGAGAGATCCAAGGGCCCATCATGCGCTGAGAGAGATGCGCGCTCAGCTGAGACGGGAGGAGGAGGGGGGAGGAAGAGGAGGGAGAGGACCGCTGCCTTCATCGCTCTCACTTGGTCATGATAACCTTCACGCCAGCATCATCAGCATCTCTCTAATCCAAATCCTAACCCTTTTTTCTCCCCCCATGGAGTTTTAAACCTGGATTGTTTGAAATTTTACGCAATTTTACGCACGCTCCGTCCGCCCACAGCCACCACTATCAAGGTAAGAACGCATAAAAACCGGGTTATGTATTTCATAACATATTCTAATGCAGTGCCACGGTACGCCGTGAAGTTTGTGTTTGTGCATTTTTAATTCGGCGCATAAAAATCAACCGATTTTGGGTTGATTCGTTACCTTTCAACGACACACGCGTCCAACGCATCCAACCTGCACGTAAATGTCACATTTCAATGCAAATGTCACCTTCCACGAGTGGATTTATGACATTTTAAAGTGAGCGAGTGAGTGTCGAGGTGGAAAGTTTCTGCACGCTGACGCCGGTCTCTCCATGAGCAAGTATACACACAAGCAAGGGACTCGGATTTTCCATCAAAACGAACCAAACACGCAAGCATGGAAGTCCGAAATTCACATATTTGACCGCCGTCGTGCTTGCAAAATGTCGTTCTCGGATTTGGTGATAGTGGGCTGCAGATTACACCCAGCATCGCCTCCTTGTCACCGTTTTTCCTTACATATCAAATGTGCGTGGAGAAATGCACGCCTGTAAGTTTGTGCTCTTTTGCATTTTTTTTGGGGGGGCAGCATTTTTATTCTTGGCTTTAAAGTGACCTCATGCATTCTTATCACTCGTCCCAGATTGAATATAGTGTATATTTTAAACATTTCTTATGTATAGTAGCCATTTATCCTGCTAATTGGTACATTTTTTATTATTGATTTAATTTTTTTTATTTATTTACTGTATTCATTATTTATTTATTATTTAATAAATACAAATATATAATAAACACAAATAAATATAATAAATGAATATATTTTATTATATTCTATTAAATTATTCTATTAAATAAATCTTAAATTATTCTATTAAATAATTATGTATTATTTTTTAAATTTAAATTATTTTTTAAATTTAAATTATTTTAAATTAATTTATTTTTGTGCCATTCTCACATAATACCGGTACTCACTGGCCAAAATATTAATTGCATATGTCTATTAATATCCAATACAAGATAATGTCATATATAATACCATACTGAAACATTCATTCATTCATTCATTTTCTACCATTTATCCTCACGAGGGTCGAGAAAGGTGCTGGAGCCTATCCCAGCTGTCTTTTTGCGAGAGGTGGGGTACACCCTGGACTTACGCCAGCCAATCACAGGGCACATATAGACAAAAAACCATTCCCACTCACATAATACTGAAACATGTTTCTAATATTTTAGTGTCCTAATTTGGGTAAAATATTAAAAATGTATCCTGGTATGATGCAATAAAGCTCATACATCATACTAAGAAACAGAAAATGTAACACAGCTATAGAAATGACCTTACTGGTGTGCTTTGTGCCCACTAAAGCCCCCTGGTGGCCCTTAGCTGGACCTTTAGTATGTTTTACCAGTAGTAGTAAACCGAGGGATTAACCAGTGCCTTCTGGCCAAAGCTTGTGATAGACAGGGAAGGGGAGGGGCCGGCACATTGGTTGGGATGAGAGGTCTCCAGTGCATGATGAGGTCTTGGTTGTTATACAAAACATGTCAATAAATCTGCAGCATCGAAGCTGGATGCATCAATGCATCATTTATGGTCAGTTAGTGAGGGTATCCCATGCAGAGCGTCTCATGTGCTCCACTATTTAATAATTCAGCCGCGATGTATCCTGGAAAAAAGATGGTTATCCAAACATAACAGTCAAAATTGTTACCTCATGCTATACTAAGTTTTTTTTTGTTTTTTTTTTTTGGAAATGGCACAGCTTTTTAGTTTTTGAGCTGCTCGGGATGCTGTCAGGCGTATGTTTGGCTGAAGGTCATATATCAGAGCAGGCCTGTGGGGAGAAAGTGTCAGTGAAATAGTCGCTGTGAAATTTATGTCACCACGTAAGGCTCATTTAACTTCCCCTGGAGGACAGCTTTACAAAAATATCTTGCATTAGAGAGAGCAGGGTGTGGACCTTTTTCGGAATGAGCCACCACGGGCTGATTTTGAAAGGTTGCAGTTGGGGTTAAAAGTAAGATATTTCTAGTGCTAGAACATACGAGCGTTGTTTGCCACCCTGTCAAATAGGACATCCGATGCCTCGGCGAGACACACAATAAGTCATTAATTGAATAGAGCCTATTTTCATAGCAGAGTGGCATCTCAGGTTTCATGGGTGTATTATTTGTTTTCCTATGGAAGAGACAAAGACTGCTTGGATTGACGCAGCTGTGTTTAGTGTTATTTCCACCGTGCGGAACCTTCTAACCTCTGTTGTCTCAGCAAGTGAGTTTTAAGGCAAAAAAAAAAAAAAATGTTACCAGGGAGACGTCATGCACAAAGATACACAGACAGTGCATTAGCATAGGTATCACTTACTGGAATTCAATAGCTCGCAGGAAGATTAACTATTCAGAGCAGGTGGTTAAAGGGTCTATTGTGTTGCATAGTCACCATTGGACACAGCGATCGCTTCCCTGCCAAAGCGATTGGAAAAGGCAGGGTGCATGCATTTCAGTTTTGGGGAATCATCTGCGGGTGAAGCAAGGACAGCGGTGATATTCCATCACCTTGCAGTACCATCTGTAATGACAATAACAGTGACTACATGTGCACTGACAGAACATTCCCCAAAATGTCAATAGTGATGAGATTTGAATATAAAGTGGTGCCATCCGAAAATCTGCCGTGAATGGCTGTTTATGTTTGTAATCCCTCAAAGACATGCAAATGAAAGTGGCAGCATATAATTAGTCATATTTATCAGGATTCCAGCAAGCCTTTAGTGATAGTATGCAAATGGTTTCGGCTAAATGGATTGTCATTTAGTTACCTTGATGCTTTTTACCCACATGGGAGTTTTAAATGTTGTTAGAAAGTCATTTCACCGTTATATGCAATATAAATATTGCTATATTTTGAACAAAAGTTTCCTAAAGTTAATACCAGATCCTTTTGTATATCAAATAGCAGATACATATGTTGATTTGTGGCCGCCACAAATACCAAATTATCCGGACTATAAGTTGCACTTTTTTTCAAAGGTTGGCTGTTCCTGCGACTTATACCCCAGAGCGACTTATTCATGAAAAACAAGCAAAAAAAAAAAAAAAAAAAAAAAAAAAATATATATATATATATATATATATATATACACACACTGTATTTTCTGGACTTATTCATGAGAAAAAATAAACATATATATATATATATATACCGTATTTTCCCGACTATAAGTCACACTCTTTTTACATAGGTTGGCTGTTCCTGCAACTTATACTCCAGAGCGACGTATTAATGAAAAAATATATAATTTGACAGACAGCCACAACCATATTACACCTATTCAGCCTGTTCTCAATTCATTTATTGACGTTAGAACTGGACTTACTGATGTAATGTCTGTTTTGGTCAAGTAGTTTGTAAAATAAATTACCCATAAACAATACAACTTATACTCCAGTATAACTTATGTAATGTTTTTTTGTACCTAATTATGTATTTTTTGGCCTTGTGCGATTTATACACCATTTATACACACCATTCATAGTCCAGAAAATACAGTATATTTGGCACTACCCATTTGCCCCCCAAAAACAGCCAGTTAACACACCTCATATGCACCCAGAAGATGTCACCGGAGGGGTCGGTGTTGCCAATATGGTGACATGGTCGCTGTATTTAGCTAGTAATGCAAAATAATGAACAGATGGCTCAGTTGAAAACCTTGAAAAATGTCAGCAACGCTGGAAAAAACAGTGCAAAACATTTATTCTTATTTATTTAAACATTTATTCTGAACAGCACCTGTCACTTTTATTTATATTCTTATTTCTTTTTTTTTCTCTTTTTTTATTTTAACTTTCTACAAAATGCACCGTGGAGTTGCACTCAAATTTCATTGTATGCAATACAATGACAATAAAGGCGATTCTGATTCTGAACATCTTCAATGAGAATTGAACTTCACTTCTTGGTATAAATGCAGAAATCTCAAAAGAAGTGACCAAATGACCAAAATGACTTGATAGTAGAGCGGTTTCTGTTATCAGCGGTATGGCAGTATAAGGAAAAACCCCATTCCTAATCTACGTAGGTCTTGAGGGAAAAAGTTTGGAAAACCTTTCCCAACATTGTAATCATATATTCCAACGGTATTGGGTAGTATTGTCACCATTGTAACAGTCCATTGTCTTTGCATTGCAGTTCTGTTGAAAGCCTCGTCCGACACTGGAGATTGAACCATGGGTCACGGACCGTCAGTGTTGTCAGCTATGTGCTTCAATCCAGGAAGTCGGCTCAAAGAAAACTCCCAGGCTGCACTTCTCAATCACTGACAGAAACACTTGAAGGATCCCCTTCGTTGTCGCCATCTCACTTGATATTGACTATAATATGCTAGAATATAATATCCAGTGGATACGTGTTAGAAAACAGTGCTAATCAAATGATTTTGTCACTTTGAGAACCTTTATCCGCTTCCAATCGCCTCTTGGTGCTTTCTGTTATCCCCGAAAATGAATCCTCCCAGCCTCCGTCGGCAAGTCGTCCTGCTGCTAAGTACTGTGCTGGGCCTGAGTGCGTGTTTAGAGTTCACTGGCTCACAAGGTCAATGGGCTCGGTACCTGCGCTGGGATGCCAGCACCAGAAGTGACCTGACCTTTCAGTTCAAGACATCCCAATCAGAAGGCGTCATGATGTACTTTGACGACGGCGGATATTGCGACTTTTTACTCCTCACCATGTCCAGGGGGAGGATGCAGCTTCTCTTCAGCATCGACTGCGCCGAAACCAGCATCACGTCCGACAAGATGGTCAACGACAGCCGCTGGCATTTTGCCGCCATCAACAGGCATAATTTGCGGACCGGCTTGGCAGTGGACGGCCTGACTAAGACGGCAGAGGTGCGTCCTCAGCGGCAGTTCATGAAAATCGTGAGCGACCTCTTCCTCGGGGGGTTGCCGGGGGACATACGCACATCTGCTATCACCCTGCCCTCTGTTCGTGAGCTTGCACCATTTAAGGGGATCATCACGGACCTCAGTTATGGGAGTAAGCTGCCCACGCTCGTCAACAGTCAGAAAGTACGCTTGGAAATGTTGGGCCTTTGCACCGACAACCCGTGTGAGAATGGTGGGATCTGCTCGCTAGCTGATGGAGAACCCTACTGTGACTGCTCCAGAACTGGATTTGTAGGCCGATACTGCACTGAAGGTAAGACAACTCTCTTTGTCAATCATTTCTCTAATGCAGTTTTTCATCCAAAAAGGAACTACGGTTCATGTTTCAGGCAGCAAGGAATATTGTGTGAAAGGGTTTCATGGTCAAACTGTGACCAACCAACTAAAAAAAAAAAAAAAAAAAAAAAAAAAAAAGCAGACAAGATCCTCGCTTTTCACTGGGGTTATTTTCTGGCATGACCAGCCAATGATAAAAACCCACAGGTAATTGAGAAGGGCTCCGCTGTATCACCATAAACCACCTCTGTGCACTCGTGTAGGCTTGATGCTGACTGGTGTGACCTTCAAATCGGTGTTTTCTGCAGGAAAAATAAGTCTTTTTTTTATTAAAATCTGGGCTGCACAGTGGTCGAGTGGTTAGCACGCAAACCTCACAGCTAGGAGACCAGGGTTCAATCCCACCCTCGGCCATCTCTGTGTGGAGTTTGCATGTTCTCCCCGGGTTTTCTCCGGGTACTCCGTGGGGTTTCCTCCCACATTCCAAAAACATGCTAGGTTAATTGGTGATTCCAAATTGTCCATAGGTATGAATGTGAGTGTGAATGGTTGTTTGTCTATATGTGCCCTGTGATTGGCTGGCCACCAGTCTAGGGTGTACCCCGCCTCTCGCCCAAAGACAGCTGGGATAGGCTCCAGCACCCTCCGCGACCCTCATGAGGATAAGCGGTAGAAAATGAATGAATGAATTTTAGAGCCCTCTAGAAATGAAGTAACACCCCTATAGTGAACTTTATACTCACATTACCCAATATAGTAGACATACTATCATACATACCTTCATACTATCCATGCTCACAAAGTAGCCCTCGGCCTCAAAAAGGTTGGTGACCCCTGGTCTATATGTACCCTGTGATTGGCTGACCACCAGTCCAGGGTGTACGAAAACAGCTGGGATAGGCTCCAGCACCTGCCGCCAGCCTCGTGAGGACAAGCGGCAGAAAATGAATAAACAATGGCAATTGAAGAGAATGCAGGAATTGAATCTAGTCTACACTTTTATTGCAAATGTTGATCCAAAATTAGGGGGCAACCTCAGTTTCAGAAGGGTAAATATTTGAGTGGGCGTATCAATAACGTTAGCTGGTGGACCCAAAATATGACCCTGTGAAAAGTGGGGATGTATCGTCAAATACTATTTGGTATTATTGTATATTCATATTATATTTGAAATTCTTGTGATTTTTAGTGCTTGTGTAGATATTATGTGATGGAAGTCAAATTACAAAATTATGTTGTCTTTTCTCCACAAAATTGACTCCGCTCCTGCAAGGATGTGCAGGGACTTGAAGGTACAAAGTGTTTGGATAATGGATGACTTCATTTCCTCTTTCTGTGCCAGCATTGTCAATTTTTTGGGGGGGGAGGGGGGGTGAGGGTGGTAACACTTTTTTTTGATACTATCTATGTCTAGTTCTTTTTGGGAAATATGTGAAATGTCTCGCAGGACCCATTTTTCATTTGCGATTGGTCCCATTCCCAGGAAAAAAACGTTGGTTGAAGGATGTCTTATGTACTTCTCTATCTTTCATATGCCGACTGATGTCAGGAAGAGTGTGATTAATTTCTTCTTTTTAGCTACGTCATTAAAAAAAATGTACATCACATCCATAGGGAATAAATTAAAACAGTGATCTGCTTTTTGTCATGTGTGGGTGATGGTAAATTACAAACTGTGCGAACAGAACCATGTTGCGTTTCCTCCTCTGCTGACCTATTCTTGCCAGTCTAAATCAGACTGGCTGGGCTCCCCGAGGTGATGGTGATGGTGATGATGGTGGTGGTTGAGGGTGGGGGGGGGGATAAAACATCAGGGGAATGCTCACTGAATGCTACTTCAGTAGCACAAATATATTTCTGCTTATTAATGAAAATGAATTGAATGCAAGTTTTAATATGTGTGTGCAACATTTTTTGTTGTATTAGTTCCTTAACATACGTATCATTCAGCGCTCAAATAAAGCTGTTTGCAGCTTAAAAGCCAAGAGTTTGCCTATGGCATTGTTCGGAACAGCACGCGATGTGCTGGTTGCGAAGCAGTGAAGCGGCAACGCTGGATTTGTCCTCTTTTTTTTTTTTTTTTACTTCATCCCATTTGCTGAGCAGTCAATGCAGGAGGTCTATTTGTCTAATAAACCCCAGAGAGGCTGACAGGGGACTGATGATATCCTTGGGTTAAAATAGTCATTGCTTTAAAAGAGTGGTTACGATTCAGCCGGACAGCTTGGACAAGGATGTCCATATCTCGGGACAAGTAACTTCACCACAGGCTTTGTTGGAAACCAATTTATCCGAGAAAAACACATCCTCACATGTTTAACCTTCCTGTTGGGTTACGGTCGGCACTGACCCGTTTTACATTTTAATGCATAAAAAGTATCACATAACATTTGATTATTGCATCAAGGCTTTTTTACTTTGTCAGGAAACTCTATTTCAACTAAATAAAACAAAAAAAAATATTTTAAAATGGTCTGGTTGAAATTATGACCACTATATTGTGAGGGTCGGTTTCAACCCGGTTATAATAATATGACTATAAAGCAATATTTTGAGCCAAAACTGATATCATAAGTGTACAATTAGCCAACACAATGACAACCAGCTCCTCTTCTCATCATGTAAGCTTCAGGGGATTCTCATTTTGACCGTTTTTCCAGTATACATGTGAGGTGAATTCACTCATTTGACTGATGGCTGATTTCACATTTATAATTTGGATCATGGAAAGAATGGCCAGAAGTACAGTGAACCAAAATCTGGACCTGTTCTGCTTTTTGATTTCAGTTTATACTAAAGTTCTGTTGCTGAAAACATAACTTTTTCTACCTTTTTTGACATTAATATATATATGGGTCAAAATTCACCCATATGATTAATACACCAAGTGATTAATACTAAAATGAGAAAATAAATAAAACTAATTTATTTAAGAGATATGTTCTATAGCCCTCAGTAATAGCCAGGTAACAAAAGAATTCAATTTATTATTTATTATGATTCTTTTGAGGTTCATTTTACCATTTTTTGAAATTAAAGTTGTATAGTGACAAAAAAAGGCCTCCATGCCCACACCAAAAGTGTTAAAACCAACATTTTCATAGATGAGGAAGCCTAAGAAGGTAACCAAGACATGGTAACTTATTGTTTTTAGTGTATTTTATAGCTGATTTAATACATGGGTGCAAACCGACCCGTTAACATAAGACATGATACCAGAAATCTAACACAAGAGGAACGTCAATCCAAGTTCCTGTTCGCGGATTGGCTGGGATAGCTCCCACGCTGACCTCACCGCTGCGCCTTCTGCTTCCCGTGAACTGATGCGGCTGTGGTTGATTATGCAACTGAGACGGGAAGCCATAATTAGCAGGATAATGAGAACAAAGATGGCTAATTTGTCTGTGGAATGCCTTCATAAACACCCCCCCCCCCCTGCCAACGCCGCTGTCGATAAATGACAGAATTCTTGTACAAAATCCACACACAAAGTGCTGAGATTCTTAACCAGACAACGGCGATCAGACTTCCACCATTTGGTTCCACCAATGAAATGCAAACAACTGTTCAGCACACCTGTCTTTGTTGGCGGACTGTTGACTATCCTCCCATTAATGCACATCTGTCGGACCTGTGAATAAATATTTATATGTTATCACACCGAAGGGCCCCAGACCTTGCATGCGCGCACCCATTCATATTAACAGTTATGGAACTATGCACGCACACATACACACCCATGAGCACCAAGACCCCCCCGAGCCGCTTGTTAAAATGGGCAGATGGCTGACCGACTGAGTGGAATGGGGCTGCGTTGCTTTCCGCCGCGGTCCTAATTGTTGCCTGCTAACCCATAAGGCTTAGAAGGACAATACAATAGGTTTGTTTACATTGAATAAAATAAGACTGAAGGGATTTGTTTGGGCAAAATAATAACAACTGGATTGAAGGGGGCTGCACAGTGGATGAGTGGTTAGTGCGCAGGCCTCACAGCTAGGAAACCCGAGTTCGATCCCACCATCGGCCATCTCTGTGTGGAGTTTGCATGTTCTCCCCCGTGCATGCGTGGGTTTTCCTCCGGGTACTCCGGTTTCCTCCCACATTCCAAAAACATGCTAGGCTAATTCATTCATTCATTTTCGACAGCTTTTCCTCATGAGGGTTGCAGGGGGTGGCTGGAGCCTATCCCAGCTGTCTTCAGGCGAGAGGCGGGGTACACCCTGGACTGGTGGCCAGCCAATCGCTAGGCCAATTGGCGACTCCAAATTGTCCATAGGTATGAATGTGAGTGTGAATGGTTGTTTGTCTATATGTGCCCTGTGATTGGCTGGCCACCAGTCCAACTCGAAGACAGCTGGGATAGGCTCCAGCACCCGCCGCCAGCCTCGTAAGGTTAAGCGGTAGAAAATGAATGAACAATGGCAATTGAAGAGAATGCGGGAATTGAATCCAGTCTAATAATGACAACACTTTTATTGCAAATGTCCAACTTGAAGACAGCTGGGATAGGCTCCAGCACCCCGCAAGACCCTCGTGAGGAAAAGCGGTAAAAAATGAATGAATGATTGAATAACAACTGGATAGACGGGGGCTGCACGGCGGTTGAGTGGTTAGCACGCAGACCTCACAGCTAGGAAACCCGAGTTCAATCCCACCCTCGGCCATCTCTGTGTGGAGTTTGCATGTTCTCCCCGTGCATGCGTGGGTTTTCTCCGGGTACTCCGATTTTCTCCCACATTCCAAAAACATGCTAGGTTAATTAGCGACTCCAAATTGTCCATAGGTATGAATGTGAGTGTGAATGGTTGTTTGTCTATATGTGCCCTGTGATTGGCTGGCTACCAGTCCGGGGTGTACCTTGCCTCTCGCCCGAAGACAGCTGGGATAGGCTCCAGCACCCCTGCGACCCTCATGAGGATAAGCAGTAGAAAATGAATGAATGGATTTTAGAGCCCTCTAGAAATGAAGTAACACCCCTATATTGAACTTTAGACTCATATTAGCCTATATAGTAGACATAATAAGAGAAAGTAAGATGTTTTTACGCTGCATGGCGGACGAGTGATTAGCACGAGGGCCTTCCAGCTAGGAGACTCGAGTTCAATTCCACCCTCGGCCATCTATGTGTCCTGTGATTGGTTGGCCACCAGTCCAGGGTGTACCCTGCCTCTTGCCCGAAGACAGCTGGGATAGTCTCCAGCACCCCTGCGACCCTCATGAGGATAAGCAGTAGAAAATGAATGAATGGAGCAATTTCGTTATATTTCGTTATTTTTATATTGTGCTATTTTTTACCAATTTACATTTCATAAAAAGCCTCTAAAATATACTTTTAAAGAGCACCCTTGTAACAGAGCAGGACTTTGAACACATTTTCCCACACCCCAGATGTCTCGACGTGAGGACGATTTGATGGTATTCAAATCTAGGACACATTTACTGTGTTTTTTTTACGGTACACAACATATAAAGTACTTGTCAGTGTAGCGACGTTGATGTCAGTCTCTGATGTGCTGGAGCTCCTTGCAGCACAAACAGTTGGCTATAAAACACATTCAGTCTCCCTTCCCATGAGGATGGGGATATATGAGTGTCACTAAGTATGCCAGGGCGATCTGCTGAAATTAGACACCACTTGATATGCACACTAAATCCAATTTGCTCCATTTTGCTGTCATCAGCAATAATCACGACATAATTTCCGCCAAAAAGTTATTGTATTAGTTCGGAATTTACTCCTTCATGAATATAAGTACCATAAATTCCCATGGAAACTTGGAACTCTGCGACTTTATGGCTAAATGTCTCCTTTGCTGAAGAACTATTAGTGATTGTTTAAATCAGGGGTGGGCAAACTGCGGCACAGGGGCCACATGCGGCACGCCAAACGGTTGTATCCGGCTCGTCAGTTGATTCCAAAGTATTAAACTCAAACTTTTAACCTTTAAACTTTGACCTTTTAACCTTTTTAGGGTTGAAGTAGCTTTTCACACGCAGTCGTCCGGACAACTACTTCACCCGCGGTGCCAAACAAACACCTGAGAGTGAGCAACCACAGCTCTCGTTGACTAGCTATTTAGCTTCCTTTGTAGTAGTAAGGAACAATGGTGACGTTGCATAATAACACAGCGCATTAAATAGTAATTCATTAGATTGCCCGTGGGGCTGCACGGTGAAGAGTGGTTAGCACGCAGGCCTCACAGCTAGGAGACCCGAGTTCAATTCCACCCTCTAAATTGAATTGTTCTTCCCGGGTATGCGTGGGTTTTCTCCGGGAACTCCGGTTTCCTCACACATTCCAAAAACATGCTAGGTTAATTAGCGACTCCAAATTGTCCATAGGTATGAATGTGAGTGTGAATGGTTGTTTGTCTATATGTGCCCTGTGATTGGCTGGCCACCAGTCCAGGGTGTACCCCGCCTCTCGCCCAAAGACAGCTGGGATAGGCTCTAGCACCCCCTGTGACCCTCGTGAGGATAAGTAAATGAATGAATGTTTACTATATTAGGTGACCATTAAGGTGACTATAGGGGTGTTATTTCATGTCTTGAGGGCTCTAACAGTGTTAAAAGTCATATTTAGGACGTAAACAGGTTTTCTATGCTCTCAACATGAAAATATCCACATTTATGAATAAGGAATCCCACTTTACGGGAATACTTTATGTGCCCTGTGATTGGCTGGCCAGTCCAGGGTGTACGCCACATTTCGCTTGAAGACAGCTGGGATAGGCTCCAGCACCCCCACGACCCTCGTGAGGATAAGCGGTAGAAAATGAATGAATGTTTACTATATTAGGTGACTATAGGGGTGTTATTTCATGTCTGGAGGGCTCTAATAGTGTTAAAAGCCATATTTAGAAGGTTATAACCAGGTTTTCTATGCTCTCACCATGAAAATATCCACATTTATGAATAAGGAATCCCACTTTACGGGAATACTTTATGTGCCCTGTGATTGGCAGGCCAGTCCAAGATGTACCCCGCCTTTCGCCCGAAGACAGCTGGGATAGGCTCCAGCACCCTCGCAACCCTTGTGAGGATAAGCGGTAGAAAATTAATGAATGAATGAAGATTACCCGTGGGCTGCACGGTGGACAAGTGGTTAGCATATAGGCCACACATGTTCAAACACTTGCATGTAATTGGTAATTTGCGACTCCAAATTGTCCATAGGTATGAATGTGAGTGTGAATGGTTGTTTGTCTATATGTGCCCTGTGATTGGCTGGCCACCAGTCCAGGGTGTACCCCGCCGCTCACCCAAAGACAGCTGGGATAGGCTCCAGCGCTAATATTAGCCGTACAGATGTTAGTACCTTTACGGTAATGATGTGTATATCAGCCCCTATTCTTTAATTCAATTAAAGAGGTTCAATATCCAAACCTCGGGTTATTGCAGTGTGATATTCATAAGGTCAAGGTTGTTAAGAGCGACACTCCATTATTTAATGAGTATGTAAAATGATTGCTAATTTAAAAACCCCACATGCTGCATTGGTAATGAAGTGTTTAAGAGCCATTTTTTGTTCAAAGAATCTACTGGTTTGATCGAGGGCCGGTAATTGAAGACTCGGGCGAGCAAAGTGTAAAGCAAGCGCTGAAATGGTGCCTTCAGGCTTAGCTTTAGGGATTAATAAACAGACATGGAAAAAAATGACAGTTACAATAATCTTACTATAAAAAGTAGGTCATGGAGGGGGGGGAGGGGGAGGGGGGAGGGCGGTGGTGGTGCAGGGACTTGCTTGATTCCAGTGCAGAGGGCATTTGTGCCGAGTGCCCAAGCTGAAAATGATGTTTATATTTGACTTGTGAAAATAGAGCAGCGGATTACGCCCGGACCACATGTCCTCAACGGCACGTTGGCTTGGGTGGACCATGTCACATCAAGAGAAAAGGCTTTATCTGCATCAGGGAGTGACTGTTTGACACGCAAACAGGATGCAAGTGCTTTCATACACATAAAAAAATTAAAAAAAAAAACACAAAAATGAAGGCTGCCCCTTGAAGCGTGGACACTCACGGGTTCTGAGCACCACCGTACTCGAAAGCCGGAGAGGCATTGTCTCCCCTCCCCCGTTAAAGCCACCATTTGTCCTACCCGTTCTTTGGCCAATGTCATCCTTCTTATGTGGGAGGAAAAGTGGAAGTCATTTTGGACTCCCCTGGAGACAGGAAAACAATTCTCACGTCAGTCGCTGGTGCATTTGTCTTGCTGCCTCTTGAAAGTCCACCATTTGTAGATTTACAGTATATATTTATGTATATCTTTATTTATTCTGATATTATAACTGATTATAACTGATATTATTTAGTATTTATTATGATTATTTAGTATTTATTATTTCTTTATTTTGTATTTATTATTGTATTTTATTTATTATTCCTTTTTTACGTAACATGTTTTATTTATTTTCCTTTTTTTACATTTTTGTCCTTTTCCTTAACACTGCACAAGCTTTTTACTTTATTCGTTTTTTTTTACTCCTTGGTTATTGATATTTAATAATCTAGTCCTATAATTCACAAATGCTGCGGGTGTCTTACATTTGTGGATTGACAGTATATATTTATATATATCTTTATTTATTCTAACTGATATTATTTAGTATTTATTATCATTTATTTAGTATTTATTTCTTTATTTAGTATTATATTATTGTATTTGTTATTCCTTTTTTTTTTACTTATTTAACATATTTTATTTTATTTTTATCCTTATTTTTTTGCATTTTTGTCCTTTTCTTTTCCTTAACACTGCACAAGCTTTTTACTTTATTCGTTTTTTTTTCTCCTTGGTTATTGATATTTAATATTCTAGTCCTATAATTAACAAATGCTGCGGGTGTCATACATTTGTGGATTTACAGTATATATTTATTTTATTTTATTTTATTGTTATTTTTTTTGCATTTTTGTCCTTTTCTTTTCCTTAACACTGCACAAGCTTTTTACTTCATTCGTTTTTTTTACCCCTTGGTTATTGATATTTAATAATCTAGTCCTATACTTCACAAGCACTGCGGGTGTCTTACATTTGTGGATTTACAGTATATATTTATATATATATCTTTATTTATTCTAACTGATATTTAGTATTTATTATGATTTATTTAGTATTTCTTATTTCTTTGGTTAGTATTTATTATTATTTTATTTATTATTCTTTTTTTACTTATTTAACATTTTATTTTATTTTTTCTGCATTTTTGTCCTTTTCTTTTCCTTAGCACTGCACAAGCTTTTTACTTTATTCGTTTTTTTTTTACCCCCTGCTTATTGATATCTAATAATCTAGTCCTATAATTCACAAACGCAAACACTGCGGGTGTCTTACATTTTATTCATATATAACCCTAACCCTCTAACCTCATATCTATTTGTAAATCAACATTTTATATCGTTCATGAATAGATGTGTTGCTAATTTTTCCTCTGTTCTGTTGAACCATCTGCTAGCAAAAGTGAGCATTCCCCTGAGAAAAATCCCACTGGAAGATGAATTAGTGCTAAAAAAGAAAAACTTCAGGGGAGATATGAAGGTGAAAGAAACCCTCACAACACCATAAATCCTTCCATGTGCGGATTTATGTGTCTACGTGTGATATGGATGCAGAATATTATGTATGCTATGCCAACAATATTCTCATTTTGAAAGTGTTCTTTGCCAAATGTTTAATATCTGATTCCCTTAGCAGATGGGACAGATGCAATGTTTTCTCTCCGCAGCAGGTGAAGTGGTCTTATTGATCAGGCATGTCAAGGGGCACCCGTGTTGCTCTTTTACATGAAAATGAGTGATGGTGGGGGGGGGGGCTCTTTAGCTTTTGCATGATAGGCTGACATGCAAAATTACTGGAAGTGTGTTGCTAATTTGGAACTTCTCTTTCCTTTCTCTTTTTTTTTTTTGTCACTTGGAAAATCCACAGCAGTCCAAAGAACAGCAGGTGAGTTTGCAACAGCCTTAACTCATACAGTTTGATAACCACACCATACTTAATGTCTTTAATTTAATGTGTTTTGTTGTCAAAAACCCTTTTATTCATTTTTATTTATTTTTTTTTATTTTTTCATTTATTTTTTTATTTTTATTTTTATTTTTTTATTTTTATTTTTATTTTTATTTTTATTTTTATTTTTATTTTTATTTTTATTTTTATTTTTATTTTTATTTTTATTTTTATTTTTATTTTTATTTTTATTTTTATTTTTCACTTTTAAATGTCCCTTTCATTTAGCTTCAATATAAATAACACTCTACTCTCCAACATTCTAGGATAATATTGTCGTTCTCCTTTAATTTCTGATCAACATTTGCAATAAGTCCATTTTTACTAGATCCTTCTTTGTCTCTTCAATTGCCGTAGTTTACTCATGACACAATGCAGCTTTGAGCCCTAAATGATAATGATAATGTAAGAGTCACCACACGCAATTATGGTACATTAAAGGACCACCAAACAGAGTGCGAAATGACAACTTTTGATGAAAAACATTATCAGTGAAGCTTTAAAAACATAACCATGTACATTTTAGCCTTTTTAACTGTGGTACATGTATGCTGTATGTTTTATCTGTATTATTTACAGGATAATTTCCTAATTTAACGGAACAAAAATAACATTTCCAGGCCCTTGTATATGTATACATGGATACACAGTAGTGCTCTTTCGGTTCATAAAATAGTTTGACTATCTTTTGAGAGTAGTGTATATATGGAGAAAATAATAAATATAAATGGCTGAAGACTTTTCCACAGTACTTTTTAAAAAAAAAATTTAAAAAACATTTTCTATATTAATAACAAAGCTTTCAAATGCCCTCCGGAAAGCTTTGACTTGAATGTGGTTGTCATGGTTTGCCATCCTGCAAAGCATGCATAATGACAATACAAGTGTTGTATTGGTGTGCTGCTTTTCATTTCTTTCTCTCTCTCTCTTGCTCGCTATGATGGTCCTATTCAAGGCTTCGCACACCTAAAGGCAGAGCAAGGTACTTTTCTATTTCTTAGTTGTTTGTACTTTCCACCTGGCTTGGTTTTGGGGCATCATTTTACGCCATGTGCCTTCGCTACCTGTCTGTGTGCATTTGTTGCAATGCTCCAAGTGTTGTTGCAGACTTGTGTGTGTTTGTGTGTGTGTGTGCACAAGGGGAGGGTGCATGTCAGCATGGCATGATCTCATCTCACCTTAATCTTACCCAGTTTTTTGTGCATTACATAACATGTGTGTGTGTGTACAGCTTTAAGGTCTGTGTGACTAAAATGTTCTTACCTGACCCTTGTGCCAAACTGAAGAGGAAATCATTACCAAACCCATTTCAAGGTCGCCGACGTTGTTTTAACGTGAAAAGACAGCCGCTAGAATAATAAATGCGATCTCCAGTTCATTCCTTAAGCTGGTTGTGATCTTGACATCGTGGAGCGTGACCTTCATCATCAGACTCATTACGTTATTGTATGCACTTCTCATCCATGACTGCTCAAAGGCCTCATTATTGTCCTTGCAAGCAGCATGTGACCTATTCATCTCGAGGGCGCATTTGAGCAGTTCATGAGCAAATTATTAAAAGGTCAATATTGCTAAACGTAATCAATTTTTTTTTCTCATGATGACATATTAAAGCAACGGTACTAGTTGTGCTAGTGTTTCTCCTCGGTTCCCTTTACGGCCTCAATAGTGGGATTTAGAGGGTTCTGAACAATGCGGTGTATTGATGTACATAGTGATGTCATTTGCATAATTGGCTATGATGAATTTTGCAAAAAGTGTGTAAAAAAAAACAAACAAATATCTGTCCCCCTGTGAGTGCTTTTAGAGGGGAGGGGCCCACATTAGCGCCAATTCTATTTATGGTGCCCCAAATATATTTGTGTGTATTATGTGATAATTTGAGCTGTAATATTAGTATCATAGTAGCAACCTGATACTGTCATATTATAGACTAGGATTGTGTGCAATAACCAATTACCGTATTTTCTGGACTATAAGTCGCACAAGGCCAAAAATGCATAATTAGGTAGAAAAAAACATGCATACATAAGTCGCATTTTTTGCAGGTAAAAACTTTTTTTTTAAATTTATTTAACACTTTTAAATGTCCCTTTCATTTAGCTTCAATATAAATAACACTCTACTCTTCAACATTCTAGGATAATATTGTTGTTCTTTAATTTCTGATCAACATTTGCAATAAGTCTAATTCTTACTAGATCCTTGTTTGTCTCTTCAATTGCCATAGTTTACTCATGACACAATGCAGCTTTAAGCCCTAAATGATAATGATAATGTAAGAGTCACCACACGCAATTATGGTACATTAGAGGACCACCAAACAGAGAGCGAAATCACAACTCTTGATGAAAAACATTATCAGTGAAGCTTTAAAAACAGAAAATGTGTCCAGTGTTTATGTAACATAAACAGTTTTACGTACAGTAACTATTTTGTTTTCTTCATGGCTAGTCCCGAACAAGTTTCTCACTTACCCCAAACTTTTTCTCGATTACTGTTTTAAGCTGCAGAGTATACTTTTTTTTTGAGGGGCATTTGTGTTCTGTTGTTGACTTTGTAAGCTAACGTCTACTGTTTAAATATTGAATTGTTAAGAAGTCGGAGATATCAGCGCGGAAATCTACAGTACCTGCTTGTGCCTGTCTGTGAAATTATATTTATATTTTTTCGCTCTGGAGTATAAGTCGCAGGAACCGCCAACCTATGAAAAAAAGTGGGACTTATTGTCCGGAAAATACGGTAACTGGTTGTCCAGAATTGTGTGTAAAGGATTGTTTATCAATTATAACTTCAACAGATTGAAGCTAAATTGAACTTGGCGACTCTCTATTTGTATTTATTTGTATTTTTTAAAAATGAAATATTTTTAAAATGTGTACCTCAACAAGCGCAGCAAAAACTAGCAAAAAAAAAAAATTGTGTTCAAAATAACTTTAAAAGTACAGAATAGATTGGGATGAAATTTGTAGGAATTGCCAAAAATTGTATATGGAAGGACTGAAAAATTTTTGGGAGTAATGGTAATGGTTTTATTTCATTTGAACATGCATCAGATTACAATTGAATGCATCACATAATCAGTTCACAGTTCCACATGTCCAAAAGGAGTAGGAAGAAGCACAGCTTATTAAAACCTACCCCTCCATCTGGTACTTTTATAATCAGTAACTGTTACATTTGTTCACTTCCTGCTTTCCATAATACAGTTTAAGGGTTTTTTTTTTTTTTTTTTTAATAATGTACCTCGTACCAAACAAATTACTATCAGAAAGTCAGTATTGATACAGAGCTAATATTTCTACCTCAATGCCACTGATTAAAATTACGGAGGGAATACAGATACAGATACAGGAGTCATACTGGAATACACTGGAATTTTTTAAAAGGATTCTTTAACATTTCGAGTGAGGACCATTTTGGCCATTTGTGCATATAACGCCCCCTAAAATTGTCAAAGTCCAAATACAGGACAAGTTTTCAGCATATTCTAGTAAAGATAAAAAAAAAATTGGATTCTTTTTTTGGTGTGAATCCCTATACAGGGAGGGAACGATGGCGCTTGGCAGGGGTCTGTGCTCTGTAGTTATTATTCTAGACTACTGAATTTGGCGCTTTTGTCCAAATGATGGAATAATTCAGCATTGGGGCAGCAGTTTATGTAAAGATCGATCAAAACCACCGTTATCCAGCACTGTTTTCTCTGAAAGCAATTAGAAAATTTGCCCGAAAACACATATCCCAACCTTACGTTGAGCTCAAAGGTCTGAAAAGGACACCAGAGAATCCAAGATGCAGCTATCGAAACAATGCTAAAAAACTGCTTATGAAATGTCCTACCCATGGCCATTTGCATGATTGTCAGCTTTTTGCATGATTGTGTAAGCTATCAGTGTTAAAGCTGACTGTAATCTAACTCCGTCTTTTGTGTTGCCTTCCTGCGATGTTCTACCCGGGATGACCCTGTTCTTCCTTTCTCTCTACGGACCCCTTCTCTTCTCTTCTCTTCCATCTGTAGGTAGAAACAAAGGTACAGCAGCTCCTTTTTCCAATGCGCTTCAAGTGTGTACATATGTGTGTTTACTTTCGTGGGTTCTGCCGCCGGTGGTCAACGGTTGGTTATGTGTGTGTTCATTAAACTTGTGCATGTCCTCGGTTGTGCCGTATGTACGACAGAGACTGTGAAAATTGGGAGACTGGATGTTTCCCCGCTAATGAGCGAGCGTGTCTAGTGTTGCATGACAGATGAGTGATTGAGCCGAGACTGGAGTGGAGATGGAAAGAAAGATGATGTCAGTGCTGAATGCTCCGGAGGAAATGCCTTAATTATTGCCGTTTAACAGAAAATGATGAACGTCTGCTCTAATATGGATCACTCACAGACACTGGAAGCTGTGCATATTAATGACTGTGGGAAGATGCATTTGTGGTTACCTCCGATGTTAATTTATGGAAGCGCCTACTTGGATGTGACAGCTCGTTTCCTGGTGAAAAGGAGCTGATTGGGAAAGTTGACCTGACATTTGGCTTAATTTTGCCTCGTTGTATTGCAATCATGCAGACAAAGTTGTGATTTGACTTGTGTGTGTGTCTCAACTTTGGAGAACTGAGTTGCCTTCCAAGCTTCATCGCGCCACGACTGTGTTGTTTAGGTGCTGTCGTCATGGCAACATAGCATGGCCAGTTGTGCTACAGTTGGATGTCTGGTTATGACTAAGCTTGGTTAGGATCACAACGGTCACATTGAGTCATCAATATGACCTTCACTATTCCCCAGTGTTTTGTTTTTTTTACAAATGAGGAGCTCATAAGCGCCCTCTGGTGGACACACGCAACTGGATTAATTATTGCAGCTCCCGGCAGCTAAGGCCTCTGCTGTGAAAAAATACATTATTAAGTCAAAATAGCAGTTTTTTAATTTTAACCACATATTTGTACTTGTCATGTATATTTCTTAGCTACCCTTTTGAGTGTTAAGTTGCTGTGTGATGACTTTAGCTTTCTATTTAAGATGGCACCGTGAGTCAGACTGTTATTTTGAGTAATGACTTTTTTTGTTTTTCTCCGGGTGCTCCGGTTTTCTCCCAAATTCCAAAAACATGCTAGGTTAATTGACGACTCCACATTGTCCATAGGTATGAATGTGAGTGTGAATGGTTGTTTGTCTATATGTGCCCTGTGATTGGTTGGCCACCAGTCCAGAGTGCCCACAAAATTCAGAAATTTTAGGTCAAAAAATATATTTTTTGAAATTATATAATTGTCAGGGGCCTGCACGGTGGTCGAGCTGTTAGCGCGCAGGCCTCACAGCTAGAAGACCTGAGTTCAATTCCTTCCTCGGCCATCTCTGTGTGGAGTTTGCATGTTCT
Organism: Doryrhamphus excisus; assembly: GCF_037039965.1. NCBI lineage: Eukaryota > Metazoa > Chordata > Actinopteri > Syngnathiformes > Syngnathidae > Doryrhamphus > Doryrhamphus excisus. The sequence continues at coordinate 3,992,816 of NC_136367.1, read as the reverse complement.
CCCCGTGCATGCGTGGGTTTTCTCCGGGTACTCCGGTTTCCTCCCACATTCCAAAAACATGCTAGGTTAATTAGCGACTCCAAATTGTCCATAGGTATGAATGTGAGTGTGAATGGTTGTTTGTCTATATGTGCCCTGTGAGGGTGTACCCTGCCTCTCGACAGAAGACAGCTGGGATAGGCTCCAGCACAATGAATGAATGACTTCCGATGGTTTGGAAAGCTCATCGTGAGTTCCCTGTAGCTTGTGATTGGCTCCTGCCAAAAACAGAGCTACCATTTCCTCACTGACTCGTAGCAGCGTATAATTGTAACATCGTTTTGTAACTTGTAGCTGCTTTACTAAATCAGAAGTAATGCTTTCCATTTGGAGTCCACGGAGAGTACCTCTGGTGCTTCTATTTCCTAAGGACACACAAACCCAATCCACAAGGGATTGAAAATTAACGATGCATGATAAGGTTCATGTGATGGTAGCAATCACTGTGCAAAACATGCAGGACTCTAAGGTCCAAAGGGCAATTTAAAGTTGCAGTGTGACGCTTGAGAATTAATTTTCCGGCCCTATTAGAGCTACACATGTGTGAATGTAAGTAATATGGTTTGGCAGTTTGAGGACACTGCAGCGGTAAAAAACTGGACCATAGACCTTTAGAGAAGGGAAGAAGAAGATGAGATTTTGGAAGCCGAAAATGAAAATGATAGTCCCTCGTTTATCGTGGTTAACTGTTTCCAGACAAAAAAACATGGTGACTGATTGTATTCTGTTGTATTTCTACTATTAAGATGAAAGCATTTCTGTAATAAAATCAGTGTAATGATCTATTAAATTCTGGCAGCAGACAAACCGATCTGCTATTGCAACTTTGACTCTCGAAGGAGCCGAATCAATTTTGTAAAGTAATGAGAAAGCGTTGCTGCAAAGGAAAGCATCTAATCCTATGGCTAAGAAAGCTTTGGACTAAGAATGTCTTCTTTAATACCAAAGTCACACACACACTAACTTTTAAAGTCAAAGTGTTTCTTTGCATCGTTCACAGAGACGATTTACTTCATCTTCATCATTCGCTGGCCTCCGTATTGGTTGGTCTCCATCCTCCTCCTCCTTATTCTTCCTCCACCTCTTCATTGTTTATTGCAGTGTTTCTCCACTTCAGTGGAGATCACGAACACAAGTCACGCTCCGCATGGGAGGGCAGTGTTTATGCTGAATGCCTGGCTTAGGTTTAGCTCCCTGTACTCTTAAACAGCTGCTATACTTCTGTTAGAGTTGACAATGACGTTGGACAGCGGATTTAACCCTTAGATGCATAAGTGGGTCAAAAATGACCCGGTCAGGTTGTTTTCTTGAAATATCTTTAATGACATTTTTTAACATTTCATATTCCAGGTATTCCTCAAAAAAAAAAACATTTTTTGATATCATGCCATTCACATTTTTAACTTACCTTTTATACGTTTTAAGAATTTTTTGTTTTTGTGTTACTACCCCAACCTTCCATAAGTGGGTCAAAAATGACCCGGTCAGGTTGTTTTCTTGAAATATTTTTGTAATGAATTTTTTTTATCATTTCATATTCCAGGTATACCTCAAAAAACATGTTTTTGATATCATGCCATTCACATTTTTAACTTACTTTTTATAAATTTTAAGAAATGTTTGTTTTTGTGTTACTACCCCAACCTTCCATAAGTGGGTCAAAAATGACCCGGTCAGGTTGTTTTCTTGAAATATCTTTGTAATTACATTTTTTTATAATTTCATATTCCAGGTATTCCTCAAAAAACAAGTTTTTGATATCATGCCATTCACATTTTTAACTTACCTTTTTTACATTTTAAGAATTTTTTGTTTTTGTGTTACTACCCCAACCTTCCATAAGTGGGTCAAAAATGACCCGGTCAGGTTGTTTTCTTGAAATATCTTTGTAATTACATTTTTTTATAATTTCATATTCCAGGTATTCCTCAAAAAACATGTTTTTGATATCATGCCATTCACATTTTTAACTTACATTTTAAGAAATTTTAGTTTTTGTGTTACTACCCCAACCTTCCATAAGTGGGTCAAAAATTGACCTGCATGCATTTTCTATGGAATCCAATAGGAACCTTTGATTCTTATCAACTTTCATTCATTCATTCATTTTCTGCCGCTTTTCCTCACGAGGGTCGCAGGGGGTGCTGGAGCCTATCCCAGCTGTCTTCGGGCGAGAGAACCCGGGTCTCCTAGCTGTGAGGCCTGCACGCTAACCGATCGACTACCATGCAAGCCCATGACAATTATATAATTTCAAAAATATATATATTTTTGACCTAAAATGTGAATTTTGGGGGCAGTGACGACTGCATCGCAAATGGTAAAACTATCTAATTATAGTTAGGAATGGTGAAGTCGGTAAAATGATCTTTTAGAATGGGTTCCCTTCTTATTGACCTACAAACAAGACTGCTTTTGCATCCTTGCAGAGAGAATAAACAACAGGATTCTCTGTTCTGAATCGTGCGACTCTGAGCACCAGGTGCCATTTATTGGCTTTGGCGTGTGTTGCTTGCAGTTTTGATAAATAGCGATTAATGGCCAGACGCTCACCCTGAAATTGAGTTTAACTTGTGTGTCTCCTGGAAAAACAGCCCAGAATTCGTCAGGTGGAATTGGAAGTTGCTAAAATTGAGGGTATTGGTCAAATTGATTTCAGCTCGAACCAGCTGCTCCTCGATTGGTCCGAAAATACAAGTACATCAACAATTTCCTTTAAACCCTTGGCTTTTCCTCTTGTTGCTTATTGTTTCTGAAGGAATACAGATTGTCTAAGGGGCAGCCTTTACCTGAGTAAAGCCCTTTACCTTGTTACAAGCCGGAGCCTAAATTGTTGTGAATCGTGCCTCCAAGGTAAATGCTGACAAGAAGTAGCGTGTGAACCACCGTTTGCAGTACTTTCCTTACTTTCGGTGAACAAATTCCCACATGGTATTGAATTTTTCAGTACTTAATGAAATGCACTGTTTGGCAACAATCAGTTTCAGGATGCTTGTAAACATCCAAACCTTACACACCATCCTTTCCAGGTATCATATCAACACTTTGAACAGCCATACAAGTGTAAAAGTAAGTTAACCACTATCTGTTACCTTTTTAAACATCCAATGTCTTCCAATGACACTTAATGATGCTTCAAAGTTGTTGTTTTGACTAATAACTGCATTTTGTTGCCCTGTACCAGTTACATAAGCAATAATAAGTTGAATCTAATCTAATAACAGGACATATTCAACCATGAAACAGCATGATTATTAATATATTTTAGTAAAACCGGATTAGAGTAGAACCGCCAAATTCGAATGGAGGAGTGGCAAGGGATGACTGTCCATAAAAGGTAGATTTCTCTCAAAAAAAGTTGACAAATCTGTTGCAGGTGTAGCATAGCAACATGCTGTTTATTCAGCTGGCCACAATAAAAGGCCAATCCAAACCGTGCATCCTATTTGTCCTGATTAAAAAAATGATAACCTAGTACTTTTGCTGCTGAGATACAGTAGTAAACGTAAACGTGATGTACTTCTGTGTCACTTTGCAAAGCATATTGAATATAAATAAACCATTGCCACAACATTTTTTTACTCACCGCTATGTTACCCACATTTCATTTTTATCGTTATTAGTAAGCTCATTGTGGAATTCTGCTTTTAAAGAAACTTCCAATGTTTTTTTTTTTTTGCCTTTCTTCATTCGTGAGATAACCCAAACCCCCCAAAATGCCATGCTTTCTTTCTCCACAGTATAAGTCAAAAAGGAAAGTCAGTTAATTAAGGCAAATAATTAATGCAGAGCTGATAGTCAGTGTGTCTCGCTGGGGGGGGGCAGAGAAAGCTTTGAGGAAATATTACCCGTCAGTGCTGAACTGTGTAAAATGATGATGTTATAAGATGCAGCTTTTTGAGTACATTTTTATTTTTTTAATGTAATTTTTCCATTCCTGCACAGTCATTCTAGCATTTTCTCTTTGCTGCCATTTCCTTTATTGTTTTTTATTATTATTATTATATATTATTATATTGTGTATTTTTTTTTATTTATTTTATTTTATTTTTTTATTTTTTTTATTATCTTTACGCTTGATGTTGTCCCTCCCTACATTTTACCGGAGGCCATAAGCCCAGACACTGTCAGCTGCAATGCACAATCCCCCCCCCCGTCCGCACCCTTCTCACAGACTTACCAGTGCCAACCTGACCATTGGTTGTCCAAGCACCACGCCCCCCCCGCCCCCTCAGCTCTCTGCAACTGACCTCCAGAATCAACCGAGCAAAACTGATTCTCACTTTTTCACGGATCATATAGTGCGTCAGCAGTTACGCAACGGCAAGCGAAAAAATAGAGTGAGCGGAGACGGCGACCACATGCATATGGAAGCAACATATGTGTACATTTATTTGCACTAAACAGAAGAATGTGGCAGTTAAAGGTGCAGTCACACTAAATGTTGAGAATGACTGCCTTGGAACTGAACATCCCAAGGCCTTCCTAACCCAGATGAGAGACATAATCTCTCCAAGGTGTCCTGGGTCTTCCCAAAGGCCTTTCTAGGGAGGCATCCAGACCAGATGCCCGAGTCACTACCTCTGGCTCCTCCCAGTAGTATCTCCTGGATGAGCCCAGATCACCCTGCAAAGGAAACTCATTTCCGCATGTACCCGGAATCCTGTCTCTTCAGTCACGACCCATGTACCGAGGGTTTGCTTCAGGAGCCGAGGATTGACCATCTGCACCCGACCTCTTCGGGCTGTGCTGCATGGGTGCAGGCGTGGCCACCAGACGCTTGCCGTCGTGGCCCATCCCCAGGCCTGGCTCTACAATGACCTGCATTCAAGAAAACTTGGTGCACATATTGCATATTTCCTGTCATGGGGTATTCCTGGTGATGGCAGGGGGCATGGGTTCACAATTCCCGACCAGGGTTGCACCAGGAAGGGAATCTGGCGTAAAAAATACCAAAAAACATTCATGAAATTGACTCGCTGTAAATATATTTCCTATTGGAACCTGAATGTAGGATATTGTTTGAAAGACGGCAAAATCCTTTTGAGTAGGATTTATGTCAATAACTAGGTTAAGATGTTGCTGGAAGGGGTGCATCCATGTAAGTGTAAGAATTAGGATGATGTGGGAGTGTGTGTGTGCAGTGTGTGATTGTGCGGTGGAGGAGTGACACGTGGAGCCTTGATGGCTGCAGCCATGCATGGATGTTCACACCAGGACGCGAGTAAACAAACACGGCAGCAGATAAGAAAGACATGCGGTGACCGCTCCTGCATCACTGCAGACTGTCCACTTCTTCCTTCATGCTTCGCTCATTGTCTCAATCAACCTCCATATTGTTTTTCTACGTAAAAGTAGGACTGTCACAAGATCAACATTTTTAATCTGATTAATTGCATTTGCCGAATTAACTCATCATGATTAATCACATTTACCAAATTAATAAATAATGATTAATCACAGCTGCAAATTAATTAATCATGATTAATCACATTCATAAATTAATTAATCATGATTAATCATGTCCCACCCTTGGCCATCTCTGTGTGGAGTTTACATGTTCTCCCTGTGCATGAATTAATCACAATTCATCGCATTTTCAAATTAATTAATCATGATTAATCATATCCCACCCTTGACCATCTCTGTGTGGAGTTTGCATGTTCTCCCTGTGCATTAATTAATCATGATTCATCGCATTTTCAAATTAATTAATCATGATTAATCATGTCTCACTATGTCTGAAATATGCCCATTTTTCCGTATATTTATTGAAATATATATATATATATATATATATTATATATTTCTGAGGGCTGCACGATGGACAAGTGGTTAGCAGGCAGACCTCACAGCTAGGAGACCGGAGTTCAATCCCACCCTCGGCCATCTCTTTTTGGACTTTGCATGTTCTTCCCGTGCATGCGTGGGTTTTCTCCGGGTACTCCGGTTTCCTCCCACATTCCAAAAACATGCTAGGTTAATTGGCCACTCCAAATTGTCCATAGGTATGAATGTGAGTGTGAATGGTTGTTTGTCTATATGTGCCCTGTGATTGGCTGGCCACCAGTCCAGGATGTACCCCGCCTCTCGCCCAAAGGCGGCTGGGATAGGTTCCAGCAACCCGCACAACCCTCGTGAGGATAAGCGGGAGAAAATGAATGAATGAATATATTTCTGTGTATTTATTATGAGCAATGAGAGGTTGCGTTCAAAAACACCAATGTTCAAGTGCCATTAATGTCGGCAACAGATGGAATGAAACAGCATCTGCGTGGCTTTTCCGTCCCATCCCCTCAATAAGTCTTCAATAAAGTAATGTTGAATGTTTATTTATTCATTTCATTCACCTTTTATATTTATTTGGCTTTGTTTTGTTTAATTATTCTCTAGAAAGTGATTTATGTTAACACTTCTGGGTGTCTGAAAGAGATTAATCGGATTTACATTATTTCCTATGGGGGAAGTTGTTTTCCGTGTTGACCTTTTGGAACAGATCAAACAATGAAAAACAGAGGTTCCACTGAATACAGTCATAAAAATGCACCCGAGAAGCTGAATGTATAACAAGGTTTTTATTTATTATAACTACATCATATAAATTCAGTGTTTTCCAGCCATTTAATTAGACTTGCTGTGCTAAGAATAGAAATATGCATTGAATTAATTGCATTGTACACATCCTAATCATGCCCACATATTAGCTCTTTAATTAGTGCCAAAGATGCTTACAGTATTTGGACAGCAACAGCATTGTTAGTGTTTATCCGTGTTTGAGAAGACCCTATACAGCTTCATTAGATCTAAATTGGAGTGAATCTCCAACCTCCCCCCTTTGAGAATGAACATGGTCTGAGCCACGTATAGCAGGCGGATGCCCTTGCTTCGACTAAGCCATTATGCAGATGATATGCAAATAAAGCCATCCGATTAGATTCTGCTTAGCGTGCGGTGCACTGAGGGCGGATAATCAAGTGTTGATCAGCGCCCTATGCTGCACTGCTTGCTGTGTGTGAATAGAAAGTGTGTGTTTGTGTGCATTGCAATTGTGTGGCGAGCGTAACTGTGGACTTGTGGCCCATCGGATTTGAACGGAGAACATGTCTTCCACCTCTGTATTCCGTTACTATTCATTATTGCAGGATTTTTTTAATCAAAATGTTTATCTTTCTATCTTGTTTATCTTGTTTGTTTTATGCACTTTGTTTGGCGGTCCTTGAACGCACCGTACTTGGAAGCTTTGCCATGTAATGCAGCTTCAAAAACTGCAACGAGGTGAACACAAGTTGATATGATTGTAAGCTGTTAGGGTTAGCATTGTTAGCAAGTGAAAGACCTGGGTTCGATTCTCGGCTTGGCATCTCTGTGTAGAGTTTGCAATGGATCATCATACGTTATCATCCGTTAGTCGTGACGACCGATACATTTTAAATGTTAAAGTAAAACTGCACTTAAAAAAAAAATTGCCCATCATCCACTATCCTTATGTGAAGCATGACCCCACGCATCTTTTCTCTTCTGCGAGTTCTAATGAGAGAAAAACAGCTCGCATGTGGGAGCTAACGACTATACATCCACTATGAAACCTCCACAAAATGCCAACAATCTCTTATTTACAAAACTGACCTTCATACAAACCAAGTTATAGCGACATTGTTATTGTAGCAGCTAACTCAAAGTACTATTTTTCTGATGTAGTGACACAGCGCCTTGCACCATGTAGGGTTAATTGGTTAATTGTGTTGTGATGTGGCATTTTTCCAGTTATTTTTGAGTAGGTGGAAAACAGTTTCCATTATTCTGTGGTTTGTTGGATAACGATAATCTCTTGGAGCAATGTATAAATGGTCTTCCACTCGTATAGTGCTTTTCCACCTACAAGGCACTTAAAGCACTTTGACTGCTGTTACTGCTTGTGTATGAAATGATATGATGTTTTATAGTCGAAATAGGTGTCTCCCATGACGTGCATTGGTAACTGTTTTTCTCATGGTGCAGTATTCCTTGATCACAATAGATGAAAATATGAGCTGGAAACCTCATATTACAAATATACAACATAAGGTGGACAGAAATATTTCAATATTGAACAAAGCAAAATTTATTCTCCATCAGAAATAACTCCACACTCTTTATTGCTCTCTGGTTCTACCATATCTTACTTATTGTGTGGAAATATGGGGTAATAACTATAAAAGCAATCTTCACTCGCTAAATGTACTGCAAAAAAGGCCAGTAAGGATAATTCATAATGCCGCCTACAGAGAACATACTAACTCCTTATTTCTAAAATCACAAATACTTCAACTTGCTGATGTAGTTCATCTTCAAACAGCTAAAATAATGCATAATAAAATACAATAAAATACAATAAAATACAATAAAATACAATAAAATACAATAAAATACAATAAAATACAATAAAATAAAATACAATAAAATACAATAAAATACAATAAAATACAATAAAATACAATAAAATACAATACAATAAAATACAATAAAATAAAATAACCAATTACCTAAAAATGTCATCCAATAATTCTCTACAAGAGAAGAGAAATATGATCTCAAGGAAGAACTACATTTGAAACACTTATATGCTAGGACTATGTTAAAAAGCCATAGCATTTCAGTATGTGGAATCAAACTATGGAATGGATTGAGTAAGGAAATCAAACAATGCACAACGATGAGCCAATTCAAGAAACAATACAAGCAGTTGATGTTTGCTAAATACAAGGATGAAGAGTCTTGAACCAGTCATGATGTGCTATATATATCACTATATTGACACTTACTATGGTACCCATTATGGCATTGGATGCTCATATCACCTTGTACTTCGGTACGAGGTACATTATTTAAAAAAAACAAAACAAAAAAAAAAACCTTAAACTGTATTATGGAAAGCAGGAAGTGAACAAATGTAACAGTTACTGATTGTAAAAGTACCAGATGGAGGGGTAGGATTTAATAAGCTTTGTTTCTACCTACTCCTTTTGGACATGTGGAACTGTGAACTGATTATGTGATGCATTCAATTGTAATCTGATGCATGTTCAAATGAAATAAAACCATTACCATTACCTTTAAATGTGTTTGATACGTTGCTAAAACATATTTAGGGCTTTCACCTAGATTGTGTCACAAATGGAGCTGAATCTAATCTAATCACTGGAAATGTTCTGAAATTAGAAACGCGGGGATCTGCTGTACTTGAGGGAGGACATTGCTGTCACAAAGGGATTATAGTCCTGTGCCAGTATACTATATGACACGCCCACTGGGTGAGAACATTCTTGACCTTCTGTTTGCTCTGATGTTCACGCCAGCAGCTGACATGCTCCGATGTGTTAACATGTCCAAATATGATCTTCTGTCTTTGAACATGAAAACGGCATTTGGATGTGCGTACCTGTCACAGAGACCGAGTGAGGGCCTTCGTGAATTATGAAGCATATTTGCTTTTTAGCACATCAGCAGAAAGAGTTGATGCCACAGTCAATGTCACAGCCTTCATGCATAATTGCTTCACTTTGTCATCGCCAGGGGCGGGCCAGATCCACATCTGATTGCTTCCCTGCTTGCTTCTTTTCGTTCTGTCTTCATCTCCCCTCTCAGTCTTTATTCTCATTAGGCTCATTAGCGACGGAGACAAAGCGCCAGCATGTGGAAAAATGGGGAACAAAGTTGGATAAGCGTTCACATTCAGCCTTCACCTCTGTTGGCGTTTCGCATTGGGAGATATCAGACGATTTGCTCATAGCTAGGAATGGTTGCGTTGATCTAAATAAAGCCTAATCGAGGATAATACCGTGTTTTACGGACTATATGTCGCTTTGCTCGACATGAACGCAAACCTCATTATATGACACGAAAATACAACATTAGCTACGTATACATGGACCCAAACATTCCAATTGCTTTCAGTTTATTTGCTCAAACAGAAAGAATGTAACCTTTGTATACACCTCATTCCGAAAGAAAAGTGCCAATCCGAATGAACATATAATGGGATTCCCAGGGGTGGAATATTCCTTTCCTCAATCCGATTGAGGTATCTTGTACCCGCTCAAACGGAAAGTTGTCAGGGTGCGTTCTTCTTCGTGGTGTTTTTCTTCTTCTGTTGTTTATTGGCGGTTGGCAAGCAGCTTTCGGTGTGCATTAGCGCCATCTGTGGAACAGAATATAAACCCTTCTATACGTCATTCATAAGTCCAGAAAATATATATTTATATAAAACAGTTTAATTATAAAATATTAGCAATATTGAATTTGATCTTTTCCTGTTCGAATTTATCCCGGGTGCGTTCTTTCAGCGAATGCTCAAATATGACGTAACACGCAGCTCCAGACATTCTTCAGTTTTAAAAATGGAGGCGAGCAATCGGCACTGGACTGCTGCGGAAAGTTTGTTTTTAATCCAAACTAAATTTCAAGACTGGACGGACGAAAAACTGGCAATACGGAGTTATTCCAAATAGTGAAAGAAAAACTTGGGGAAGTCAGTTTCACGTGATGTTAATGTTTACGTTTTACTGGGCATGCCCCATTGACTATTCTGTTTGATTATGGTAATGGTTTTATTTCATTTGAACATGCATCAGATTACAATTGAACGCATCACATAATCAGGAGGAGTAGGAAGAAGCAAAGCTTATTAAATCCATCTGGTACTTTTACAATCAGTAACTGTTACATTTGTTCACTTCCTGCTTTCCTAATATAGTTTTTTTTATTTTTTTTTATTTTTTTTTTTATTTTTTGTCACGTACCGAAGTAGGAGGTGATATGGGCATCCAATGACATAATGTGTACCATAGTAAGTGTCAATATAGTGATATATATAGCACATCATGACTGGTTCAAGACTCTTCATCCTTGTATTTAGCAAACATCAACTACTTGTATTGTTTCTTGAATTGGCTCATCGTTGTGCATATTGCGGCGCATGTAAACAAGAGATTGGAATATTCCTTTCCATGTATACCATTGTTTTCGGAAAAGTCATTCGAAAAGAGGAAAATCTCGTCATGTAAATGTGGCTACTGTAACATGTATAGGTCGGAAAGTGGATAAAGCATATCAGGTATCCTAACACTGCTGTGTAATATACCACATTTCCCAATCCACAGGTATCATATAGTTATTGTTGCACATTACTTACAGTCTCCGAGGCAGAAGCGTGTTAGAAAGTAAAAAAGCATCTGGTATGCGCTGTATCATTTAATTTGTGGGCCTAACTGCATCACCAGATCCACACAATGAATTACTGTAGGTGTCTCTAAACTTGACTCGAGGACAACAAATGTCTCTCTCACTGTCTCATATCTTTATTTGCAAGTTTAATATGAGTTCCCATACAGAATATGCAGAAATTACAACTGGACTTTTCAGGTTGTCTGAAGGATCCTAAGTATTTATCCTCCAAGGTAATGGCACGCCCATAATGGTCATGGACATATAGTCCTGTTCAGTACATGGTACTACGGCTTGAAAGGACTAACTATAATTGGGCCTGCATTTTCACTGCAGCTTTGCAGGGTGGATATTAGCGCCATAAACAGTGTGACATTGTATCAGCATGGCACAGTTTCCCCCCCCCAATTAACAGACCTCCTGTGTTTTTACAAACTGGCTTTCACCGCTCTAGTTTAGTTTGTCTGCTGGCAAAAGTGTTCCAAAAGGAAGTAAGGTCGAGATTGGTAACTTTCAACAATGCTGATAATTGCTTTCTGTCCAAAATGTCTACCTTTTTTTTTAACCCTTAGATGCATAAGTGGGTCAAAAAGGACCCGGTCAGGTTGTTTTCTTGAAATATCTTCATAATGAACATTTTTTATCATTTCATATTCCAGGAATTCTTCAAAAAACATGTTTTTGATATCATGCCATTCAAATTTTTAACTTACATTTTATACATTTTGAGAAATTTTTGTTTTTGTGTTACTACCCCAATCTTCCATAAGTGGGTCAAAAATGACCCGGTCAGGTTGTTTTCTTGAAATATCTTCATAATGAAAAATTTTATCATTTAATTTTCCAGGTATTCCTCAAAAAACATGTTTTTAATATAATGGCATTTACATTTTAACTTACCTTTTATACATTTTAAGAATTTTTTGTTTTTGTGTTACTACCCCAACCTTCCATAAGTGGGTCAAAAATGACCCGGTCAGGTTGTTTTCTTGAAATATCTCCGTAATAAATTTTTTTTATCATTTCATATTCGAGGTATTCCTCAAAAACATGTTTTTGATATAATGCCATTAGAATTTTTAACTTACCTTTAATACATTTTAAGAAATTTTTGTTTTTGTGTTACTACCCCAACCTTCCATAAGTGGGTCAAAAATGACCTGGTCAGGTTGTTTTCTTGAAATATCTTTGTAATTAAAAATATTTAGCATTTCATATTCTAGGTATTCCTCAAAAAACACATTTTTGATATAATGCCATTCACATTTTCAACTTACCTTTTATAAATTTTAAGAAAGTTTAGTTTTTGTGTTACTACCCCAACCTTCCATAAGTGGGTCAAAAATGACCCGGTCAGGTTGTTTTTCTTGAAATATCTTTGTAATGAAAATTTTTTATCATTTCATATTCCAGGTATTCTTCAAAAAACATGTTTTTGATATAATGCCATTAAAATTTTTAACTTACCTTTAATACATTTTAAGAAATTTTTGTTTTTGTGTTACTACCCCAACCTTCCATAAGTGGGTCAAAAATGACCTGCATGCATTTTCTATTGAATCCAATAGGAACCTTTGATTCTTATCAACTTTGGCTGTCAGGAATAAATTAACTGTAGACCACACATTCTTGTGTGGTCCTAAATATAATACTAAATATCATAAAAGTGATTATTCCGAACCAAAATAGCAAAATTGGAACAAAAACGCATTGATTCTAGTATGGGTCATTTTTGACCCACTTATGGAAGAGTGTAGGGTCCAGTCACTCATGCATCTAAGGGTTAACGTGTATTGACGCAGAAGTGGTTTGCTTTTGTTAACTGCTCCGTATTTGTAGTTTTAGTCGGTCCCCACACTGCAAGGCAAGCAGTGAGTGACGTTGATGTGTCTCATGGTTAAATGATGGGACTGTTTGGGGCACTAGCAGGCCTTTGAAACACTAAGTAATTGGTTTTCCTGGCAGAATGGGGCCACAGTCATAGCTTAGGGCCAGTGTAGCCGTGGCGTGCTTAAAACCTTTTTGGGTGGACTTGCTAAACCAGACACAAAAAGTGGAACTATTTAGCATAAAAGTTCAAAATGACTGCATGGCCATATTCTAAGGGTTTAAAAAGACTATATCCCGTGGAATTGGGATTTGTTGCTGACTCAAGGTCAAACCCTGCCTTATGTTGGAATTGAATGTTGTGCACAAACTGTCAAGATTACAATATAGCATTGATGAAGATTTATTATAATTTGTGACTTCCAAAGCATATTTTCTTGCAATTTAATACAGCCATATGCATTGATCGTGCTATAGAACTGTATGTGTATGTGCACTATATGTGCTTGTGTTTGATGTGTAGCGGGCTGTTTGCTGCAAAGGCTTGGATAGCCCCTGGCACCAGAAAAGCTTCCTACTGTATATACTTGTATATTGCCCTACAAGCCACTGACTCTTCTGGGAGACTATCTGAAGGAAATTTCCAAGAATGATGGAGGTTAGAGTTGTGAGGGGAATGCGTCAGTGACGGGGGAATAGCCGCAACATTTTCTTTAATGCAATCATCTTTATTGTTTTCTCTTTCCAAAGGCCTCCTACTTTCTGTGTGCAGTCATTCTTCTGCATAATGAACCCTGCCCCCACTCACCCGTTCGCTGATGTCGAGTATTATTATAGCGCACAAGGCCACTAATATTCTATTGACAATTGCGGAACCACATATTTCTTGTGGTCAAAATGCTTTGCAAGAAATGTGATATACGGGATCAGTCAATGACGTATGATCATTAGTACTGCACGTGCCCCTGGAAATACATTTTGGTTGATGGCAGCCATGTTTTTCACCCAAGCTTAGATTTTTCAGATCAATCCGATTCACGGTCCTTACACGTGAAACCGATCTTCACAAAAGTCTGAAAGTCAGCCACTCTGCAAAACTGACATCTACAAATTTTGGGGGTTTTGGGACCCCAATCCTGTCAACAATGCCGAATATGTTGTGGAATATTGAGAAGCAACAACAAGACACATCTGCGGTTTGAGGGAGAAGGACCACCTCGTTTATTCAATACTTCACTATGTCTTCTGTTCACTGCTGTGTACCTGTCACCGGCGTGTACTCCACATGTCAAAGTATTCTATTGAAATAAATTAACCCATTTTGTCCTTAGATTTGGAATTCATACATGAAGTGAGTCACTCTGCAGTATTTACTATAAATACGGTTCCTGCTGCTCCTTCTTGTCAGGATAAATTGGTTTGAAGCGGTCAAGTCAGTTTGCCTGGACAGTGAGCTCCTGATGATACATTTATTTGACTGTCATCGACCGAGCGCTGGCTCCTGGCTTAGAGCATCCTGTGGGAAACGTCTAAGCCATGCGCTGCCAGGCTTCAAATGTAGTGAAAATCCTTGTTTTCCACAGTGAATAGGAGAAGCAAGCCACTGGCAATGCGGGACCATGCTGGCAGTTGAGCCTAGACGCCTGTCAGATGTTGCCCATTTAGAGCATGAAGAGGAGGAGGCGGAGCTTATGCCCGAAGCATGCTGCATCCTGTGGCTTTTTTCCTGATGCATCTTAGAAATTAGGGTTTTAAGGAGCTTTGTGGTGAAAGTTTCTTTGGGTGGATATTTATTTACCAATGGTAGGGTATTTTTTCCCTAGAATTTTAGAATCTGTAAAGTTTGTATGTACTTGGCTGTAATTCCAATGCTGGTCTGTATATTTTGGGTCTGCATTTATCGATGAATCAACATTTCTGCCTCTTTTCTGATAAAACTGTTTGTGTTTGCTTCATCTTGATTTGGTCCCTCTGCAGCAGGGGTGGGCAAATGTTTTGACACGCCGGCCGCATTGCTTTAACAAAATATATGGGGGGCCGCACTATATATTTTACACGTAACAATCCACCTGGAAGTATTGTATCTGTAAAAGTGTGTGTGCGTGTTTTTTTAGGAGCACTTTATAAACGGCAGACCACATCAAATAACGAAAAAAAAAATTATAAATAAAAAATAAATTTAATAAATAAATAAATTGATAAAACCATCAAAAGGTTGGCTCAAGCTATGATACCAGGTTGTATGTTAAGTTGAAATTAAATACTTTGGAAAGAACGGACGGGCCGTATTCAAACACTTGGCGGTAGGGATGTAGCCCCCGGGCCGTAATTTGCCCAACATTGCTCTACAGCCTAACCGATTATTTGATTAATTGACACAACAAGCTTCATATGAATCAACTAAGAAAGTAATCATATGCTGGAACCTACCCCAAAGGTGGGGTACACCCTGGACTAGTCTCCAGTCAACCCTATAGACAATATTCATACGTATAGACAATGTAAACAATTAACCTAATGCATAGTGCTATAGTGCAAAACCGTGCAGAACCAGAAGTCGCATGGTAAGAATTATTGTATTTATGATTGGTTAGGAGCTGCATGGCGTTTGAGTGGTTAGCACGCATGCCTCACAGCTAGATGACCCAAGTTCAATTCCACCCACGGCCATCTCTGTGTGGAGATAGCATGTTCTCCCCATGCATGTGTTCACACAAAGTGTAGGTTCCTAAAGAAATGTTGCTCTTTAATATAGTCAGCATTTCCAGAAATGTTGCAAACGTTAGAGAGTAAGAATTGCCTATGAGAATATATATGTCACATTTGGCAATTCTAAAACTTCACAGATATATATAATATGTATAATATATAGTATTCTGTACATTATTAATTCAGGGCTGCACGGCGAAAGAGTGGTTAGCGCACAGACCTCACAGCTAGAAGACCCGAGTTCAACCCCACCCTCGGCCATCTCTGTGTGGAGTTTGCATGTTCTCCCCGTGCATGCGTTCACACAAAGTGTAGGTTCCTAAAGAAATGTTGCTCTTTAATATAGTCAGCATTTCCAGAAATGTTGCAAATGTTAGACAGTAAGAATTGCCTATGAGAATATATATGTCACATTTGGCAATTCCAAAACTTCACAAATATATATAATATGTATAATACATATATAGTATACTGTACATTATTAATTCAGAGCTGCACGGTGGGAGAGTGGTTAGTGCACAGACCTCACAGCTAGAAGACCCGAGTTCAACCTCACCCTCGGCCATCTCTGTGTGGAGTTTGCATGTTCTCCCCGTGCATTGCGTGGCTCCCACATTCCAAAAACATGCTAGGTTAATTAACTCCAAATTGTTCATAGGTATGAATGTGAGTGTGAATGGTTGTTTGTCTATATGTGCCCTGTGATTGGCTGGCCACCAGTCTAAATAAAATCAGAGACTTATTATATTCTAAAATTGATGGTTGCAAAAATAATATGGAAATATATATTAATTAATATGTGTCTTTCATGGCTCGCTAGCCAAAAAGGTTCCCGACCCCTGGTCTACATGATTACTCGATTAATCAAAACAACAAGCTTCATATTAATCACCGAAAAAGATAATCATTAGTTGCAGCCCTATTGGGTTATATATTCGGGTCAATGCACTATTTACTACTGAATACAACAGAAAATTAGACGCAAGGGTATTTTTTGCTCCTGCTTACCCCCCAAAAAATTAATTCAACCAACAATGGCTTGCCAAGGTCATAATATAATGCATAAATCCTATGAATAGTTAGTAGAGTTGATATTCCAAAGCAGTGCATAACAACCCAAGTATTATTTGTAGTGTTTTGTTGCAAATACTTGATCTACATATGCCATAAATGTTCATAGCGCTCATGAATCTTTAATGTCATTGAGTCCACTCCCTTTGCACCTATTCCAATTCATTTTTCTGCAGGTTATGGAACAAATGCAGCTTGTAAATTTAACTGAATTTACTGTTGTGTTTGCAACCGAGTCCACAATCGAGCAGGATCCAATATTATGCTTTACACATTTCCCCCAGCAGCACAGCCCCACTTTTGCGATGAAATATGAACTCTTCAAAAAATGCCTCATCCGTATTTTTCTTTATCCGTCCTGTTGTCTCTGCTCAAATCTTTCCCCGGCTTTGCACACTGCGCGGCTGCTTGTAATTGAGTCATTTTCTCCTTGTTTGAGCGCGAGTCTCCGGTAGGCAGCGATATCAAGGTGACCCCCCCTGCTATTGTTTGGGCTTCTGTGTTTTTGTCCCGCCAGCTCGCCAATGTAATCACTGCATTTCACACGATGAAATGGGTCACCTGTGCCAGTGGGACATCATTTGTCACCCAGAATACATTGTTTCACAGTTGGAAATGTCAGCAAACAGACGAGAATGTAGTGGATATTCAACACCTATTATCCTCTTCTTATGTATCTCTGCTTTGGGTGGATCTTCTGTGAGTCAGAGGCTGGTATTCCCCTTCCTTCTGACCTTTGTTGATTATCTTTGTTGATGGATGTGTATTAATTAGTGCTATGTAAACAGGTAATTCATTTCAAGTGTTTTCGCCCTCATGAATCGACATTCACACGTTTCGGTTTAGGCTATTGATACTATTACTTATATACACTCAGTTGTTTCAACTCAATGTATTTGGTTTGACATCCTCCCGTCAATCTGGCAACTTCAAATTGTCATGAATGACAGATGACATCGAATCACAGACCCTTTTTAAGGGCTACAGATCCAGGGAGATTTATATGATAGCGAGTCATTCGCTGGGATCCCACCAAGCTGTGAAAAGTGACATTGAAGTGCGTTGAATAACATGTCAATCATGTCACCGGCATCACTGGTGAGCAGGCTGCCATCGTGCATTAAGATTTTGATCACAGCTAATTTTATTTTTTGGGTATTTTTTTAATGTATTTAGAAGTGCCATTATAGTTAATCTCCCCCACCAGTACAGTAAAACTGCTCATTTTTGGAGAGGCCTTTTATTATGGCCAGTTTAAGGCACAACTGGATGATAATCTTTCTATCTAATCCGCAAAGAAGAAGTGCTCACTCATACAGATTTGGACATATTTGGCAACAATATGATCATCGAAGGGCTGCACGGTGTTCGAGTGGTTAGCATGCAGACATCACAGCTAGGAGACCAGGGTTCAATTCCACCCTCGGTCATCTCTGTGTGGAGTTTGCATGTTCTCCCTGCATGCATGGGTTTTCTCCGGTTTCCTCCCACATTCCATTAATTGGCCACTCCAAAAAGTCCATAGGTATGAATGTGAGTGTGAATGGTTGTTTGTCTCGCCTGGGATAGACTCCAGCACCCTCGTAAGGAAAAGACCATCGAAAGTTTTCAGTCTTTGATGATGAATGATGACAGCAAGAGTTTTTCATTCATTCATTCATTCATTTTCTACCGCTTATCCTCACAAGGGTTGCGGTGCTGGAGCCTATCCCAGCCGTCTTCGGGCGATAGGCGGGGTACACCCTGGACTGGTGGCCAGCCAATCACAGGGCACATATAGACAAACAACCATTCACATAGCAAACTATTTCACTCAACTGACCTAATGGATTGTTATGCATATCCGACATCCATGCCTACTGTTGGGTTAAAGGTGAGAAGTTAGGAGGACTGCAATGGAAGTCAGGAGATGAACAGCTCAAATTCGATTGGTTGGAAAGATTGAGGTTTTCCCCCAAAGAGCGAACGTGTTGTGTGAACAGCACACGAGTGCAAGTGAGCCGCGGTCTGAAAGAGTGATCGGGACCCCTCACGAGTCGAGGGTTTCTGTCGGAGCTGCCTTTTACATGCATTAAGGCACTTGTCCCACGCTCTCTTGCCTCGCTCGCTTTATCCTCTCCTCTTGGACTCCGTCTTCTTTGGATTTGTGACTGATTTGCCTCATTAAGATCAGGAGAAGGAGAATTAATTAATGTCATTAAGTGTGCCATGCTGCACCCCTCTCTAAGGGGCTCCAGCGGCAGCGCAGTGAAGTGTGGACGGCTGGGAGGGTGATGAGGGTCGAATGTGTGGAAAGGAATGGAGCGCCGAAGAGGACAGCGGACCTTGAACAAATACAAGTAAGCCACAACCCGTGTGGATAAAGAGAAAGCAAATAAAATGGAGAACGAGCAGAAGAGTCACACAGACAGTAAAATGGAGGCCTGATGCCAAAGGGAGGAATGAGCGGATGAGGGGCAGTCACAGGGAGGGAGGGGAGGGGAGGGACTTGAGCAGGATTTTTGTTTTTTGGCCGGGCTGCATGCTAATGCGCCTGAGCGTATTGTTCAGCTCAGGGAGCTGGAAAAAAAAAGTATAATCCAGGTCAGGGGGATGGAAAAGGGGGGAGGCTGAGCTAGTGAAGGAGAGCGAGCGATGAAGGCAGTGTATAAAAGAAGAAGAGGTCAGAGACATTAAGAGACAAGAATGCAAGGAGGAGAGAGAAAAATAGGTTATTACCCTGCATAATGATCACCCATGGCTGCAGTTTCACACTTCTCTGTATACATTACAATACATATCCCGTGATGAATTTGTTGGCTGGAAATGCCATCTGCAAAAAAAAAAAAGCACTATTTTTTTGTGTGTGTATGTGTGAGCACGATATCGACTCTCGAGGAAGATGTTCAATCCCCAAGGCCCCGGGGCAGAGCCACATCCCTTGCAATTCAAGTGACCCGCTATACTGATGCTGGTTCTTTCCATTACCTCGAGTGGCGTGTCATTTATGTAGCTTTCATCATTCATTTTTCCTTTCCCAAATAGTGAGTATTATCCCGGTGATGCATCTTGGGGATTTTTCGCCTTTGGAGTTTAACTACTTGTACTTTTTCTACATGATTTGTTTGTTTCTTTTAGCTTTTTCCTGGTTACGGAGTCGCCACAGTGGATCTTTTTGATCCGCATACAGATTTTTGGCTTGAGCCTTTTTAAATTCCGGATGCCCATCCTTACAAATACCGATGATACTTAGTGGAGATTCGAACCCGAGGCATCTGCTCCAAAGTCCAGAACACTAACCACTAACATTGTAAATTACAACATCGATTGGACTACAGGAGCTCAGTTTTCCAAGCATTTGGACCACCAAAATGTCTATAGAGTGTTCCCTCGTTTAATGTGATGGATAGGTTCACAAAATCGTCCGCAATAACTGAAATCCACAAAGTAGTCAGCAGTTATTGTTAACATATCAATTATCGTAACAATATTATTATATGTTTTAATATTGTAAAACCAATCACCATACACTTTTCTTAGACGGGCATTTCCATGTCCTCCCATTTCATTAAACACTCTCAAAGTTCAAATTTTGTATGAATTTTAATGAGCGACCAACTTGGTAGGACACAATAAATGACTGACTCACTGATCGTGGCCATTGTTTGCCATTCAGCTGTGGTGTTTTTGTGTCCTTGTTGAAGCATGTTGCATCTTTGTATAATAATCCCAACACTATGTACAATGTGAGCCATGTGGCTTGCCTTGCTTAGGTATGTTCGAGGATCCGGACACTGGCCACGTAGCTTTACCGTCCTTTGGTCCGGGGGTCTGGCTGGCTTCTTATGCCATTTGGTTGCAAAGCGTTTTGTCGGAGGAGGGCTTGCGGTTAAGCAGCGTTCATAGTTGCACAATTGGTTATTGTTTACTGTATTTGGGGGCCGCAACATGTGGCTGACATTACAGCAAACCACACCATGGCTAGCTGTTTGCTATCTCGCAATGACCACAACAGGAAAACAGTCTACAGCCAATCAGAATGCCCCCTGTAATAGCTGAAATATCATTGAATGTACTGAAAAATAAATGAGTAAACGTACTTTTGGCCTTCCCATGGCTGCAGAGGATCTGAATAATGCAACTTCCTGTGGAAAAAAAAAAAAAAAAAGTTTTATATTTTATGGTAAAGTGTAATTTTAGAAAACGGGGACAGGCAACAAATGCTATTTCTCCAAACTGGGGTAGTTTTTAATTTCATTAATCTTTGAAATTGTACTTTATTAAATATGCAATCAGGTCAAAGTGCGGGACACATAAACTTATTTTGACCCAGAATCTCTGTGTGATCCAACGCATCTACGCAGTGCTTTGCAGGTCCGCATGACTCAGCTGACAAATATCTCCAGGCCATTTAACTCTGCTGTCCTCACCGTGTTGGCGCTCCAAGACTCGCCCATGTTGACAGCCACACGCTCAGACAGAGACGAATGGTGCGGCACAGCTGTACTCCGTGCTTGTTTTCACCTCCTGAGTCAGACCCGGGTGTTTGACAAACCTGGATTCAGAGGTGGTATAACAGTGGTGATTTAAGGGGTGGGGGAAAAAAATCCCATTTTATATTCAGTAATTCCATGGTCATTTGCTTCGACTTTATGCTCTATCGCAGCTTTCCTATTCGTAACTTTTGAAAGCTCGCCACTTTTTATACAACACACCTCGCCATCCTACATCTCATATTATAAATATTTATATATTTCTAAAACTAGTTCCCATGAACAGTTGCGCTTTGATGTTAAACAATGTAGTTGTATATTTAAATGAACCACCAATAGAAAGTGAATGAGTGAATTAATAATTCATTCATTTTCTACCGCTTATCCTCGCGGTGCGTGCTGGAGCCTATCCCAGCTGTTTTCGGGCGAGAGGCGGGGTACACCCTGGACTGGTGGCCAGCCAATCACAGGGCACATATATGTAGACAAACAACCATTCACACTCACATTCATACCTATGGACAATTTGGAGTCGCTAATTAACCTAGCATGTTTTTGGAATGTGGGAGGAAACCGGAGTACCCGGAGAAAACCCACGCATGCACGGGGAGAACATGCAAACTCCACACAGAGATGGCCGTGATTGGAATCGAACTCGGGTGTCTTAGTTGTGAGGCCTGTGTGCTAACCACTTTCCAATTTGAAGGCTTACTTAGAATCTATGATTTGAACTTTACAAGTGATTTTCTACTGCTTATCCTCACGAGGGTCGGAGGGGTGCTGGAGCCTATCCCAGCTGTCTTCAGGCGAGACAAACAACCATTCACACTCACAATCATACCTATGGCCAATTTGGAGTCGCTAATTAACCTAGCATGTTTTTGGAATGTGGGAGGAAACCGGAGTACCCGGAGAAAACCCGGAGAACATGCCAACTCCACACAGAGATGGCCGAGAGTGGGGTTGAACTCGGGGTCTCCTAGCTGTGAGGTCTGCAGGCTAACCACTCGCCCGCCGTGCAGCCCTGAATTAATAATGTACAGTATATTATATATTATACATATTATATATATCTGTGAAGTTTTGGAATCGCCAAATGTGACATATTCTCATAGGCAATTTTTACTGTCTAACGTTTGCAGCATTTCTGGAAATGCTGACTATATTAAAGAGCAACATTTCTTTAGGAACCTACACTTTGTGTGAAAGCACACTGTTTACTTTGACCAAACATCTCAGTGAGTGTTGACTGGTAGGACAAAGTGCATCTTGTTGTGTTGCTTTTTCCCAGATGGGAAAACTGGGCAGGTTTGTTGTGTTGCCTTTGATGTCGTCACAACTTTCAAAACAATTTGGCACACTGGTTTGTTCGTTTTGATGGGCTCACCTTGCTCGTTAATAATATTCTTATATGGGGGGTTATGGCATTAGGCTTTGCGATTACTTCTCACAAGGCTTCCTTGCTGAGCAGTGTGTAAGCTAGCAGCCCCGCCTTCCCCCACGGAGACAATGCCTGTTTGGAGAAGAAAATAGACATCTCTGCATATGGCAATATATGGAAGCAGGGAAAATGACCAAGTTTACATTCATGCCCCCTGGGCAGGCGAAGTGTAGTCCACTGTTTTCTTAATCTTAACTCCCACTGGTGAAAATCTAGGCTGCAGGCTTGTGGAGGAGTTCCGCAAGCTCCACCACATTCCCCGTGCTTGTGGAGGTGGCTTCCATGTCTGGATTTCTCCCTGTTTGAGTTATGATGCATTCCCCCTTTTCTCCGGGTACTCCGGTTTCCTCCCACATTCCAAAAACATGCTAGGTTAATTAGTGACTACAAATTGTCCATAGGTATGAATGTGAGTGTGAATGGTTGTTTGTCTATATGTGCCCTGTGATTGGCTGGCCACCAGTCCAGGGTGTACCCCGCCTTTCGCCGGAAGACAGCTGGGATAAGCTCCAGCACCCCCGCGACCCTCGTGAGGATAAGCGGTAGAAAATGAATGAATGAATTTTAGAGCCCTCTAGAAAGGAAGTAACACCCCTATAGTGAACTTTATACTCATATTACCCAATATAGTAGACATAAGAGAAAATAAGATGTTTTTACACTGCATGGCTAATGAGTGATTAGCACGAGGGCCTTACAGCTAGAAGACCCGAGTTCAATTCCACCCTCGGCCATCTCTGTGTGGAGTTTGCATGTTGCATGTGACTTATACTCCGGAGCGACTTACTTAACCACTCCAGCACCCCCGCGACCCTCGTGAGGAAAAGCAGTAGAAAATGAATGAATGCATACCCCCCACCTAACAGACAGCACCAAATACATTTGTGGCGATCCACATTTACCAGTGGCGGGCCGCAGCCATGAATATAAAACACCGGTGGTGTATTTCCCTTTCATAAATTGTGAGCACACTATACTTTGCAGGTATAACCTCAACCTGAGCAAAGTAGAGACGTAAAATGAGAACGAGGAAGAAAACCAAAATTCGACAAGCAACAAGCGAGAGGAAAGCTCCACTGAGAAAAGGAAAAACGATCCCAGGAAGCGAGAGAGGAGATCTGAGATACTCATGTAAATGTTCCGACAATACAAAGTGGTGCTCTGAGGTATGCTAAAAGCTGAAGTGTATAAAAGTGCCGGAAAACAAAGACACATCCTGGAGAAAGCGTGGGCTCTTATGTGAATGCAATATATTCCTGTTTCCTGTCACAGAAAGTAGGTTTCAATGTTGTCTCTCCTATATGGGAAGTGCATGTGTGTGTTTTGGTCAAGCACTGGACATGTACTGTATCACACACACACACACACACACACAAATACAACCATCAAACCAACCTGTAACTCTAATGTATTCACCGTGCATCCACTCCATCCAACACACACTTACAGGACATAAACGCTCTCGTACTTCAGGGTGGCACTTAATGGAGTGTGATCTAGTTTGACGTCCCTGCATTGGTTCCCTCATCTACATGCAAACAGTATTCACCAGCAGCTCACTGCCCATAATAATAATAATAAAAGTAACTCCGGAGTGAGGAATTGCCATGGCTAATCCGACAGGCCTTTTATAGATGCTCATTCATGAGGGACGTGCGACACGCTGTGTTGTACTCTCAAGCTTTTTCATATACCTTGCACGTCAGCCATTGTTAAAAAGCAAAGATTAATCATCCGAGAGACCATTACATCTCTCCAAGATTGTATAAATCATATTTGGCACATATGGATCACGTGGATGATGAGCTCAGCGGGGTCGACAATGGGGAATAAATGGGGTGACCCAATGGAAATGAGGTTGTGATGAGAATTTTTGTTAGTAGGTTCCACCTACCAATGATTTGTTTTACATGCAGGAATAACACTTGCCGGTTTAATAGTGTCTGCCAAAGGACTGCAATATTATTGTGGTGTGATGAGGGATGATGTCATCTAATTTGCATAATTGGCCAGTCCCCAAAAGATACTCATACCTACTGAAATGCATGCGATATCCTCAACACCCAATGTCTTATTTGTGCCCAAGTTTGGTTGCAACTACAATAATTGTTGTATATGTTGAAATGCCAAGTCTTGTATATGACTGAGTTTTGGAATGGTAGTTGAACGAGTGTAAAAATATCATAATATCATAATATTTTTGCCAATTATAATGATAATACCACTACATAGCATTATTGAATGCATTGATATACATCAAGAATACATCACAATGTTGTTATTACACACAAAGCAAGCAAAAATACATGTTTCACTCATATTATATTCAATTAAATTTGGTAATGGTAATGGTTTAATTTCATTTGAACATGCATCAGATTACAATTGAATGCATCACATAATCAGTTCACAGTTCCACATGTCCAAAAGGAGTAGGAAGAAGCAAAGCTTATTAAATCCTACCCCTCCATCTGGTACTTTTACAATCAGTAACTGTTACATTTGTTCACTTCCTGCTTTCCATAATACAGTTTAAGGTTTTTTTGTTTTTTTTTTAAATATGAGCATCCAATGCCATAATGGGTACCATAGTAAGTGTCAATATAGTGATATATATATAGCACATCATGACTGGTTCAAGACTCTTCATCCTTGTATTTAGCAAACATCAACTGCTTGTATTGTTTCTTGAATTGGCTCATCGTTGTGCATTGTTTGATTTCCTTACTCAATCCATTCCATAGTTTGATTCCACATACTGAAATGCTATGGCTAGCATAACGTAGTCCTAGCATATAAGTGTTTCAAATGTAGTTTTATTATTATTATTATCATTATTTGTTAAAGCATGCTTGCCTTTCAGAAAACTCATTTTACAAAGTCTTGGGTTTATGTTGCGGTATGAATATAAGACACTTCCACACAAAACTATTTAAAAATTTATTTAAAAATATTCAAATTCTTCAACTCAGTCTGGGTTCAGCAAACACAATTTTCAAACATTATTATTCAGCGTTGTCAGGACTTGCTTTATTAAAACTAAATAATGTCGGGTGGCCCGTGTAATGACTCTTTGTCCTTTATCCAAATAGAATGGACATCGCTAGCAGCAGAGTAGAAAATCAATGCAAATACAACCAAAATCAAGTAGTGACAGTTTTGATGTGATATTGAGGAAAAAGGTTTGTTTTGGAAAGATTGACATCATATTAAGTTCCAATGCGTTCTTACATTTCTACTCCTGGAGATCAATTTGTAATGATCTTGGGTGAGGTCTATTTAATTTTTTTGTTAGCCGACCTTGGGGACAGTTTACTCCCACAAACTCGACCATCTCCACTTGCTCTTGGTCTTGTTGGTAATCAAATCACTCAACAATAAACCGCTGAGGAATGAACTTCATCCAGATGCTAAGGGACCTTCCAGTCCCTGTAGTCCGTAATCCCTCACCAATCTTAAAGCCCCTCCTAGGCTTCCTCCTTTTGTAGCCCCTTTTGATTATACGCTTCATTCCAAGAGTTTTCTCGGAAGAAATTTTCCCATGAACGCCTGTCTCCTCTCTTGAAAGACGTTGCGGAGAACAGAACAAATAATGAAAGCAGTCTATCCACAATGTTTACCGTCACGGCAGAAAAACTAGCATGGCTGTGTGAAGCGCGATGTGTTTTTATGGGAAGAAGATAGAAATTAGACAGCATTTCCGAATGCATCGAGTCTGTGAAGAACAAAGCCATTTATCTTCTCACATCTCCCTCATCTCTACCAGCAGCTAAACGCTGAGTGAGCTTGCATTTCCACTTGCCTTGCCTTGTCTCCCCTGCAGCAAAAATAGCTGAGCTCTTAGCTTCCGCGAAGGAGCTTCACTGTGAAACCCTTTGTTGATGGTGCTTCTCTCGCATAAAAGGACACTAAATAAATTCTCTCAAGAAAATAAGTGATGGAAAATAGTAGGGCATGACCAATTCGTCGGACAATTATGGCTTTTAGAAGCTAATCTGAAATTGGACAAGAGTTTTTTCGATTTTCGCCAATGTTAACACTTCAAAGAATAAGAAATAGATAGAGGCCGGTTGATTAATTGGCCGGTTATAGTAATTGATGAATAAATGCTATAGCTTACCTCTGTTCAATTGGCAACTGGTTGATTGGGCCTCAGTCTCAATCTGTCGTTGAAGGAAAATGAAAGTAAAATAAAAGTAAAATAAATGAAAGTTATACAAAACTGTGGTGAGACCAGCCATGTTGTTTGGTCTCTAGATAGTGCCACTGAGGGGAAAAACAGGAAGCAGAACTGGAAGTAGCAGAGATAAGGATGCTGAGGTCCTCATTGGGAGTGACCAGGATAGATAGGATCAGGAACTTTACATTACATGTCCAGGGGAGAGAAAGTAAATATATTGGTAGACGGATGCTGCCAGGTATGACGCGTAGAGGAAGAGGGTAGTTGGTGTGAGAGAAACAGATGCAGAAGACGGAGGTTGGATGGAGGAGATTGGTTTGCTGTGGCGACCCCTGAAGGGAAAAGCCCAAAGAGAAAGAAGAAGAAGAAGCTTCTTCTGTCATTGATTTTTTTTTCTCTCAAATTCTTATTTAAGAAAGATCGGAATGGCATTTTGTTGCATTTTACTTTTCTATACTGGGATTGCAGCTTTTGAATGATATATGCTATTTGAGAAGTTTGAGTTGAAAAGATTTTGGGCTGCCCCTTGTCACTGAGGGTTGATAATGGGTCCAGTAACCAAACCAGTTGAGAACCACTGATTCATGTGAAGCTTCACATGAATTGACTAAGAAAATAACATATGTACTGATTGTATTTTGGCAAGATGCTATTCCGAAGCATCTTTCAGTACTTCACCACCTGCTTTTTTCCAAGCTGACATCCATGAGCACTAACTAGCCTCAATCTGCTCTAATTCATCTGAACCATTATATATATATATATCTATAAAAAAAAAACATATTTGCCTCAAGGTTGTATAATTGTGACTCAGATCTGCTGAATGACTCACAGTTGCAAAAGCCAAAATGGCATTTTCACAGAAACTCTGACATATTAATTGAAGCACGCACTGAAGCGCTTCATGTGTCCTTTTTTTTCTGCTCTGGTGGAACTATCTGACGTTTCTGAGACCCCTTTCATGTGTTTAATTCTACTGACCTGATAGGAACTCGGCAACTGCGTGCCTTCTAAAAATGCAATGGTGTGCTCATTAATACAGTGAAGAAAATAAGTATTTGAACACCCTGCTATTTTGCTATTTCTCCCACTTAGAAATCATGGAGGGGTCTGAAATTTTCATCGTAGGTGCATGTCCACTGTGAGAGAGATAAACTAAAAAGAAAAATCCAGAAATCACAATGCATGATTTTTTAACAATTTATTTGTGTGATACAGCTGCAAATAAGTATTTGAACACCTGTGTATCATCTAGAATTCTGACCCTGAAAGACCTGTTAGTCTGCCCATTAGAAGTCCACCTGCACTCCATGTATCATCCTGAATCAGATGCACCTGTTTGAGGTCGTTAGCTGCATAAAGACACCTGTCCACCCCATACAATCAGTAAGACTTTAACTTGTAACATGGCGAAGACCAAAGAGCTGTCCAAAGACACCAGAGACAAAATTGTACACCTCCACAAGGCTGGAAAGGGCTACGGAGCAATTACCAAGCAGCTTGGTGAAAAAAGGTCCACTGTTGGAGCTATCATTAGAAAATGGAAGAAGCTAAACATGACGGTCAATCTCAATCGGAGTGGAGCCCCATGCAAGATATCACCTCGTGGGGTCTCAATGATTCTAAGAAAGGTGAGGAATCAGCCCAGAACTACACGACAGGACTTGGTCAATGACCTGAAAAGAGCTGGGACCACCGTTTCCAAGGTTACTGTAGGTAATACACTAAGACGTCATGATGTGAAATCATGCATGGCACGAAATGTTCCCCTGCTTAAACCAGCACATGTCAAGGCCCGTCTTAAGTTTGCATATGACCATTTGGATGATACAGAGGAGTCATGGGAGAAAGTTTTATGGTCAGATGAGACCAAAATAGAACTTTTTGCTCATAATTCCAATAAGCGTGTTTGGAGGAAGAAGAATGAAGAGTACAATCCGAAGAACACCATCCCTACTGTGAAGCATGGGGGTGGTAGCATCATGCTTTGGGGGTGTTTTTCTGCACATGGGACAGGACGAGTGCACTGCATTAAAGAGAGGATGACTGGGGCCGTGTATTGTGAGATTTTGGGGAACAACCTCCTTCCCTCTGTCAGAGCATTGAAGATGGGTCGTGGCTGGGTCTTCCAACACGACAACGACCCGAAGCACACAGCCAGGAAAACCAAGGAGTGGCTCCGTAAGAAGCATATCAAGGTTCTAGCATGGCCCAGCCAGTCTCCAGACCTGAACCCAATCGAAAATCTTTGGAGGGAGCTCAAACTC
Organism: Doryrhamphus excisus; assembly: GCF_037039965.1. Taxonomy (NCBI): domain Eukaryota; kingdom Metazoa; phylum Chordata; class Actinopteri; order Syngnathiformes; family Syngnathidae; genus Doryrhamphus; species Doryrhamphus excisus. Next base: position 3,963,608 of record NC_136367.1, on the reverse strand, counting down.
CGTGTTTCTCAGCGACAGCCCAGAAACCTGACTGATCTAGAGAAGATCTGTGTGGAGGAGTGGGCCAAGATCCCTCCTGCAGTGTGTGCAAACCTGGTGAAAAACTACAGGAAACGTTTGACCTCTGTAATAGCAAACAAAGGCTACTGTACCAAATATTAACATTCATTTTCTCAGGTGTTCAAATACTTATTTGCAGCTGTATCACACAAATAAATTGTTAAAAAATCAGGCATTGTGATTTCTGGATTTTTCTTTTTAGTTTATCTCTCTCACAGTGGACATGCACCTACGATGAAAATTTCAGACCCCTCCATGATTTCTAAGTGGGAGAAATAGCAAAATAGCAGGGTGTTCAAATACTTATTTTCTTCACTGTATCTTCCTATTTTATGTTTTGGGTCGGCTCCAGTGATCTCAACATGGTTTGCTTAATTGAAAAGGAAAGTCCAAACCCTTTTGGATGTTCTTATTCCCTTTGATTGTATCTAATGTAAAGTAAGTCTGTACAAATTAGTGTAGAGAACTGTGAAAGGAACTGCAATGAATGTTTCATGTAGCTGTTACATGTGCAGTATGGGTTTGGAAGGGATTGGTGACTCGAAGCATTCATTCATTTTCTAACGCTTTTCCTCACGAGGGTCGTGGGGGTTGCTGGAGTCTATCCCAGCTGTCTTTGGGCGAGAGGCGGGGTACACTCTGGACTGGTGGCCAGCCAATCACAGGGCACATATAGACAAACAACCATTCACACTCACATTCATACCTATGGACAATTTGAAGTCGCCAATTAACCTAGCATGTTTTTGGAATGTGGGAGGAAACCGGAGTACCCGGAGAAAACCCACGCATGCACAGGGAGAACATGGAAACTCCACACAGAGATGGCCGAGGGTGGAATTGAACCCTGGTCTCCTAGCTGTGAGGTCTGCGCGCTAACCACACAACCACCGTGCCGCCTGACTCGAAGCAATTTCATGAAAATATCCAGAAAAATCCACAATTCTTCCTCAGCGTCCGTGTTTTAGTTTATCTTTCAAGGGCAGCTTTTACGTTGGGCAGCCTGATGGCCCGAGTGTCTTCATAAATGTCCAGTGCACCAGGACTGCCTCCTCTTTGGCAGCCCATCAAAGAGAATATGAGACCTTGTCTGGGATGTTTACACACCGGTACACAGAAGACTCAATTTATACAGCATGCTATGGGGTAGAAATGTGTTTTGTGCAAAAGTTAAAATGCCTCAAAAGTGCCTCAAAAACCTGAGAGCTTGCCTCCAGGTATGCGTTTTTCATACATGGCACGTATTTTGACCCTTGAATACGCTTGTACGTGTTCAGCTCGCTGGTACAGTGGGAATGCTGACTGTTAAGGCTGTGATTGGTCAACTGATAGTATATTATTTTCTGTCTGTATACGACAGCCCGCTTCCCTAAATGCCTTCTCCTGCGGTTTCGGATGTAATGACTGTTGTCACGCATTGATTAGTTCCAGCTGCAATGACACTCCCCTTTCCGCTTTAATTACCGTAGTTCAATCACGACCGGAAGCTAAGAAGCTTCATAGAGTTAATGTCACATCACACGTTCAACCCTAAGAGCTATTAAAGCAGCGGCGTCCAAAGGCCAACGATATACTTACAGTAAGTTGGCACAAATAAAAGCGCATCTGCTTGTTTTTGACGTAACAGTTCCCCTTTGCACACTGCAAGACACGATCCCTACGGAATTGCTCATTTATTTTGAATTAACTGATACACTTTTCACCATTCCTATTTTTTTTTAATCAGAGCATCATTATGTCTGCTTTGGTACAAATGACACTGAGAAGCCCAACTTGGACAAGGAGTAGGATTAAATAAGATTTGCTTCTTTCTATTCCCTTTCAAACATGTTGGATAGTGCTAGTGTGAACGGAATTGTGTAATAAACAAACAGAAATCACACACACATGTTACAATTAATGTTAGAGAGGCAAAAGCTGCATTACATGACTGAATATGAAACTTGTTCTCACTGCTGGAATGGTTTCTGAGTAGGTAGTCGCTGTCCATGGTGCTGAAATACTTGCATTCATTGTCATTCATTTTCTACCGCTTGTCCTCCCGAGGATTGTGGGATTGTTGGAGCCTATCCCAGCTGTCTTCGGGCAAGAGGCGGGGTACACCCTGGACTGGTGGCCAGCCAATCACAGGGCACATATAGTCAAACAACCATTCACACTCACATTCATACCTATGGACAATTTGGAGTCTCCAATTAACCTAACGTGTTTTTGGAATGTGAGAAGAAACCGGATGCAAACTCTACACAGAGATGACCGAGGATGGAATTCAACTCGGGTGTCCTAGCTGTGAGGCCTGTGTGCCAACCACTCCCTACCGTGCAGCAAAATACTTGTAGTAAAATAAAATAGTCAAGAGTATAAGTCTGTTTAAATAGTAGCCTACTACAACGGTCATTCATCTCATCCTCGTCCGCCTCCTGGGAACTCAAAACCACGAAAGTCGTCCTCTTCACTGTCAGACTCGAACAACCCCACAATTCCCTCGCCACACAAACTGCCAGTTTCTCCCCCTTCTTTCCCTGTCACCCCCAATACTACACCCGCCCTGAGACAAATAAGTCCCTGAGCTCGTGCTGTCCTCCCCAGCATGTAGCAGTCCAGTCCCCTGAAACCTGCCAGTGACAGCGGACCTCCTGTCACCGCTCGACGAGGCCAAGATCCGCATCACATGCACCTTGCCATGCATTCTCCATGATGAGTACTGAAGTAGATGAGTATTGTACGACATGTTTAGGCTCTAAAATAGATTCCAATACTTTGGTAACTTAAATGTTTTAAAAAAAAAAAGGTTCTGTCACACTTCAGGGTTGTATGGAAATGAGAATAATACAACTTCCATAATAACGGAAATTGTTACAAGCTGCAGGCTTGAATTCCTCACTTGTGCTGAAATTTATCCATTTAAGTTCATTCAGGGTTCATTGTCTTGCTCAAGGACACTGAAACATGAATTGGAGTAGCTGGGGATTAAAGTCAGAACCCCATGCTTTGAGGGTGACCCACTCTTCCACCAGAGCTATCCGCTGTGAAAGCGAAGATGAAGGCCCAGCTTGGACTAAAAATGCGTTTGTAGTGAGCTCATGCTGGGAGGCAGCCTACATTTTTATGTATTTTTTTTCCATGAGTCGTTTATGTTGTGCTTTGCAGAGGAACTCAACTTCAGCAAGACGAGAAATGAGCCAATGTGATTTATTTTCGTACAATAACCGTGAAGCAGCTTTGACACTTTACATCCATCAATGGTGCTTAAGTTCCTGTTCAGGTTTAGTGTCTCTTACACCTCGTAGTTGTACTTTTACTGGAATAAACTTTTATGTATGAATGAATGGAGTAAATGGCGGCACAGCGGTCGTGTAGTCAGCGCGCAGACCTCACAGCTAGGAGACCAGGGTTCAATTCCACCCTCGGCCATCTCTGTGTGGAGTTTTTTGTGGCACCCTAAAGAAATGTATTGGTCAAGTCAGAGATACTCATTCATTCATTTTCTACTGCTTTTCTTAACAAGGGTCTCGGGGGTGCTGGAGCCTATCCCAGCTGTCTTTGGACGATAGGCGGGGTACACCCTGGACTGGTGGCCAGCCAATCACAGGGCACATATAGACAAACAACCATTCACACTCACATTTATACCTATGGATAATTTGGAGTCGCTAATTAACCTAGCATGTTTTTGGAATGTGGGAAGAAACCGGAATACCCGGAGAAAAACCCACACATGCACTGGGAGAACATGCTAACTCCACACAGAGATGCCCGAGGTTGTAAGTGAACTGGGGTGTCCTAGATGTGTGGCCCGCGTGCTAACCACTTGTACACCTTGCAGCACCATTTTAATTTATTGTGTAATTATTTAAATTCAGGCTTCGTCCCAACAAGAAATTGTCTGGGTGGAATTGAACACCGGCGTGCTAACTGCTCGACCACCGTGCAGCCAGTCAGAGACATTTCCTGTTAAATTTTTATTTTAAAGCCCGACAGATTTGAATTTACCTGCAAAATTTTTGTATTTAGCGCGGCGGTTGAGTGGTTAGCGTGCAAACCTCACAACTAGGAGACGCAAGTTCAATTCATTCCACCATCGGTCATCTCTATGTGGAGTTTGCGTGTTCTCCCCGTGCATGCGTGGGTTTTCTCCGGGTACTCTGGTTTCCTCCCACATTCCAAAAACATGCTAGGTTAATTAGCGACTCCAAATTGTTCATAGGTATGAATGTGAGTGTGAATGGTTGTTTGTCTATATGTTCCCTGTGATTGGCCCGAAGACAGCTGGGATAGGCTCCAGCACCCCCACGGGCCATCGTGAGGAAAAAGCAGTAGAAAATGAATGAATGAATGAATGAATGGGGTACGTAAATACATTTAATACAGGTCACAATAAATCCCATTGGTTTGCAGTTGTTCAGTACATACAAACTAAAGTTAACTCTTTAAAACACCTTTCTTTCCAAGTGGTAGTTTACTATCTAGAGTACGAGGGTCTTAAAATAACCTGGCTACACAGCAGTGTGGGTTGACTCATTTTTTTTTATGAGAGCGATGATGGTTTGACGTGGTGTAATCCTCTTTCACTGATCTCCCTTCGCCCATCTGTTCCATCTCCAGCCCTCCTTTTTCTCCCCTCTTCTCTCATCATGGCTGGAGCTCTACATCCAGATAACGCCTTTACATGCATGAAGGTGTGAATGCAGAATCTGGAAGCACAAAGTCGTATTCTTGTACAAGAATATGTAGCATTTATCGTGCAGGGCTTACGTCTGCTGCTGTTGTGTCGTGTTTTTTTTTTTAGAAAGTGATGAGAGGTCAACCGTGTAAAGCATTTCCTGTCTGCTAATGCCTCCTCTTCACACGGGAACATTTGAAAATAGACTCTTATCTTGGTGCTGGTTGTTTTTGCTGGAAAGATTTTCACTCGGATCTGCACAGGGATTGCATTGTTTTGTCTTCTTTGGATAATCCCGTCTACTTCTGAGAAGCAGCACAAAGCAGTCTTAGAATAACCAACACAGCAGGGATGCACGCTGGCTCTGACAAGCCAAGCATTGGTCCTGTGGCCAGATCTTGATGTTGAATGGAAATCAGAGGTGGAAATTACAGATGTTTATTTGTTTGGTCACTAATTTTAAAAAAGGCCCCTAGTGCCCCTAGTGCGGGTCACTACTCATCACTTCCTAATAAAAACAAAGAAAAAACAGAATGGCCAGGATTTTGTGGGAAAACCGGACCGTTTATCCTCACGAGGGTCGCAGGCATGCTGGAGCCTATCCTAGCCGTCTTTGGGTGGGGTACACCCTGGACTGGTGGCCAGCCAATCACAGGGCACATATAGACAAACAACCATTCACACTCACATTCATACCTATGGACAATTTGGAGTCGCCAATTAAACTAGCATGTTTTTGGAATGTGGGAGGAAACCGGAGGGGAGAACATGCAAACTCCACAAAGAGATGCCTGAGTGGGGAATCAAACACGGGTGTTCTAGCTTTGTGGCCTGCACGCTCACCACTTCACCACCATGCAGCTCACATTAAACATTCATTCATTCATTTTCTACCGCTTTTTCCTCACGAGGGTCGCGGGGGTGCTGGAGCCTATCCCAGCTGTCTTCGGGCGAGAGGCGGGGTACACCCTGGACTGGTGGCCAGCCAATCACAGGGCACATATAGACAAACAACCATTCACACTCACATTCATATCTATGGACAATTTGGATTCGCCAATTAGCCTAGCATGTTTTTGGAATGTGGGAACGTGGGAGAAAACCCACGCAAACTCTACACAGAGATGGCAGAGGGTGGAATTGAACCCTGGTCTCCTAGCTCTGTGCTAACCACTCGACCACCGTGCTGCCAAACCAAAAAATGGAACCTAGAATTTGATACACCATCCACCATGCTGATGAAAAATTACTTTGGATTTTGTATTAATTTTTCCATTGTAAACAAATTTCTTTGTCGAATTCAAGCTCTTCCGAGTTGATTGATACGTCTCATATGAATACGGATGTTAATTGGACGTGACATGACACGACATGACATGACACATATGCGCTGGCGCAGACCACTGATGGAATGTTTGCATCACAACGTTCACATTCTCACCTTTGATGTTTCCTCCGGCAATTTTCTTTTCCCGTGTCTCATCTCCGTCTTTACGCCTAATCTTTTTCCTTTCACCTAGCTTTTATCTTCCCTCTGCCTCTCTTCATCTCCCTTTCTCTTAGTCTCCCTTCTAATCATTTTCACTATGCATTCCCTTTCCTATCCTTGCTGTAGCAGTGGGTGTACTAAGCAGGGATTAGGCGTGATTGAAGTGCTGACGTGAGAGTTCTTCTGCCGAGGCCTCTTATCCTCTGCGGTCCCCCAGAGAGACCTCTCATTGCTGGGCTTCACCAGCAGTTTTGGGCCCGGCCTCTCCAAGGACTCCCCATGGAAATAGCCTCTCTTCACGCCTCTATGCCTTATCCCCAATAGCTTTTGAGCCTTTCCCGGATAGATGTGTGGCTCGGTCCTGATAGAGCTCTCTGCCGGCCCGGAATGCAGCACAGCTTTTTAATTTTTTATACTTTCTCCCTGGTACTTTATATCAAAGCCTGAGCCTCCTCTGACAGGTTCTTTTGCCTGTGCTCCTTCCCTTCCCCAGGTGACGCTTAACAAAAGGGTGTCACGGCCTATTCCAGCTTTGCTTCGTGATTTAGCATGGACCACATCAGTGAAGGCTAATGAGCTTAATTGGCCCACTTAGCTCTCCCTCTAAGGTGTTCCGGTGGAACAGCCCGGAGTTTTAAGGATGTTGCCGTTCACTGCCGTTGTCATGTTGTATGATCTCGCTTTTGGAGGTCAGAATGTTTTTTTTTTTCTTTCATGTACCGTATGCCTGCAGCGCTCCACAGTGGCAGGAGTGCATACAAATGAAAACGCGGGTACATGTCAAGCAGTCTTGTTTGAGTTAGTTGTGCCACTTGTGTCACTTTGCACGGTCTAAATCTTAATTACATTCGTCTCCAATCCACCGCTGATGGGGATTAACACATAAATGAGTGAGAACTGAAAAGCGCGATGGCATGCACGCAGCATATTGTGTGCTTTATTCAACCCCCCTTCACCTGACTTGTGCAAGTGAGTTAGTCTTTGAAGTCAAGCAGTCGACAAAGAAAAGAGGAAGAGAGAAAAACCCTATTATATGCAGAATGTAGCGCTGGCCTCGGGGGCTAAAAGTGGGAATATTCATGACACTGCTTGTTTCAAAGTTTGTTGATTTAGCCAGTATTTGATTATTCCTCTTTGCTTTCCTTTCCCTTTCCTTGTGTTCTTACACTACAAGTGTTTGCTCAATAAAACGCAATGGTTACCTTTTTTTTTTTTTTTTAATCCCCAAATAACACCAGCATCTGTTCTGCCGCCTTTGGAGGAAATTCACACCATTTTTCACAAATTTGTTATCACATTTCTTGCTGCACAGTGTACCTGATAATCAAGGTTCATTCCTCTCCTGGGTGACACTGGCTGCCTTTATAATGACGGCAAAGTTCTGTGTAAAACAAACCTAAAGGGAACACTTGAAATGAGCCGATGAAGATTTCGGAGGCACCCTAAAGATACATATTGGTCAAATCAAAGATATTCATTCATTCATTTTCTACCACTTATCCTTTAGTTCCCCAACACTCAGCCACTGGAGCTGTCCAGTGCTGATCTCAAGCCCAGATAAATAGCATCAGGAAAGCATGTGGTAATGTTCATTCATTCATTTATTTTCTACCACTTATCCTCACGAGGGTTGCGCGGGGTGCTGGAGCCTATCCCAGCTGTCTTTGAGCGAGAGGCAGGGTACACCCTGTACTGGTGGCCAGCCAATCACAGGGCACATATAGACAAACAACCATTCACACTCACATTCATACCTATGGACAATTTGGAGTCGCTAATTAACCTAGCATGTTTTTGGAATGTGGGACAAGTCATTGCTGTATTTAATTAGTCATTTAATTAGAAATTAGAACTAACCTTACTGTGCAGCCACTTTACACGTCTTGTTTTAAATTGTGTCATTTTTCAAATGCATTAGTGAAAAAGTCCTTGTATGCAACAATCCATTGGGAGTGTTAGGTGAGAATTAGGCTGGAACCACACTGTGTGACTTCTAAAAGTCCTTTCCTTTATCCCCCCCCCCCCCCCCCCCTTTTTTTTTTTTTTTTTTTTTGCTGTTGATTCTCTGGGAACCGATGGCTCCTCTTACACAGAAATCCAAACTGAAAGTTCTATTAAAGATCCCCATTCATACTCACAGAGGCTTACGAGCGTGCACACACCCACACACGGCTAACATACCCGTTTGCTTTTGAGGTCATCTTTAGTGACTCACCAGTTGATGTATTTGAGCATTTTGTGGGTTTTTTTTTTTTTTGTCTTTTGCTATTAAGTACAAAAACTGGAGTCAACCTCTGGAGTTTTACTTAATGGACTACTGCGATCTATCTCTCGGTGAGGTCATCCTCGGTGTGGTTTGTGAGAGTGTGTCTCTGTGGTGAGCATGTGGTTTTGCATGCATGCCTCCAGTGATAAGATAAAAGCACAGGCTTTTCAATCCGGGTGTCTTTATGCTGTCATTTCATCCATTATGGCCCCTTAGCTTGCTTGCGCACTTGACAAGTTCATGCAGCCACAGACATGTTTTTTTTTTTTTTAAAACAACTCTACTCAAATGTTGGGACAGTGTTGAGATGTGAACTTATAAAGAAAGCAGTTCAAATAGATTTGCTTTGTATTCTCTGGCAGGCTGTATAGTTCCATCGTTTAGGAATGCTCTACGGCGGTGGAATCTGGAGCGAGTCTTGTTTTACGTATCCATTCTGTGGTGTCATACAACGAACAGACGACTATTTGGAGCAAGGAGTAAACATATCTGTGTGTAAGCTTAACTTATGAAACTCAGATTTCCATCCGAGGAGAACGTTCCACGTGGAGCTTCTCCCGGGACGAAGAAATTCATGATATCAGAAAGAGTACAGGATACAAAGTATTTGACCTTCAAAGAAATAGTTTTACTGCCTGTGAATATTCTCATTCATCCAGGTCATTTTTTTCAGGGCATTGAATCTTAGAAGATGTTTCGCCTCACATCAGTTCATGCTCAATGACTAGATAGGACAGCTCTAGTCTAAGAAATTTGTGAAAGATCCAATGCATTTATCAGTTAGAATTCCATCCATACATAGCCATGGTCATAGACATGCCAGAAACCAAGGATGGTGCTGTCCTATCTAGTCACACAGGAGCTGTCCTATCTAGTACATGAGCATGAAATGATCAAGCCTGCTTGGATGACCAGCCAACAATGGGCGTATCACCTTTTGTGACACGCCCATCCTTGTAGCTGTCCTATCTTGTCACACAGGAGCTGTCCTATCTAGTCATTGAGCATGGAGTGATCAAGCCTGCTTGGATGACCAGCCAACAATGGGCGTATTACCTTTTGTTAGAATTCCATCCATATATTGCCATGGTCATGCCTGAAACCAAGGATGGAGCTGTCCTATCTAGTCACACAGGAGCTGTCCTATCTAGTCATTGAGCATGGAGTGATCAAGCCTGCTTGGATGACCAGCCAACAATGGGCGTATTACCTTTTGTTAGAATTCCATCCATATATTGCCATGGTCATGCCTGAAACCAAGGATGGAGCTGTCCTATCTAATCACACAGGAGCTGTCCTATCTAGTCATTGAGCATGGAGTGATCAAGCCTGCTTGGATGACCAGCCAACAATGGGCGTGTCACCTTTTGTTCGAATTCCATCCATATATAGCCATGGTCATGGACATGCCTGAAACCAAGGATGGAGCTGTCCTATCTAGTCACACAGGAGCTGTCCTATCTAGTCATTGAGCATGGAGTGATCAAGCCTGCTTGGATGACCAGCCAACAATGGGCGTATCACCTTTTGTTAGAATTGCCTCCATACATAGCCATGGTCATAGACATGCCTGAAACCAAGGATGGAGCTGTCCTATCTAGTCACAGAGCAGCTGTCCTATCTAGTCAATGAGCATGAACTGATCAAGCCTGTTTGAATGAGAGGCGAAACATCTTCTCAAACAACCTGAACACACTAATACAACAAGTACTTCAATGCCATGAGGTTCTACTCTTTTGTGGTGCAAAACGGTAGTCGTTAGGATGCAATGGAGTGGGACCGTTGCAAGTCAATCACAGTACAATTTGGTGACTCCAAATTGTATGAATGTGAGCGTGAATGCAGTCATTGATCATTATAGTTAATGAATTTCACCAATACTACCCCCATAGCATTTGTAAACAATCATGTTCAAGTGTTTTTATGAGATATTCCATATTGGACACTATAAATGATCTATAGTGCGTGAAAAGGGCTTCAATTTCCCCTCCTGATCGATTGGACATTCTAAACAGCCAGCCTAAGTTTATCTTCCGCACAATACAAACACGGCCATCCAGTTACCAGTTGGCCTCTGGCATTTGTTCCTCTCTTGTATTCCGAAAAGATCCCATGAGAGAGTGCCCTCACAAAGGGGATGCTGAACCGAGCCAAATAAAAAGTGTTTTCACTTGATTAGCGCAAAATAGGAGATATGGAGTAGGAATGTGCAACACAGTGGAAGGGTCATAGAACCACTTTGGCTAGCTTACACATCCGTCCTTGGGTTCCGAGACGATCTATATTGGTGAAAAATAAAATCACAGGTCCTGGATTATCCATCTTCTTTTTGTTGAATTGTGATGCAGCCATTGTATCTTCTCATTTATTGTTTGTTATAGTCTCACTCCCCCGCACGCGGTCGCCCCTTCAGTGTGGTGATTTATCCCTTCATCTCCAGGGTGTCATTGAAGAGGCCCGTTTGGCTCTCCAGACTAATAACCGTTGCAGAGATGGAGAGGGGATAATGTTATTGACTTCCAAGCAAGATGCAAAGTGTGTGAGTGAGTGTGCGGGAGAGATGGGAAGTGGAATTTTGCATGATTTCACGCACCTGATAAGTTTACTTTCTCATTAGCCACGTTTACATGAAGAGTTTTTCTCTTTTTGAATGACTTTTCCGAAAACTTGGTATACATGGAAAGGAATATTCCAATCGCGTGGCTATAATCAACCAGAATAGTCAATGGGGCATATGCAGTAAAACGTAAACACCAACATCACATGATACCGACTTTCTCAAGTTTTTTTTCAATTATTGGAATAACTCCGTGTTGCCAGTTTTTCGTTCGTCCAGTTTTGAAATTTAGTATCAATTATGTCATTGTATGTTCATATCACCTCGTACTTCGATACCTGACAAAAAAAAAGAAAAAAAAAATTAACTATATTAGGAAAGCAGGAAGTGAACAAATGTAACAATTACTGATTGTAAAAGTACCAGATGGAGGGGTAGGATTTAATAAGCTTTGCTTCTTTTAATTCCTTTTTGGACATGTGGAACTGTGAACTGATTATGTGATGCATTCAATTGTAATCTGATGCATGTTCAAAAGAAATTAAACCATTACCATTACCATTACCAATTAACATAGCATATTTTTGGAATGTGGGAGGAAACCGGAGCAAATAAACCGAATGCAATTGGAAAATTTGGGTCCATGTATATGTGGATAGTGTTTAAGGTCTTAATAGCTCTACACTAATACTGCCGTAGAAGTGTTTGAGTTAATAAATTCTGGACACGATATGGTGAAATAGATGAAATACTTCCATCAAGAGATGGTCCACAGATGGCATTGTCGGCTACAAACTGGTGTTTCCCAACAGCGATCGCAATAATGGACAGATGTCTGCCTATAAATAGCAAGTCACTGCTACCCTTAGTGGCGGTGACTGTATTTAGTGTGAAAAAGCTCCATGCAGTGATGCTTGAATGGGATTTCCAAGCCAGCGTTCTGTGAGCTGATATAAGAATATACAGAGTGTTTTAGTTCATGTGGTTCCTTCCTTGTTTGCTTGCAATCAACGGCAGTCAAAGGTTAAAAAGGAGGATGGTACGTAGAAAAGGATGAGAATAATCCATCGTTTCTCTTATCTCTGGAAGGAGCGCATCCATTCAAAGGCCTAGATACGGCGCAGGCACACACACTGTTACGTGAACAGGGCGAGAGATGCATATTGTTTTGGCTACAGGCTACAACTGGTTCTAGCTGGATTTAAAGCCACAGCGACGACCACGGTTAATGTTTTCCTTGAGTCATCTGCTGTGTTACTTGTGGTCCTTGTTTAATTTTTATTTTAAGCACATGTTAAGTGTCTTGTTGTGCTCCGTGATGCGATTTTCATACTGAAATATATCAGCAAATTACTTCTAAAATAACCCTTCATGTCATTGGCTGCTGAGGCTGGGTCATAGTTCAATGCTGATGCGGGTGTTCGGTCGTTAACCCCCTTTTGGCACCTCGCTCTTCCGCACCATCTCGATTATATTACCGTTAAGGGCTCTTTCACGATGAGTCATGTTTATTTCATTGTCCTTTTTTTTTATGGCTTTGCTATTCCCCTTTTAACCCGTCACCCGCACAGCAAGCTGCTAAATGTTCTGGCTGCACACGGGAGAGTAAGTTATAGAGGTAATAAATATTACATGGCTTCAGCTTTGACTGGGAATGTGTGCTAATCTGTGTCAAGGGCCGAAGAGAATCCAGGAACCCCCCCCCCCTACCCCCCCGCCGTCCCTCGTCCCATTCGTGAGCTCCAACATGATCTCACGCCAATAAGATTTTAGAGATGGCACGGAAAGTTAACGGAGACCTGTTATACTCATTTTAGATGCTTTTTATTCAATTGTGGGCTCCTATAGAGCAGCTACACTTACACAGTAAGCTTTCTAGATCTTCCAGACTAGGGGTCAGCAACCCACGGCTTCAGTCTCTTTGCTGTGGCTCCCTTCGCAATGCTCAAGTATGTTTTTTTAACACCCGAATGAAGAAAATATGCATTTTTGTAATGAGTTTTTAAAAAAATCAGACTTTCTGTGAGATTCTGAATGAATCCTGGCTGAGTTCTGACTTGTGATTGGATGAGCTCATGGTGTTTGGCTGCCTGCTATTGGTTGGGATGTTACTGATCTTTACCCCCCACCCCTCAAAAAGGAGCATTGGAGTTTTTAATGGACAACAAGGACAGATGACTTTGTCTTCTCTGCTTCTCTGGCTTACATTTATGCTTCACATGTGACGAGAAACAACAATTTGTTGGATTCTGCTGTTAAAACTGGTAAAATTAAAACAGATTAGAACTTTCGAAGGTTTATAAGATTCATTCATTTTCTACCGCTTATCCTCATGACGGTTGCGGGGGTTGCTGGAGCCTATCCCAGCTGTCTTCGGGCGAGAGGCGGGGTACACCCTGGACTGGTGGCCAGCCAATCACAGGGCACATATAGACAAACAACCTGTTTATAAGATATTGTCTATTATATATTTTCCTTTAGTAAGCGTGGGGGTAGAAAATGGCTCTTTTGATAGTAAAGGTTGCCGACCCCTGTTCCAGACTGCAACTCTTCCACCCTGAATTTAGTTACTGCCGTTGACATGCTATTTTTAGAAACCTAATTATTGCACATCTAATATCTCACTAAAGAAACAATACAAGCAGTTGATGTTTGCTAAATACAAGGATGAAGAGTCTTGAACCAGTCATGATGTGCTATATATATCACTATATTGACACTTACTATGGTACCCATTATGTCATTGGATGCTCATATCACCTCGTACTTTGGTACGTGACAAAAAAAACAAAACTTAAACAATATTAGGAAAGCAGGAAGTGAACAAATGTAACAGTTACTGATTGTAAAAGTACCAGATGGAGGGGTAGGATTTAATAAGCTTTGCTTCTTCCTACTCCTTTTGGACATGTGGAACTGTGAAGTGATTATATGATGCATTCAATTGTAATCTGATGCATGTTCAAATGAAATAAAACCATTACTATTTACAGAGATCTGATTGGATAAAAAGTGTTTTTATATTGTGCATATAAGGGGTGTTACAAGCAGATTTATGATGCTATCATCTGTGCAGAGTTGTAGCTACGCACTACATAAATAGTCCCATTATAATGTGTCCATAAGTGGTACCACCAACTATTTACGACAATCCAAATGTATTCATGGCAGGCTGCCACAAATCACCAATAAATGCACACTGATCCTCCACCACCATGAGACATGTATATACGTATATTTCCACGGTCACATTCATTTATTTTGTGCGTAACATGAACGTTGGCCGTGCTTTCATAAAAAAAAACGTCGCCTGGGCTTTGAAACAGCATGTGTCTTTGAGTAATGAAAACCGTGGCGTGCCGCTTCCCGTTTCCCGCTCCGTGCCCCTATCCAAAGGCAGCATGTGAGCTGACACAGAAGGATGGGGTGAGGTGGAGGCACAGCCAGGCTTCTGACAGGAGAGATAATAGCCAATAAGGGGCTGCCACTCTAGATGACTGACGGGCTCCCGGGATAGCCCCACCTGCCCGTTTCTTGCCAAACACTATACATGTACGTATCATGGCACGGTACATATATTATACATACGTGTTCACATTATTAGCACAAATAGCTGGCTCTTTCTGTGCTGCTGAAAGTGCAGAAAAGCCTGTTTTGATATTCAGCATATAGCGCCAGCTAGCGCTTCCCATGCTTATCAAGATGGTGAAATGCTGAATGGTGGAGAATACGAAACCATCACACTTCCATCACATTCAATTTAGGCTCAGGATGGCAGCTGTCATGGTCCTCTGAAGCAATACTTGGTATCCAGGAGCCCTGCTGTCAAAGATGGTTTTATTGCTGACAGATATGTATGACAACCTGTGTTTTGATCCATTTGCAGCCATTTTAACTCCTTGACAACTCCTTGAGTTCTCCAGTATACGCATCCCATTGCTCTGCTCTCGGCCGCCACTCTTAAAACTAGATCTTTTCCATCATTCATGTCCCGTCCATTCTTCTGGAAATTCAACCGATAATCTTCACTAAGTTGTTTAAATTTAACCGCATGCGCCCGTTCTTCAGACAACCGCCATTGTCCACACCATCCCCCCGTACTGTCACAGCGAACACCATCACTCACTGCCGTGTGACACCACCACCATCAGCAGCAAATAAGGAGCCTTTGCAACGCACGTACACACAAGCACACAACCGTGTGTGTGTGTGTGTGAACACGTGACATTCAACCCGGCAGCCCTTGAGCCATAGAGTTAGAGCCGTGGACTCTGCAAGCACATAAATGAATAAAATAGAAAAGAATAGCCTCTATTTACATTGCCTCCAAAACCTTGTTGTTCTCAACATGACCTTGATAAATTCATTAACTACACAATGAAGTCGCAGGATCGAGTCTACGTAGGAGCGGCGTATAATAATAACAACAACACGCGGAACTTTTACATTTGAATTTGCAGTTGCAATTATTGATGATGGCGCACTCCAACCTGTGGACCCTATCCATTAATCATAATGACTGTAATCATATTCCTTCAGTGTAATTACCAAAGTGGATGTACCGGGTTAGGCAAAATGATTTGACACATTTGTCGGTTAAATAAAAGTCAAATAAAGTAAAGAAACAAAAAAGTTTCATTTTTGAAATGTACATATAATGCTATTCCTTCAGTGTAATTAACAAAGTGGATGTACCGGGTTAGGCAAAATGATCTGACACATTTGTTGGTTAAATAAAAGTCAAATAAAGTAAAGAAACAAAAATATTTTAGAAATGATCCCATACCATCTCCAAACACCATCTTGTTATGGTTATTCATTCATTCGTTTTCTATCGCTTATCCTCATGAGGGTCGCGGGGGTGCTGGAGCCTATCCCAGCTGTCTTCGGGCGAGAGGCAGCGTACACTCTAGGAATAGTAGTCGTACCGGAGTAGTCGCGGTGACTGAGTTGTAGCATAATTCAGCCTTTAGTTCCCCAACACTCAGCCACTGGAGCTGTCCAGTGCTGATCTAAAGCCCAGATAAATAGCATCAGGAAAAGCATGTGGTAATGTTCATTCATTCATTCATTTTCTACCGCTTATCCTCACGAGGGTCGCGGGGGTGCTGGAGCCTATCCCAGCTGTCTTCAGGCTAGAGGCGGGGTACACCCTGGACTGGTAGCCAGCCAGCCAATCACAGGGCACATATAAACAAACAACCATTCACACTCACATTCATACCTATGGACAATTTGGAGTCGCCAATTAACCTAGCATGTTTTTGGAATGTGGGAGGAAACCGGAGTACCCGGAGAAAACCCACACATGCACGGGGAGAACACGCAAACTCCACACAGAGAGGGTGGAATTGAACTCGGGTCTCCTAGCTGTGAGGCCTCCCCGAAACCAAAATCAGTGTGTGTATAATAATAATAGATCCTATTGGACTGATTAAATTTTTAAAACGTAATCAAACAAAATGGCATTATATGTACTTTTCAAAAATAAAAACACTCTTGTGTTTCTTTACTTTATTTTACTTTTATTTAACCAACAAATGTGTCAGATCATTTTGCCTGACCCTGTACAATATTCAGCTTGATTCTGTCTACTATAAAGAGCATATGATTCAGCGTTTCTACTTTCAATGGCCTCAATAAATAATGTGAATTGCCGTTTTAATAAATCAAATACATATTCTTGGTTTGACAAGTGACTGGGCAATCACACTGGGTCAGGTCTAATTTACCTGGGACTTGGACTTGGGGGCAAGTTGTCCTCTGTACCGCATTCTCATTTTGCTTATTCTGGTTTCAGTGCCGCAGTTCGTAATCCAATACTGCTTTATTCAAACTTTCATTTTGGTTGTTCATATTTTTATTTATTTCCTATATTTCCTTGTTCTAAGATTCTCTAGGGAGGGTTTTGAAAGTCCCTCAATTGCTGGTTCTTTTCTCTTTCTACTCTGATTAGTAATTGTCCAATACTTGCTCCCCCCTGCAGTACTTCAGCTTCCGTTTCTAGCTTTCTCTTGTCGACTCTAGCTTCCTTCACGTCACCTTTTATTTATTTCCACGTGCTTCGTTCTGTGTCTGTCTGACTCTTCCTTCCGTTTGCGGTGCAGGCGTCAGAGGCCATCTCAAGCGGGTCATTTTGTCAGGTTATGTCAACACCGTGATAAGAGAGCAAAGTGAAAGGGGTGACAGTTCCCCTCGACCTCTAAGATATGTTATGTGGCATTTTGAAATTATATTAGTACATAGCTTTTGCATATAAAAACATCATTACATTAAATTCAATGTATTGTTGCCTCAAAGACTCACCGTGTTTGCACAATTCAATGTTACCAATCTTCCTTCATCCTAAGCCTGTCTTGACAGTCTTCTTGAGAAGAGAGACATCACCCATGATGCTCCAAATTCATTTGACATGCCGTGGCTTGTCATCAAGCTCGGAGCTGCCGAAGATGCACGGTTAGCATAGCTCCTCCGTCGGAAAACACCATTTTCATATTCAGGAACAACATGCTAACACTGGAATTGTGGAAAGATGATGGAGTTCTACATTGACTCCATTGAGGGGGGATTGGGGGGGGGGTCAACGTCACTGCCAGTGAGCCCGGGCTGCATAGCTATGTTGAGCTGAAGAGAATGGGAGATGGTAATGAAAGAGCTAATTGCTTCCACTGGATTTTGAAATCGAACCCAAGCCCCCAAGCGATGCGCTTTTCTGCTCACAAATGGAATATTGATAACCGTGGCGAAAATAAGGGAAAAATGACCCCAGCTTCAAGATCAATATAAAGCCACAGATTTGCGCAGCACGTGTCTCAACAGGGCGATATTATAAATAATTTCCACTGTTTTGTTTTTTTTTGTTTGTTTATAGATCCGTATACACTTACCACCGGTTTAATATTGCTGAGGTACACAAATATTTCATTATATCCATTTTCATTGTATTATTCATAGCAAAAATATTATATTAACGACAGCTTTGAAACTGTAGCATGGTGATTCTTATTGGTTTGGAAAGGTTATATTATGGATTGTGAATTATAAACTATTATGAACAAAAAAACAGCGTGCATCCACCAAGTAAATAAATCAACTATAAAATATGCTAAGAAGTTAAGAAGACAAAAACTGCAGTGGATAGCATATTAATTTGTTTGTTATTGCTATTTTTGCTGTATTTTCTTTCCCAAACATTTCAACTCTTTTTGGATAATCTTCAGAAGTATTCTTCTCGTAGTATTACGACTTTGTTCTTGTAATATTTTGATTTTTTTTCCCCATAGTATTTTGACAACATTTAAAAAAAATATGAAAAAAATCCATTTAGTTTTTATCATATTTTTGGCTTTAATATTTCAATATTCTGGGTTTGTTTTATTTTTTTTAAATACTTTATTCTAGTCAAATTTTAGCTGTTTTTCCCCATATTTAGACTTGCATTTTTGACATGCAAATTTCTTTTTTGCAACCTAATTCTCAAAAATGACAGCTTTATTTGTCATTCTGTTTGTTTTTCAGATTTCTTTAATATTTCAAATTTATACTACTAAAATTATGTTCTTTTTCCTCATAATATTACATTAGTATTCTTGTAAAACGCCAATTTATTAGTTACATTACAACTTTCTTTATTTTATTTCTAGTTTCATGCTTTTTTTCATGTTTCATTATCTTATTCATGAATAGATAGTGATGGGTGGAAAGAGGGGCCGTTTTTATTGTGGTGAATATTATAATATAAAATTCTCCAGCTAGATGACGGACATTTGCACAGATAAATTGTGTATTTTTATTCTCAGATGCCATTGTGTTGTGTATCCTTCTCCCTGTTATAATAATTGCTACTATTTATTCCCCTGGCAGGGAAGATATTTTTCATAGGGCCTTTGTTGTTTCTCATAATATTTCCACTCCTCCATGCCAAAGGGATGATTTGGAATGACCGAAATCAACATCCTCTCATCCCACAGCCTTAGTCAACTTTCATTTTTTACTCTCTCTCCTTTTCCATTCTTGGTGTCATGTTTTCTCACTCTCGGTATCTCTCAGCCAGCTTTACAACAATGCTCTCCCATGTTTACATATCGCCTTTTCCAAACCAACAAACTGAAGCTTTTTAGCTTGCTGACTCTCCCCTTCTCATCTGTCCTTCTGTTGCTTCTATGTGAGTGTACATAAGGAGGAAAGGAAATGGTGCGACTCATGGTAATAGTCTTGTTTGTAGGTAATGATGAATGTTGTCTATTCTCTATCAATCGCTAAAATATGCCTATGAGATCGGTCTATGAGATGTCTACTCTAATTAATCTTAATACGTTACAATGAGTGAGTTTATGCAATTCGGTACGTCAAATTTTTGGCTTTTTGAGCCACGCCACTCTTATTGAGCTCCAGGGGCGTCACTAGGTTCTTAGGACAGGGGGGCAGGGTTTAGCCCCCTGGAGATGCACAGAATATGAATGAATGTAGTAGACATTCAAAAAAATCCAAAAATTAAATAACAAACAAGAACACTTTTGAACGGATTTAGTTGAGGCCACCATTAAATTTATACAAGTACAAAACCGCTGCTCAAGCTCTGCAACCATTCTCTCCAATGGAAAGTGATCAATTATATAATAATCATTATTATATTATTAATTAGCCCATAATTTTTATTTCTATCATCATTATTATTTTTCTGATTATTACTACTACTACTACGACTAGTAGTAGTACTAGGCTAGTATTAGCCTGCTTATTGGCTTGCTTATTAGTCTGCTTTTGCCCTGTTATATGAAATTTATCAGATATTTTTTTTGTAAAAAAAAAAAAAATCAACAAATTTTTTTTAAAATCAATAAAAAATGTAAAATTATTTAGGGGGCTTAAGAACATTTTATTTTTAAAATAGGCCTAATGACGCCACTGTTGAGCGCAGTTATCCACAATAAAACACTTTTTTTGGTAACACCAATTGACATGTCTTTGCTTTCTGGGGTAGCAAAACATAACATTAAGCCTCCTTTTGTGTTGTTGTTGATGCAAAAGTAAGACCCTGCTGTGGTTAGCGTTCTGGTCTTTGGAGCGGATCCCTCAGGTTCGAATCTTGGCTGGCTGTAATCAGGAAAAAGCTGAAAGAAACAAGTAATTAATACAAAAGTAAAGCATTTTAGAGGAAAACAAATACATGGCTGTCAAATACATATCCGTTGTCCTCACATTACTTTCTGTGGTATTGTGGGGGGGGGATGTAATACACAAATGTTGTTAAACTGTCAAATTATGCCCGTTTTGGATTCATGTCGACTATTAGTTGAGGATGGTTTTCCATCGGAAGGCATCTCCGTATATGAAATCGAAAGTGATGCAAACGGGATTTTTATGATCCAAAATGAACGACAGAATAATGAAAAGTGTAATTATGGTGAACAGTTGCTGTTTGCTTGATGTGACCTTTTCTACATTGCAAAGCAGTTCTCTTTAATGAGGCCGGGGTCATGATTTATTCATTTATTAACATGGAAGGGAAGCTTGTTGTGTTTACTTTGCAGTAAGGCTGAGCGTGGCTGTTTGGATTTATTTGTCATGTTATTAAGGTGCATTTTTAATTAAAAAAAAATAAAAAATTCAAAAAAACAATACAAGCAGTTGATGTTTGCTAAATACAAGGATGAAGAGTCTTGAACCAGTCATGATGTGCTATATATATCACTATATTGACACTTACTATGGTACCCATTATGGCATTGGATGCTCATATCACCTCGTATTTTGGTACAAGGTGCATTATTAAAAAAAAATAATAATAATAATTAAAAAAAACCTTAAACTGTATTACGGAAAGCAGGAAGTGAACAAATGTAACAGTTATTGATTGTAGGATTTAATAAGCTTTGCTTCTTCCTACTCCTTTTGGACATGTGGAACTGTGAACTGATTATGTGATGCATTCAATTGTAATCTGATGCACGTTCAAATGAAATAAAACCATTCTATTACCATAATTCAACATTTTAGCACCGCAGCTGTGGAATATATAGATGTATGAGTATTTGATTCCAAAAATAACATTTTCGCTTCTGCGTCTTGTCGTTTTCAGCGAGGGAGGAGAACGTGGCCACCTTCCGAGGTTCCGAGTACTTCTGTTACGACCTGTCGCAGAACCCCATCCAGAGCAGCAGCGATGAGATCACGCTGTCCTTCAAAACGTGGCAACGCAACGGTCTCCTCCTCCACACGGGGAAATCAGCCGACTATGTCAACCTGGCGCTAAAAGATGGAGCCGTTTCCCTCGTCATCAATCTGGGTTCCGGGGCCTTTGAGGCCATCGTGGAGCCCGTCAATGGGAAATTCAATGACAACGCCTGGCACGATATCAAAGTCACACGCAACCTGAGACAGGTAATCGGGGGCGGGGGGGGAGCGGTGGTGGTGGTGGTGGTGGTGGTGATGATGGATGGAGTATGGAGACGGGTCGAATTTTTTTAGTGTGGGAGGGGTTTGGGGGCTTTTTCGATGAGCTGTGTGAAGTGACGGAGCTGGTTTGAAAAATGTCACCATGTTCTTATCAGTTGTCATTGACAGATGCCATCACATTTTGGTTGTCGTTATAACATGACCTTCTTTTAAGTCATTGTTTGATTTGTCTTCTTGCGGAAAATGTATCAAGCAAAGCCGCTTGCCAAGTAGAAAGATAGTACAACTAAGAGTTCTTACTTTCTGTTTAAAGCTGTTTCCTTCAAACACTCTGATTCCGTACAACATAGACTGACTCCAAAGCCAGATGAAACGTGCTTTTCCGATCCCATTAATGTAGTATTTATAGCAGGGCTGATCCTGATGCTTTGCCATCACACTACTGCATGAGTACGCATAAGTAGATTTTATTATGGGATAAATGCAATTTTGAGTTTGTTTGCTTTAGAATGGAGCTTGAGTGCACAGTGGAACCTTAATATTGGAGTATAAAACCTTCTCATAAGAGCTCATTTATTCCAGCGTCAAAGGTTGAAAGGCGTGTTTTGCTTTTTCTTTGGTTTGGTTGCATCTTTGTGTTTTGTTTGACGTGCTCCGGTTAGTTACATTTTACAGTATTTAGATTTTTTGTCCCCCCAAAAAACACATGTTTCGTGGGCACTTAAGCCCAAGACGATAATAAATTAATCCATTAGTCACACAAAAAATGAAAATGAACTCGCTAATTTTGCCGGCTTCAGTATATCGCCATTGCTCATCGAAAGGTTGTCAATGTAAATATAAGATAAGATAAAAAATGCATTTATTTGTCCCTCAGTGGGGAAATTTGCATCACACAGCAGCAAATATGACAGAAGCAGTTAAATAGTAAAAAATAAACAATATACATTATTTTCTGGACGATAAGTCGCTCCGGAGTATATGTCGCACAAGGCCAAAAATGCATAATTAGAAAAAAACATACATAAGTCACACTGGAGTATAAGTCGCATTTTTTGCGGGTAATTTATTTTATAAACTACTTGACCAAAAAATTACGTCGTCTTAGAAGGCAAGTTCTAACAATAATAAAAGAATAGAGATATGCTAACACAATGGTTATTCAGCTACACAAAAAAATATAAACATAAACAGAAAAGGTGTCCAATGTTTATGTAACATAAACAGTCGCTCTGGAGTATAAGTCGCATAAGGCCAAAAATGCATAATTAGGTAGAAAAAAAAACCTCCATAAGTCACACTGAAGTATAAGTCGCATTTTTTGCGGGTAATTTATTTTATAAACTACTTGACCAAAAAAATTATGTCGTCTTCGAAGGTAAGTTCTAACAATAATAAAAGAATAGAGATATGCTAACACAATGGTTATTCAGCTACACAAAAAAATATCAACATAAACAGAAAAGGTGTCCAATGTTTATGGAACATAAACAGTCGCTCTGGAGTATAAGTCACAGGAACAGCCAACCTATGAAAAAAAATGTGACTTATAGTCTGGAAAATACGGTAAACAACCTAAAAGTATTAACAAATTAACTATTTTACACAGGATTATATACAAATACAAATATACAAATATATACAAATACAGTTTACAAGATAATATTATTAATATTATTAAATAAAATACATGAGAGTATAAATCGCATTTTTTGCGGGTAATTTATTTTATAAACTACTTGACCAAAAAATTACGTCGTCTTAGAAGGCAAGTTCTAACAATAATAAAATCATAGAGAACAGGCTGAATAGGTGTAAGATATGCTAACACAATGGTTATTCAGCTACACAAAAAAAAAAAACATAAACAGAAAAGGTGTCCAGTGTTTATGTAACATGAACACTTTTTTCATTTGTAAGTCGCTCTGGAGTATAAGTCGCAGGAACAGCCAACCTATGAAAAAAAGTGCACTTATAGTCCGGAAAATATGTTAAACAACCTAAAAGTATTAACAAATTAACTATTTTACCCAGGATGACATACAAATACAGTATACAAGATAATCATTTTTATTATTAAATGAAATATATGAGAACTTGCTAGTGAATTAAATACAAAATATGAGGCATTACGAATATTCCACTTAGAACTTAATATATTGAATAGTGATTGGAGTCTGGAATAAATATACTGAATATAAAAAAGGTGAGATAGCGAATCCGTACAAGTAGCAGTAACTTCACTTTTGCACTAAGGATTAATATTTAGGTTAGTATTTACTGTATGCAGTTAAAATACCCACAATGTACACGCTCTCTTCTGCCCTTGCTTTTCACTATCATTTTCTCTCCACGTTGAAAGCCACGATTATATTCAGGGTGAAACAAACACTACGTGTTCTGTCTGGATTTGTGCCGTCCTACGCAGATTTCTACCTTCAAGGCCTGTATTTTTACAGTTACCGCTGTTGAGAACTCGGACAAAGAACGCGGAGTAGTGTTTGTTCACCCCACTAACTCATCCATTCTACAAGTCATGTTTTACTAACCGATATCTAACCAACTAATGTACTAACATCCTAATTTTTTTCATCATTGCTTTGATTTGTTTTCTGTCCATCCTTATTAACAACCTTTTTTGTTCACTATTTTTTTGATTTCCTTTCTTCCCCTTTTTCTGGAAAGCAATCAGGCATTGGACACGCTATGGTAAACAAACTACATTGTCTGGTAGATATCATTCTTATTGTCTTTTTTTTGGGTTTGCCGTGTGTTCCCTCCCCCTCTCTTCTTTTATTCGTTCTTTTTGAGTTCCATCCTAGACACTCTTATCAAAAAATGAGGAGATGGGTTTGTATTACCAGGCAATTCTTTCTTCACTTCTCAATTTCCTCCCTGACCTGCCAACAACCTTGTTCTTTACCCCACAAGTCCCCATCCTGTTATTTTTTTTTCCACTTGAGCTTTTTTATTTTTATTTTTATTTCCCCCCCCCACATTACTGCAGATTTGTAATAAATACTAAATTTATCTCTATGCCTTTTGCCAGGGCAACTTACTTTTTTTTTCTTTGATTTGCTCACACAAAAAAAAAGTCCCCATTTTTTGTGAGGACTGTCGTCCAGAACTGACAGAAGCTTTCCACAATCCCAGCAAAGATGGTGACCTCAACACCGAAACGCCCTAAAACCAGAAACTACCTCAACCTGGAATCCCTTAACCTTCATTGCGGGAGCTCTGACAGTTGTTTCCAACTCACTATGGCGCATGGCATGCCCACACATCATCCACTTTTCATAATCCATGCAACCCCCAAATTAACCACTAACACAATAATTCATTCACTCACCTTCCATTCTTCACCTACCACCCATTTTGGCCCCTTCCTCTGTGTTTTTTGTAGCATGCTGGTGAACTTTGTGTGTGTTTTATCTAACCCCCATCGCCTTACCCACCGGGCCCATATGCACAACATTTTGAAGAATACGCATACTGCTAAGATTTTTGGGTCTGGTCCAATGACGTTGAAGCGTGACTTGAACAGAACCGGATCAAAATCAGCAGCAGCTATTCCGAGAAAGGATTTGAATATGTGGCTCGGTTTTGAATGTGCATGAGATTCTGCACCTCGTGTGGTCTGCTCGAGCTTTGTACGAAACCATTCAACGAATCCCTTACATGTTCAATTAAATGTGTGTCATTTCTTTTTTTTTTAAATGGTGTTGGCCTTGGTTTGCAAATTGATGTGGTGTGAAAATGCCCCCCCTTTTTTGTTTTGCATGTGTGTGGATATAAAGAGAGGAGTGCGGGAGAATATGTGTGTGTGTGTGTGTGTGTGTGTTCACTGTATACCGTATGTGTGTCTGCAATTACAAGATGAATCCCGAAACCTAAGACAAGTGCAATCAATTTGTCCTTGGTTTGAACATTTGTACTAACCCTCCCCCTGACCTAAAATATCCAAACCAAACCTAGGATCCATTTTCTTACCCCCATCAAAGATAAAGAAAATATGCTTCTGTCATATTTTCTTTACCTGTCCTGTGAATCCTATGGCTAAAATTCCATTATCCCCCAATCCAAACGCTGTCTGGTCCAAAACGATCAAGTAACACTATGAAAAAAAAAAAAAAAACACAAACTGGAGTCCGAAAAGTCCAAATGCCTCATTTCGAATGCAGACCAAAGGAAGGAGGTGTGATTTATACGCATCACTAGATCATATCTGAGATTGTAATTGTTGGGCTTTGGCTATGTGTTACCCCTTAACAGGTGACTATATCCGTTGACGGGATCCTCACCACTACGGGCTACACCCAGGAAGACTACACCATGCTGGGCTCAGATGACTTCTTCTATGTGGGTGGGAGCCCGAGCACTGCAGACCTACCTGGATCTCCAGTCAGCAACAATTTCATGGGTTGCCTCAAGGAGGTAGGAGAACTATGTGGGATGTTCGTTCTCAACATTATAGTTCCTGTATATCAGTGCAAACACTCTCCAACGCCCCCTTCAGGATGAGGCTCTTACTGCAACGCCTCTCGCATGATGTTTCCTGGTAATTTATTGGTAATAGTAATGGTTTTATTTCATTTGAACATGCATCAGATTACAATTGAATGCATCACATAATCAGTTCATAGTTCCACATGTCCAAAAGGAGTAGGAAGAAGCAAAGCTTATTAAGTCCTACCCCTCCATTTGGTACTTTTCTCCAGATGATAGAGATGATTCTCCACTATATTTCTGATATAATTTATTTTTATTATATAATTTATTATTAGAATTATTTATTTATTATTTATTTTATCATAATTAAATATATTATAATTTATAATTATTTATATATATATTTATTATTATTATTTTGTATATAAATATTTTTTGTCACATACCAAAGTATGAGGTGATATGACCATACAATGATATAATGGGTACCATAGAGCCAAAAACTTACCACTTCCACATGAAATGAGAGAACTTGCTGTATCTTTGGATGTGGTCTAACACCCGCCCACCTAAATTCTCTGATTGGCTGAAGATGTTAGGTTAGTTAGATTACAAATAACGGCATTAGTAACTTAGTAACGCTGTTTATTTAAACGCCATTATTCCCATCACTGTACATTATATGGACTGTAGAAAGTTATGGTTTATCGTGTTTCTGCGACATTATACACAAACACGACCTGGCAGGGGCCTCGACCCAACTAAGTGCCCACAGATGGTACACAGAGCTTTTTTTTTGTTTTTTGTTAATTTAAATCATTCCAAAAATGCATTACCATTCCAGTTCAGTCACTGATTTCCGAGCCTGAACCTGAACCGCTGCTTAAAATGTGCATTGTTTCCCCAGAAGAAAGCCAAAAAGGGAAGATAATAAAATTACATTGTCAATTCAATCTGCTGAGTTAGCTCGGGGAGTATCAAGCATTCCATAGTTCTGTGCTTAAAGTAATTCATTAGACTCGCTGTGAGGAAAATATCCCAAAATTGTGTGTCACATACAATTTGCAGCATCAGCTTGAGTGTGCCGCAAAGAACGTGTCCCGATGGGCAACAATCTGGAAAAAAAAAAAATGCTGCTGATGAAGATATCTGACAAGTGTTTGCTGTTTAGGGAGATTTATGATGTAGCCTCTATTATAAATACACCATGCCATGCTATTTAAATCTTACTTAACAGTCTACAGCAGGGTTTGCTCTCCATCCAAATTAAAATTGTGCACCTCCCTGGGTGACCAAAACCAAGGTATGCCATGCAGAATATTATCATAATATTGACATATATGCGCATGAGCTAAATAATACAGAAAATATGACAAGGACTGGCAGGGCCCTACTTAAAGTCAATATTCACATTCACTCTCATTTTCACAGTTTTACAGTATTTTATACACTAAACAATAAATGACCAATAAATATCCACTATGTTTCTGTTCTTAACAAAAATATTCAATAATAATTAGAGCTGTCAATTACAATATTTAATCATGATTACCGTATTTTCTGGACTATAATTCGCTCTGGAGTATAAGTCGCACAAGGCCAAAAATGCATAATTAGGTAGAAAAAAAAAACATAAGTCGCACTGGAGTATAAGTCGCACAAGGCCAAAAATGCATAATTAGGTAGAAAAAAAACCATACATAAGTCGCTCCAAAGTATAAGTCGCACAAGGCAAAAAATGCATAGTTAGGTAGAAAAAAACATACATAAGTCGCTCCGGAGTATAAGTCGCACGAGGCCAAAAATGCATAATTAGGTAAAAAACATACATAAGTCGCATATTTTGCAGGTAATTTATTTTATGACCACAACAGACATTACGTCCTCTTGGAAGGCAAATTCTAACAATAATAAAATCATAGAGAACAGGCTGAATAGATGTAAGATATGCTAACACAATGGTTATTCAGCTACACAAAAAATAAACTTGAACATAAAAGGTGTCCAGTGTTTATGTAACATAAACAGTTTTTTTCATTTATAAGTCGCTCTGGAGTATAAGTCGCAGGAACAGCCAACCTATGAAAAAAAGTGTGACTTATAGTCCGGAAAATATGGTAATCATATTGTCCATCAAAGCTTAAGCAGTCACTTAAAACTGCATTTTATTATGACAAATACAAAAATGACCTTTGACACTAAATGAACCATTGTATTATTATGGATATTTTTTGCATCAGCCCCATTTTCAGATTACTACGCTCCCACACAAAACCACATCCAAACATAGCTAGGAGAAAGTCACTTTGTCTGTTGTTTGTTTTTTTTGTTTTTTTGACGGAGAGGCTGTGGGTGATGTTCTATACTCTGTCTCTTTCACTATCAAGCAAATGTGTGAACGCTTCCAAATATACACCACCGCTTCTAATCTTAGGACTGCTTTGTTTAAGCACACAAAACGCAATTCTAACGATGATTGACTCAGTTTGGATCGAACAACATCTCCTTGTTAGAATCATACCTGAAAGCATTTAAATCCCATAACCAAAAGGGATTGATTTGGACTTCATTATATGCAATGTGGTCCCGAAGAATCATTTTTGAAGAGGACTTTTCGAAAACCTCTTGTTTGATAAATCTAAAAAAAAAAAAAAAGATGTATTAACCTAAAAGAACATTTAGACTTTAAACCTCTGGAGATTTGGGGCTAAAATGAACACAACTGAGGTCAAGACGGGTTTGGAAAAACCCCATGAAGGTACTGAAACTGCATGACTGAAACACCGTGATTGCCTTGTCTGGGGTAATAAATCAGTAGGACAGACTCACCAGTGAGAATTGGTAGGTTTTTGCTGATCAGCATTCATGCTATATCTCTATATTAGGCTACGTGATTCATGTATTAAGTGTAGCTCAGACCGACTAAAAATACACTACAGAGACTACGAACTTCTGACCCGATATTACCATTAAATTATAGAGGAATGCAAATAGTATGCAGAGTTTACTCACTGGATTCAAAATGGTAAAATGGATTTTGAAAGGTCATACTTTCATCTTCATAGTATCAGGCTTGAGTATGTGATAGCGCAGTCTGTTTTTTGCAGTCATTTCTTATAATAGGATATCATATGAAAAGTAACTCCATCCAACCATTTTCTTCCGCTTTTCTGGGTTCGGGTTGCGGGGCCCAGCGGTCTCAGTAGGGAAGCTCAGACTTCCTGTTCTTCAGTTAGATCAGTTCTATGGAGCAGGACCTTGGGGGAGGGAAAGCAGTGGCCTGGACTTGGAGTGATGATGATTTGGAAATCCAATCATCCCTGACGCATTGAAGTCAGCCAATGAGTCTGTACTCCTGTGAATCGTGGAAGTGAAAGTCCTCCTTACAGAATCTTCTGGATGGATGCTATGCTACATATGGACCAAAATGAACTACCAAGCTAGGCTGAGTGATGTCAACATTGTGAAATCCCGGCCGAGAGGACGTCCCACACCAACATATATTGATGCGTTGAGTAGGATGGCTTGTGTTTGAGAGCTCTATGGAGCTATAGCAGGATGTATGGAAGATCTACGTGACTGGTGAACCTGCCTGATGGAGACCAAGAGAGAGAGCTCTACCAGGAGGGGGCAGCTAGGTTTTTCCCAGGCCAGTGAAGAACAAATAAAACAATTATATAAGCTTCTCACTGCTTTGCTATTACTATTCCTTTCATAGGGGCATATCCTTTGACATGTTCAAGGATACAATTTTTATCAAAAATCGCAGTTGCGACAGTCAAAGACTTAAGTTCTGCCAATATTGGTGGCTGTTTCTCCTACAATGTCCATGCTCACTTACATGGTTATGGCTTTTTTTTTTCCATGGCACATTTCCACCAGAAAAGCCTGCCTTACATTTGGGAGGCATCATGAAGTGCTGAAAGTGAATTAATAAGCGACGTTATTCACTCAGTGTAACTGCGAATGAGGTGCACATTGTATTTTGAAGTGAGTCAATCGTTTACGGAGATTTCAATTCAAAAAGCTGAAATCGGACGACCGCCTTTATTGTGTTTTTTGTACCATTGCAGAAAGTAGAGTTTTAACCATGAAAGTAGAGTTTTACTACTCATAGTAGTTGTAGTTCAACGTCCCTTAGCTGTTAGCCAGGTAAACCTCAATTAAACAGTCATTACATCGGTAGAATCATTATTGAATGTTGGTGTTTTTCCTGAATTATCGACCTTTTCCAATTATTTCCAATTTTCCAATTACCAATGATACCATAGTAACACTTTAAAATCATAGCTCTGCAACACTGCTTTGTATGTATCCATCATTATTCTTATTTTGTTGTTATATTGCTTCTCGTGCAGCATATTAGGACATGAAATATTTTGCCATGTTGTTGTATGTGCGTGTGTGCCTGTGTTGCAACATTGTGAGTGTTGAGTGTGACACAGCGATGCCTTGGCCCTTGAGATGGTGACACGGTTGGACAGAATCATGAAGGTGATTCACCATGTGGTTTGACAGCGGTAGTGTTGTGTGGTCCACAGCTCTTCATTATATGTTGCTCCATCAAGCAGGCATGAAGCCATCTGCTGCCTCGGACGATGCAAACTACTCCTGTTGGATGATTTAGATGATACATTTTCATTTGTATTTGTTACTTTTATTGTATTCCTGCATTATTCCTTCTCCTCCTCTACCTTTCGCTTGCGGCTTTGATCTGCTTGACTAATGAGAACATAATTGAGTTGAGTTTTTCCCACTGTTTAGATCACAGAGGGTGTTAGTCTGCCTGTGTTTGTAGCAAAAGGGCCTTTGGTGAATATTGATCACTGATCCTGAGTGCAAGAACAACAAAAATGCATCCAGTGTTTCCCATTCAATATTTTTCTCACTCACAGGTTCTTGTCGCTGTTTTGAACTTTTTCTAGATTTTCACAGATGTCCAAATCGGTCCTGTTGGGTGATTTTGGAGCGTTTTCGAAATTTTTGAATGCAAATCTTAGCATTTGCAGGCTGCACGGGGCTCGAGTGGTTAGCGAGCAGGCCACACAGCTAAAAGACCCAAGATCAATTCCACTCTTTGGCATCTCTTGTGGCGATTGCATGTTCTCCCTGGGTACTCCGGTTTCCTGCCACATTCCAAAAACATGCTAGGTTAATTGGCGACTCCAAATTGTCCATAGGTATGAATGTGAGTGTGAATGGTTGTTTGTCTATATGTGCCCTGTGATTGGCTGGCCACCAGTCCAGGGTGTACCCCGCCTCTTGCCCGAAGACAGCTGGGATAGGCTCCAGCACCCCCGCAACCCTCATGAGGATAAGCGGTAGAAAATGAATGAATGAATGAACATTACATGCTTTCCTGATGCTATTTATCTGGGCTTGAGATCAGCACTGGACAGCTCCAATGGCTAGTTGTTGGGGAACTAAAGGCTGAATTATGCTACAACTCAGTCACCGGTACGACTACTATTCCCAGGGTGTACGCCACCTCTCGCCCGAAGACAGCTGGGATAGGCTCCAGCACCACTCGTGATGATAAGCGGTAGAAAATGAATGAATGAATGAATCTTATAAACTTTTGAAAGTTTGAATCTGTTTTAATTTTACCAGTTTTAACAGCAGAATCCAACAAATTGTTGTTTCTCGTCACATGTGAAGCATAAATATTCACCAAATTATAGAGACATTGTTATTATTATTGGCTGTTTGTCTATATGTGCCCTGTGATTGGCTGGCCACCAGTCCAAGGTGTACCCCGCCTCCCAGCCCGAAGACAGCTGGGATAGGCTCCAGCACCCCTCGTGAGGATAAGCGGCAGAAAATGAATCACTAAATCAATGTTAGCATTTGCGATACAATCGAGATGATGCTAATTTGTGTTGTTAAGATAACCCCGCCCACCCAAAATTGTTGAGGGTTCTTATGGAATGATTGGGTTTTGTCTTTATTCCAAGACGTTCGTGTTAAGTAAGTGTAAGTTAATCAGTCCAGGGTTCAGAAGAAAGCTGGGATAGGCTCCAGTTCACCCATGACTAGAACTCTAAAGGACAGGCGCGTATAAAATACGAATAGATGGATATTTTGTTGCAGTGAGTGAATACTTTACTTTTCTTCTGTCTGCCAAGCAGAGATGATGTGCGCTGCCATCGCAGGACCTCCCTTGTTCTGTCTGCACGGCATGCATCTGCCCCCGAAGGCTACAGGGGATGTCATCCATGCATAATACTCGCACACACCCCACCCACGCTCGTGTTCTGCCACGTGGACGTCAGCCCTGGTCACATGACAGGGAAGGCCAGTGGGCAGCCACTCGCCACTCATCCTGGTGTTTGGCAGCACAATGCTGTCAGCACCTTCTTGAAACCCTTTTCTTCTGCACGCCATCCAGACGAGACTTGGGGTGTCTCAGGGCACCCGTTGATGAGCCGGCGCGTTGGAGTGGCGACTTGTGTGTCGGAGTGTGGGGGTGGAGGGAGCATGCGCTGTCATCAGGCGTCAAGTGGAGGAGCTCGAAGCGGGGAGGGAATGAATGTGAGGACGGAAGGTATTGACATATAGTAGACGTCCGCGAGTGAGGCGCTAGCTGGCAGAAGACACAAACAAGCAATAATAGCGATGAGAAAGAGAGTGAGAGGAAAATAGTGTGAGAGATCTTGTACAGTATGTGGCATTTGAAAGGTTTCGTGTTAGTCACCACACTTTGCATGTTTTCCCCTTAGATACAAATGCAAATGTCATCGTAGCCTTCCGTATTTTTTAATTAGGTTTTTTTTTTCTTCTCTCAGAGGGCTTGGCAGTGAGTGGAACAAATTTCTGCTGTCGCCCTCCATCCTTGCAGCTTTTAGCTTGGGCTGTGATACCCAACCGAGCCCCTGCTTATGTAGATTAGCATCTCCTTCCTCTAACACGACTGACAATGCGCTACACCATTGTCCTCAGATTGGATACCGTCATCATAATGAGCCTTCTTGCCTTTTTAATTTGTTTTAAAATCTGTTATTGTCTAATAAGGGATCCATAAATGGTATTCAGCCAAAAATTCCCACTGCAAAAAATGTCATGAGCATTTTGTGTGCATCTTCACAACACTTCAGTGGGACCGTCGTCTTTCTTCATTCGACTCGCTACTACATCCGTTTTTTTTTTTTCATGGCACATTTCCACCAGAAAAGTCTGCCTTACATTTGGGTGGCATTATGAAGTGCTGAAAGTGAATTAATAAGCGATGTTATTCACGCAGTGTAACTGTGAACGAGGCGCACATTGTGTTTTGAAGTGAGTCAAGCGTTTATGGAGATTTCAATTCATGGGAGCCCACAAAAAGCTGAAATCCGACAACCGCCTGTATTGTGTTTTTTGTACCATTGCAGAAAGTAGAGTGTTAGCCATGACTGGTTTTGTTTTACAACTCATAGTAATGGTAATGGTTTTGTTTCATTTGAACATGCATCAGATTACAATTGAATGCATCCCATAATCAGTTCACAGTTCCACATGTCCAAAAGGAGTAGGAAGAAGCAAAGCTTATTAAATCCTACCCCTCCATCTGGTACTTTTACAAT
This sequence comes from Doryrhamphus excisus, assembly GCF_037039965.1. Taxonomy (NCBI): domain Eukaryota; kingdom Metazoa; phylum Chordata; class Actinopteri; order Syngnathiformes; family Syngnathidae; genus Doryrhamphus; species Doryrhamphus excisus. The sequence goes on along the minus strand of NC_136367.1, from coordinate 3,930,164 downwards.
CAGTAACTGTTACATTTGTTCACTTCCTGCTTTCCATAATACAGTTTAAGGTTGTTGGTTTTTTTTAAATGAACTATATAAGCAAGTTGAAGTATTTGTGATTTTAGAAATAAGGAGTTAGTATGTTCGCTGTAGGCGGCATTATGAATTATCCTTACTGACCTTTTTTGCAGTACGTTTAGCGAGTGAAGATTGCTTTTATAGTTATTAGCCCATATTTCCACACAATAAGTAAGATATGGTAGAACCAGAGAGCAATAAAGACTGTGGAGTGATTTCTGATTGAGAACAAATGTCCTTTTTTTTTCATTATTAAAATATTTCTGGCCACCTTATGTTGTATATTTGTAATATGAGGTTTCCAGTTCATATTTTCATCTATTGTGATCCCCAGAAATGTATTTTCCTTCACCTTTTCAATGTCTACACCGTCTATTTGTATTTGCTGGTGCTTGTCCGTTCTGCTGTTACCAAACAGCATGATTTTAGTTTTACTTAGGTTCAAGGAGTAGTAGTTGTAATTCAACATCCCTTAGCAGTTAGCCAGGTAAACCTCAATTAAACATTACATTAGTAGAATCATTATTGAATGTTGGTGTTTTTCCTGAATTATGGGACCTTTTCTGCAAGACTGCTAAATGAATTACCAATGATACCATAGTAAAGATACCATAGCAACACTGCTTTGTATGTATCCATCATTATTCCTACTTTGTTGTTATATTGCTTCTAGTTCAGCATACTACAACTACATCTGGAGACTCAGACGTAGTACACTAAGGAAGAGATTGTATATGTGTAAATATGTATTTGTGTGTACAGCCCCTCCCCTTCCGGCCTTCCCAGGCCCGATCAATACACCATCCTAGAGCAGAGATGGGAGATCTTGGCTTTATGGAGTCATTACACTCCCCTGCATTATGAATGGTCCCCATAAGATCATTGATGGGCCAAAGGACAGTGTAGCAAAGCATCCCACAAGAAAGGATAAGATGAGGCACACATGGCTGTCTTTTATAACACCGATTCAATCACATTATTCATAAGACCACAGCACAACAGAGGCATACCAAATCCCAAATAAAATCCATGACTGTGTGATTGGGTTATATTGTTTTGAAAATATTTTTACTGGCAAAGAAAGATGGAGAGGAAGGATTTTAAGCGACACACAGTAAGCTTCATAGCTCAAGAAACGATACCTAGTCTTTACATATTAGACACAGAAACATGTTTTTGGAGTTCTGTAGTTATCCAGGTCTGAGTAATCCGCATGGGTTCAATTGAGGACTCTTCTTAAGGCACGTTGAGTTCAAAAATTTTTGCTGTGGATTGTCCCGATTTCCTATTTTCGTAGCAAAACAACTCATGAGTTGCCACTTTTTCTATTGAATCTTCGGGGGCGAGATGCCAGGAAGTCGTTATGAGCAGATGATGGCCTCTCGAGTGATATAAATGGTTTCTGTGAATCACCATCTTATAGTGGTGGAGGGATTTAAGTGTCCGAGTGAATGATCACCCACAGAGGACACACCCACCAAAGCAAAATCCCTTCCTACAATTTGGTAATGGTAATGGTTTAATTTCATTTGAACATGCATCAGATTACAATTGAATGCATCACATAATCAGTTCACAGTTCCACATGTCCAAAAGGAGTGGGAAGAAGCAAAGCTTATTAAATCCTACCCCTCCATCTGGTACTTTTACAATCAGTAACTGTTACATTTGTTCACTTCCTGCTTTCCATAATATAGTTTAAGGGTTTTTTTGTTTGTTTGTTTTTTTGTTTATTTTTTTAAATAATGTACCTTTGAGAACTGAAGAATCCAAAAAGTTCAAACAAGAATAGTCTCGTTTAATTGTGGCTTATGCAGAAAAATGATTTTGATTGTTTTGACCTCGCCCCAAGTCGAGGAGCTCAAAGGTTTTCCGAAGGGAAGGATCAACTCTCGCCTAAGGTCAATGGATTTGGATTGTGACCAAATGAGGCCAAAATGAGTTTTTTCCACAGGGTGGCTCTAGTCCGAATGCCTCCTGGACGCACCCCTAGTGAGGTTATCCAGGCATGCCCAGCAAGGACGAGGCCTCGGGGTGGAGACTTAGGAAACACTGGAGGGATCATATCCCACAACTGGCCTCTGAAGACCTCGGTGTCTTCCTGGTGTGGCTGAAAAAGGTGTCCAGAAACCGGGAGGTCTGGGTTTCCCGACTTAGACTGCTGCCCCCGCAACCCGGACCCCTGATAAGTGTATTATAACAGATTGATGATCACTTTATAGAGTCCCTTGAACCTCTGCAAGCTGGAACAGCTTTCAGAGTGACCATCACTCCAATGGTTTTCCATTGCAAATGTACCGCATTAAAACTTCCCTTCTTTTTTTTTTATTTTCATGTATTATTCAGTTGTTCTTTTGCCCAAGAGTAGAGTACTTAAAGCTTGCCGAAAGTGGTGGGTTAGGTATTTTGCATCAGAGGATAAAAGAACATCAGTTCTCCAGAGAGAGCGTTGTGCAATCTTAATCGTGGTTCAAACTTTAGCATTTTAACCATCGCTGTTTCAAGTTCAACTGTTATTTATGATTTTTTTTTATTTGGGTTAAAATCATACCGTGGTTGCATGTGAAGCCGAATGATCCCTGAAGCAATGAGTCATATTTGCGTGCTTTGATGCAAGCACTACAATAACCCTGTCATCTTTTTTCTAACTGGATTAATTGCGGTACATGTCCAATTCATCTCTACCGTGTTTGTGTTGCGTCCTCGTTGTTGTTCGATGCTACATTATCAGTAGATTTGGTGCTTAACCGAAGTGCACTGATGACTTGTTGCATGCTATGTTTAGGAGATTAAGTGCGGCTCTTAAGTGTACTGACAGCAGCTTGGCTGGGTTGCACAAAAGCATATTTTAAACAAAAGTGGCACGCACTGGTTTTAGAGCAATAATCCTTCAGGTTTTACTCGCTCATTCTTTTATAAACTTCATTTTTTTTTATTTTTTTGTATTTTTTTCCCCCCCGGTTCATATCAGCTGCCTTCATTCTCCCAATTCTTCTCTTTTTCGCTTGGCTTTCCCCTGCGTTTGGGTCACCTGTGTTGATTTACTGTCAAATCTTCCAGGATTATCAGTAATCCAGCAGTAAAATCTGTTTGCTGACAGCTGTGCTCCCTCTGACGCTATTGCTGTTTCCTGCACACACTGTGGCCTATATACCAGGAAAAGCCTGTCTTCCTTCACGGCGTTCATTTTCTACCTCACTGCATTCCAGTGACTATCCACGGGCACATCTTTTTGTGCAACATTTTGTTAGATTTGTCTATAATATAAAGCTGCTTTATACATTTATGGATTATGGGGTTTTGGTAAATTTATTGTGGGCAGAAAGGAATTATATTGAGTCTATTCTCGGTGGACTCCCTCTTATGAAGAGTCTTTTGGAGCTGTCTGTGCGGTGACTCACTAACAATATTGACGTTACTTCTGACAGTTCAATAAAAGAAAGCATTTCAGTCTAACTGCTTTTTCGTTGAAGGTAAATTGATGTTCAGGTTGTAAATTATCCAAGCAAATTGGACCAAACACGCATAATAAGATATGAGTTGGATCGATGCACATTTTGGTAAAACATGCTATCTTGCTTATCATTCATTTTATTCCTACTGAAGTGATTGTGATTTTTCTGGACTTGAGATTTAAACCAGTTTTTGCATCTATTTTTGTCTCAGGTGGTGTACAAAAACAATGATATCCGCCTGGAGCTTTCCCGCCTGGCCCGGATTGTGGATCCTAAAATGAAACTTCAAGGAGATGTGGTCTTTAAATGCGAAAACGTTCCCACTCTTGACCCGATAAACTTCGAGACACCCGACTCCTATCTGGCTCTGCCAAAATGGAACACCAAACGAGTCGGCTCAATCTCCTTCGACTTCCGAACGTCGGAGCCTAACGGCTTAATACTTTTTACGCACGGCAAACCTCAGGAGCGTCGTGACGCAAAGTCCCAGAAGACCAACAAGGTGGACTTCTTTGCTGTGGAGCTTCTGGATGGAGTTCTGTACCTGGTGCTGGACATGGGTTCTGGAACTATCAAGGTCAAAGCGACACAGGTGAAAGTCAATGAAGGCAGCTGGCACCATGTGGACATCCAGAGAGATGGTCGCTCAGGTAAGAAGATGCAATGTACAGTTGCAACATACATCACTTACAACCTTCTTTTAACATTATTAGAGCTCTCTCAACATGAAATAGCACCCCTATGCTCATCTTTGCATTCGTATTACCCAACATAGGAGACACAATAAGAGAAAATAAGATATTCTCGATAGGGAGCCGAGTGGAGAGGCCAACAGGAAGTGACCCCCAAAGTTCAGAGTTGAGTTTGAGCTTGGTGTGGGTTCCAACCACACCAGTAGTCCTTGTTAGGGAGATAATTCAACCGTAATTCAAATTACAGTAACATTACCATCACCTAGTGACCAGTGTAGAATATGACATCATCCCAGTGTCTTTGAATGCGTCTTCTGAATGCCTTATATTCATTCATTCAATTTGAACTATGAAATCTGGTCTCCTAGCTGTGAGGTCTGCGCGCTAACCACACCACCGCCGTGCAGCCCTGTCTTAGGTAATGTTCAATGAAAAATCAATCACTACAATAAAAACACAAAAGCACACTTGCATTGTGCAACGTTTCATTTCCCAGCTACAAGAGATAGAAGGGATCCTCTAATGTGATCTATCGATCTACAAAGTAAAGTTTGTGTTCCTTTTAAAGACTTTAAATGCCACACTATACAAAACACAGCATTCAATTCAATGGCAACCTGGAAAGTTACATCTTATATCAGGCCCATATGTGATTATACGTTTTTTCTTACCGATGCCTTAGTCGGGTGTCCTTATATCTATCTCATTCCTCTTGTTCCCTGTGAAAATCCTTTCTTCTCCGCTATCTAAACTGGTGGCAGCGCAGGTGATTAATTGAAGCAGCTGACTCTGACACACGGCTAAATTGGCTCCGCTAACCTGATATATACCCTCGGCTGCAGTGGCGACGAACACACCCGAGCTCTCCGGAGTGTGCCGCCTAATGCGGAGATTGCGTTGGCTTTTGGAGCTTAAGGCAACAGAAGTTTCTAGCACCTTTTCTCTAATGCAATCTTTGTTTAATACTTTCTGTGTGTTTGACTATGTGCTGAGATCACAAAAGACTTGCACATGGAGACAAGTGAGGAGAAATAGACTTGGGGGAGTATGATTAAGGTTTAATTATTAGTGCAACAAATCAGTAACAAAGTTAACAATGTGAGTGCCTGTGTTGTCATTATGTAGATGCGATGCAATAAAAGAAGGATTATTGTTTGATTACTTTCTTGCCAACTACTCTCATGCCTTTATTCGGCTCTCCAAGGAGACCATGCATCAACTCGTTAGGACTATAAACAGGCATTGTCGAGAGTGCATATGTTTTTATGGAGGACTGTATTCGCAGTTGTTGGATGGGCGTCCCTGACCAAACAAATTAATCACGGTTTTCCTAAAATATATTAATAAGCCATGTTTTTTTGTGGTTGAATACGTCACATTATTTGTAAAAACATGCCGATTTCAGTATTTTACATATTTTACCTGAAATTAAGCATTTTCAAGCATAAAAATGGCTAAATGTGTTAAAATACAAACATAAGGCATTCAGGGCTGTACGGCGGTAAAGTGGTTAGCGCACAGGCCTCACAGCTAGGAGACCCAAGTTCAATTCCACCCTCGGCCATCTTTGGTTAGAGTTTCCATGTTCTCCCCGTGCATGCGTGGGTTTTCTCCGGGGACTCCGGTTTTCTCCACACATAACACAAATGTTAGCATTTGCAGGCTGCATGGTGGACGAGTGGTTAGCAAGCAGGCCTGACAGCTAAAATAACGTGAGTTCGATTCCTCTCTCGGCCATCTCTGTGTGGAGTTTGCATGTTCTCCGCGTGCATGCGTGGGTTTTCTCCGGGTACTCCGGTTTCCTCCCACATTCCAAAAACATGCTAGGTTAATTGGCGACTCCAAATTGTCCATAGGTATGAATGTGAGTGTGAATGGTTGTTTGTCTATATGTACCCTCTGATTGGCTGGCCACCAGTCCAGGGTGTACCCTGTCGCCCGAAAACAGCTGGGATAGGCTCCAGCACCCCCGCAACCCTCGTGAGGATAAGCGGTAGAAAATGAATGAATGAATGAAAATAGTGGCTGCACGGTGGAGGAGTGGTTAGCACACAGGTCTCACAGCTAGGAGACCCAAGTTCGATTCCACCCTCGGCCATCTCTGTGTGGAGTTTGCATGTTCTCCTTGTGGGTTTTCTTTGCTCCGGTTTCGGTTGGGTTTTTGCCTTTGCAACAGAAGAAAAAAATGTTAGGACCTTATGTCCATGAATGCACCTCACATTTGCGTCTGCTATTTCATTACGCCGCCATGAGGTTTGTGTCATAAGCGGGAGGGGAAGGACTCAACGTGAGGTCTTTACAACACCCAGTTGCAGATATCTGCTGAAGAAAAAAGACACACCTCGTGTTTTGTATTTGCCGAGTTGACATTTACTTGTCAGTACGTCGTTGGCACATCCAGCGAGGTGGAATCTGGGTTTAATCTGGGGTTAAAATGGAATTTCCCGCATCGCCACCATCGATCCACTAATGACGGTAAACTGTAGTACAGTCGAGCCCATAGAAGTGACCCCGATCCAGATGTAAGCCATAAACATGCCTAATTAAACACATTGATATTGTATAGATATGTACTCACCACTAATGAATGACAATGGGAGATGATTGATGAACAGATGGAATTGGAGTCACGGCGTGGCATTTAGCCTGATCCTCAGGCTAGTGCTGGAGGCAAACAAGCATAATCCACACTGGTCGCCAGCCAATCACAGGGCACATATAGACAAACAACCATTCACACTCACATTCATACCTATGGACAATTTGGAGTCGCTAATTAACCTAGCATGCTTTTGGAATGTGGGTTGAACCCGGAGTACCCGGAGAAAACCCACGCATGCATGGGAAGAACATGCAAACGCCACACAGAGATGGCCGAGGGTGGAATCGAACTCGGGTATTTTAGATTGTTGAAGGTAGTGATGTTCTTCTGATCCATCCATCCAACCATTTAACGAGAACTACATAGACATCTCTCGGAATACTAGCGTCTTGTACTTTATACATGGATTAACCGGCCTTCATGCATTTCAGCGATATTGCATTTAATGATGGATGTTTCTTTCTGCAGGCATCATCTCCGTAAACAGCCGGCGGACACCTTTCACAGCCAGTGGAGAAAATGAGATCCTGGACCTGGAGGGGGATCTTTATCTTGGTGGCCTTCCTGACAACCGTGCCGGGTTGGTGCTCCCCACCGAGCTGTGGACCGCTATGCTGAACTACGGTTACGTGGGCTGCATCAGGGATCTTTTCATTGATGGACGCAGCAAAGACATCCGACAAATCGCTGTGTCTCAAAACGCAACCAATATCAAGTCTTCCTGCAGTAAGGTGACGGGGAAACAGTGCGACAGTAACCCGTGCAAGAACAGCGGGGTCTGCAAGGAGGGATGGAACCGTTTTATCTGTGACTGTGCAGGGACAGGATTCTGGGACAGTACCTGTGAAAGAGGTGAGTCTTTTGTGTGTGGATTTTTATTGCTATATTCAATAGATCCTACCAGTCTACCAGTGTTTTGTTGTTCTTAGGACTTTGGATCGATCGTAACTCGACTGTTTGGGTTGTTTTTGAAGATCTGAGCAGGATTCTTCTAAAACCCAAACAATCCACTCGGAATCAATTAAAAGCCCTGAGAATACAATGACCTGGAATATCTGGAATAGCGTATACATCAACAATAGTTTAGTACTGAGATCATTCCTGCATGTATGGATGTTTTGCTGAAGAAAGCTTGATTTAGTTTTTGGCTTTTGGTCTAAATCTAACTTCAAATGGGCTTTTCTTGTCTTGGTTTTAAGAGCTTGGACGCATTAAGTTTTTATTAGAGGGTGCAGCTTAACTGACTATTGTTGAGCTAGCCCTTGTTTTTTTTATAGCTATTTTGAAGTTGTGATATGAAGGAATAATATATATTTTGAAGAGCAATGAACGGTGATTAATGACATTTGGTAGTTGTAAGTCGGTTCACGTCTCCGAATAACAAAAAAAAAGGGGGTTGTCGTTTCTATGAAAAAAGTAAGCTGCAGTCAAGTTACTACCACTTGTGTTGCAGTCCAATGTTGCACGGTGTCTGTGCATAATAGACGGCGAAAGCAGCTGTCTTAACTAAAAGAACAATAAATCAGAGCCAGTGTTCGTCACTGACCTAACACCCACAGGATGAAAACATTGAGTCACATGTCCCTTATGCTCAGTGTCAGTTTCCAGTCATCTTTACTGCTTTTCTTCTGTCTTCTTCACTTTCTCCCACGCATACGTTGTTGCCCCCGGATGCTTTCCCTTTGAGTTGTTGCCCACGCCGGAGTATTAGTTTGGTACTACAAATGTAAAGGGTGCTATATCATTGTTATTGCCTGTCTATATAGGGCTGAAATAATGTTTAAAAACTCAATTTAGGGGCTGCACAGTGGACGAGTGGTTAACATGCAGGCCTCACAGCTAGGAAACCCAAGTTCAATTCCACCGTTGGCCATCTCTGTGTGTTTGCATGTTCTCTCCGTGGGTTTTCTACCACACATAACACAAATGTTAGCATTTGCAGGCTGCACGGTGGTGAAGTGGTTGGCGAGCAGGCCACAAATCTAAAATACCCAAGTTCAATTCCACCCTCGGCCATCTCTGTGTGGAGTTTGCATGTTCTCCCCGTGCAATCATGGGTTTTCTCCGGGTACTCCGGTTTCCTCCCACACATAACACAAATGTTAGCATTTGCAGGCTGCACGTTGGACGAGTGGTTAGCGCACAGGCCACACATCTAAAATACCTGAGTTCAAGTCCACCCTCGGCCATCTCTGTGTGGAGTTTGCATGTTCTCCCCATGCATGCATGGGTTTTCTCCGGGTACTCCGGTTTCCTCCCAAATTCCAAAAACATGCTAGCTTAATTGGCGACTCCAAATTGTCCATAGGTATGAATGTGAGTGTGAATGGTTGTTTGTCTACATGTGCCCTGTGATTGACTGGCCACCAGTCCAGGGTGTACCCCGCCTCTCGCCCCAAGGAGACAGCTGGGATAGGCTCCAGCACCCCCACGATGCTCGTGAGGATAAGCGGTAGAAAATGAATGTACATGTTTTTGGCCGAAATTAAGCATTTTCAAGCACAAAAATAAATGAATGAACCAAAATAGAAATATAAGGCATTCAGAAGATTCGTTCAAAGACATGTTGTATATGTAGTATTCTACACTGATCAGTAGGTGGCGGTAATGTCAAATTGAAGAGACAATAACCACCCCAAGAAGTACTGTAGAGAAACCAAAGTCAACATGTGAGTCTATATGATGTCATGGGTAATATGTGAAGGTTACTATCGAGACTATAGGGGTGCTATTTCATGTCTAGAGGGCTCTAATGTTAAAAACTGTATTTAGAAGGTTGTAAACGTACTACGCAAATAGTACCATACATCACATGAATTCACTTATCACAGTTGGGTCTGGAACCGATCAACAGTGATAAACGAGGGATGAGTATACAGTGGATTCCTGTATATTTGACTTTCAGCATTTGCGGCCCAATACATTCTCAGGTTTTGGTTTCTTTCATTTGTGGTGAAAAGCCGCCATTTTGTGCTTACAGTCTTACAATAGAAAATGAATGAATGAATGAATGAACAATCATTCTCAGTTCCACCATTTCAAATTCCATGTTGGCCAACTACTCCCACATTTCCGCTCATTACTTTAAATACAGACAAGGGCAAATTTGAAGTGTTTGGAAATACCACATTGCTCTATGAAGTGAAGCCCGGATGCACGCTGTGTAGTGTGAGTACAGACCAGTGGGGGGTGAGGGGGGCCCTGATAAACTATGATGATAAAAACAATACCAACTGATGTTTAATTCAGATGCTTTCTTTTTCATAAAGGGTATTCTGCTTTTCTTCCAAGTTCCCTGGAGATTTTCGGAATTAATCCAACTGGTAGTTAACCCTGATTCACTTCCATTTGCAAAAGCGGAGTTGCTCACACAAAAAGCATGCCTTGTTTCTGAACTGCTCAGAGTGAAGCCACTCTCCCTGTGGCATAACTTCACCTCGGCTGCTTGTGTCAGCAACAGTATTTTTCATGTGACTGCCCAAAGCGTGCAACGAAGTGAAGAATGCAACTAAACAATAAATGGACACATTTGGTTTGCTGTTTGTTGGCAGTGAATATTTTTGTTAGGGTGCAGAGGGATGACGGTATAACATGCTTTCATGTTAGAGTCCCCAAAAGTGTCACCATTGTAATTACAAGCTGCATAGACACATAGTCACATTATACTGTATTTTCTGGACTATTAGTCGCTCCGGAGTATAAGTCGCACAAGGCCAAAAATGCATAATTAGGTAGAAAAAAAACATATATAAGTTGCCCTGGAGTTTGTGACATTACATCAGTAAGTCAAGTTCTAACATTAATAAATGAATAGAGAACAGGTTGAATAGTTGTAATATGGTTAATATATAATATATGGTTATTCAGCTACACAAAAAGTAAACATAAATAGAAAATGTGTCCGGTATTTATGTAACATAAACAGTTTTACGTGCAGTAACTATTTTGTGTTCTGACAGTAAGAGTGCCCTGTTGTGGCTGTCTGTCAAATGTTACATATTTTGACATATTGTTTTACATATTTTACATATTTATTTGCATATTTTTTTTACATTTTTCTTACACATTTTTACATATTTTCTTACATGTTTTTACATATTTTTACATATTGTTTTAAATTTTTAAAAAAGTTTTACGCAATTTTTACACAATTCTTACACAATTTTTACACAATTTTTACACAATTTTTACACAATTTATACACAATTTATACACAATTTATACACAATTTTTACACAATTTTTACACAATTTTTACACAATTTTAACACAATTTTTTACATTTTTTTTTACACATTTTTATGTAAATTGTACACATTTTACATATATATTTATTTTCATTAATAAGTCGCTCATGAAAAAAAGTGTGACTTATAGTCTGGAAAATACGGTAATGTGTTTGTGAGTGGGCGCCACATCTAAAATTTAAAAAAAAAACAAAGGTCAGGCCTAATGCATCTGTGGTGGTCTAAATGTATTTTTGGCAGGCCACAAATGTATTGGAAACAAAACTGAACAAAGTCAACAATGACAACAATATGTATCTTCTGTGTATCTTCTAACTCAACACATCTTGGAACAAAAAAAAAAAAAGATTTTGGTAGTCTTTCTGTGCTGTTTTCCTTCCCCTCCGTGGATTCAAGACACACTGAGATCTCCCCAGGCGCCTTCTGAAACAAGCAATTGATCCGCACCATATTATACAGCACCGCGGCAAAGGGGGTGGAGCTGTGATACGGATCAGTGATCTACCTTCGGAACTGTAACAAATGTTACATTTCCATGACATTTATGGGGCTGAAATGTAAACATGCACTTTGACTGTCTCTCTTCAAAGCGATGTGTTTTTTATCAGTTTTACTTCCAGCTCTATTTACTTGTAGGAGAATCTCATCTGGATATGAAAAACACATACGCACATTGATTGAATCCCACTTAGGCACGTTGGAATGGATGCTACTTGATGTGCACGACATCGATCAGATTTTTAGTTGAAACATGCTTCCATTTTTTTATTTTATAATAGCACTCAACAAAGGCGGAAAATAAGAGTTCCTTCAGTTTTATTCCTTCAAATGTATGACATTTTAATGGACCCCTTTGGGGTTACTTTTGACATATGTCCAAACACATTTGAATTCATGCAATATATACCAGGAATGAATGATAGTACGGGTTGCACGGCGGTCGAGTGGTTAGCGCGCAGACCTCACAGCTAGGAAACCAGCTAAAGAAATGTTGCTCTTTAATATAGTCAGCATTTCCAGAAATGTTGCAAACGTTAGAGAGTAATAATTGTCACATTTGGCAATTCCAAAACTTCACAAATATATATAATATGTATAATATATAGTATACTGTACATTATTAATTCAGGGCTGCACGGCGGAGGGGGTTAGTGCACAGACCTCACAGCTAGAAGACCCGAGTTCAATCCCACCCTTGACCATCTTTGTGTGGAGTTTACATGTTCTCTCCTCCTCCTACATTCCAAAAACACGCTAGGTTAATTGGCAACTCTAAATTGTCCATAGGTATGAATGTGAGTGTGAATGGTTGTTTGTCTATATGTGCCCTGCGATTGGTTGGCCACCAGTACAGGGTGTACCCCGCCTGAAGACAGCTGGGATAGGCTCCAGCAGGCCGGTGACCCTCGTGAGGATAAACGGTAGAAAATTAATGAATGAATAATAATACAAGATGGATTCCGAGTTCTGTTGTCGACATTACACATATATTTTACTTTTGCATTTCATAGTAACTATGATATGTTCAAGGATCACCAAACAAAGTGTGAAATCTCAACATTTGACCAAAAAAAGTGAAGCATAAAGATATGAATTACTGTGGTTTTACCTGTATTCTCACACATTATGTAATAATTGTAATATACCAAATATCCAAATTAACCAATTGTTCCAAAGTTAAAGCTCATATGTGAATATCTTGTTTTGCCTAAAACACAAAGTTAATAGGTCCGTTGTCGTGAATGACGAAAAACATTAAAAAACGAGTTTCCATTTTTTTATTGTTGTTTCAATATTCATGAAAATACACGGAAAACAGTTGTTTGAATGACTGAGGTGCCTCCTTGTTGAAAATGGGACCTTGTAACAATTAACAGTATACATTTACAATGATTATGTGGGCTTTTAAGAGCGTTGCCTGACTCAAACAGGCATATTTAAAGAGCTACAGCCCTGCTATTACCTTATTTAAAGTCAGATCTAATGGCTTCTTATCGCAAATATTGCTGCCTTTCCCTCAGTCATCCAAATTGTGCAGCTGCTGATTTTCCAAAAAAAAACCATTGCATTGAGCTCCAATTACATTTTTTATTATAAGCTCGCAAAATAGCCTAAAACTCTGCAGATATTGAATATTTGCCTTGAACAAAACACACTGCTTTGTGTGTAGCTGGGAGCTAAAATCAAGGTGGTTTTCAGTTTATGGCGTTCTGTTGGCATTTGCAACATTTTGCAGTGAGACTCGCTTGGGAACTGGTAATGATAGGATGACAAAAAAGTGTTTGATCAAAAAACATTGGCAAACACAACTATCTCATGAATGCAGCAATCTTTACTCACACACACAGCAAAGAGTATTGAAATCACAAAACACTACACCTATAGTATCCTCCACATACAGTATAGCATCCTTGAGCATGTTAAAGGATCTGATCCTATGAAACTGACAGTAATAATTAAACATTGTTGTGTTTTTCTTTATTACTCTTTCATTGAATTATTGTATTTAGTGTTTTTATTACTGTAGTCTGCCCTTCATGTGTTGTGTGTACAGCAGGGGTGTGCAAACTACGGCCCGGGGGCCACATGCGGTCCACCAAGCGTCTGAATCCGGCCCGCCAGTTGCTTATTGCTAGTATTTCAACTTTTAACATACAATCTGGCAACGTGACTTGCAAGTCGGATGTCTTATTTAGTAAAAAAAAAAAAAAGATTTGACCTGTGAAACTGTCAGTAATAACTAAACATTGTTGTTTAGTTATTGCTATGCTACTCTGTTTACAAAAAAAAGCTCAGGCAGAAGTTATTGTATTTTGTGATTCCCGGGAAGAGAATAATATTTTTACACAGGACTGTTTGCGAACATGAACGTGAAATATCCGCCAAACTGTTGCTGGTGCCAGAAGAAGCGCGCTCTTGCCGGGAAAGTTGCATTAATTTTGGACGACAGTCTTCGGAGTCTGTGACAAAGTGTGTCCGACAACGAATGCTCAGGCAGGCAAGTAGTTCATTTCAACATTTAACATACAAACTGTCAACAGTCGGATGTCTTATTTAGTAAAAACAAAAACAAAAAAAAAACTAAAATTAAATGACATAGTTTGATGTGGTCTGGAGTTTAAAGTGCTCCTGAAAAAAGGGACATAAGAACATACAGATGATAGTATAACACTTTTACAGATAAAATTAGACAAATAATTCAAGGAAAATTATAAGCATAAAATACTGTGTGTATTAAATATATGTTCTTTTTGACAATTTTGCTAACTCAATACGGCCCACAAGTCAAAATATTTGCCCACCCCTGGTGTATAGTTCCTGCGACTTAATTTAGGTATGATCTCAAGCTTACATTAAAATCGTAGGAGTCGGAACAAAACTAGTTCCTACCCTGAGGACCACCTGCACAGCAATTTCCCTCTCAAGGTTAGCAGAGAGACAAACAAAATATGTCATATTTTGAGTTTTTTTTTTGTTAAAGAGATAAAGAGAATGACTGTATTCAACAGACAGCAGGTGTTGTTTGTTGCATCTTTTGTAAGGATTCTTCATCTATTATCCCTTGTGTCTCGCTTCTTCCGCTTTTACTGTGCACATTTTTAATGTGGCTATAAAAATACCTCCACTCCACTCGTGCACACACAAACACACACATACACACATACACAAGCATGCTCGGCATGTCTTCTTTATCCCATCCCATAGGACCAGACAGTGTCAGTGATCAGAGGTGTGCTGTGGTGGCACAAGAACAGATGTTGTGTCAGCGTGCACGCGAGGCCTGGTGTTTGTGCGTAATTGATATAAGCACTTGGTGCAGTACGGCCATGTTCATGTTGCTAGAAAATAGTGCATTTTTTAGGAAGTTTGGCCTTGGCATTTGACCTCTAGACTGCTGATTGCTGTTTTGTGGTTGACTACGAGCTAGTATTTGTCAAACTATTGAAAGACAAGTAGTATTCTGGTGACAAAGTGTCATTAAAATGTATATCTAGATTACCTTCACACTAAAGTGGAAAAAAAAAGTGGAAAAAAAGTTTGTCTTCCATTCTGTGTGGAAGTGGTAAGTTTGAAAGTTTAGAATAAAGTAGTTAGCTGAGTTGCACGCTATGTTTAATGCCGTCTGTGCATAACAGTTTCGCAATGTGGCATAAACAGAGAATAATAGGATTGTAAAGGTGACAATAAGGTTGCTATTTCATGTCTATGGGGTTCTAATACAGTGTTTTGAAAGTGGCAACCTCGCCTGCCTGAGCATTCATTGTCGGACACACTTTGTCACAGGCTCCAAAGCCTGTCGTCCAAAATTAATGCATCTTTCCCGGCAAGAGCGCGCTTCTTCTGGCACCAGCAACAGTTTGGCGGATATTTCACGTTCATGTTCACAAACAGTGAAAATATTATTCTCTTCCCGGGAATCACAAAATACAATAACTTCTGCCTGAGCTTGTTTTTGTAAACAGAGTAGCATAGCAATAACTAAACAACAATGTTTAGTTATTACTGACAGTTTCACAGGATCAGATCCTTTTTTTACAAAATAAGACATCCTAGCAATAAGCAACTGGCGGGCCGGATTCAGATGCTTGGTGTGCCGCATGTGGCACCTGGGCCATAGTTTGCCCACCCCATGAAGGGCAGACTAAAGTAATGAAAACACTAATTACAATAATTCAATGAAACGGTAATAAAGAAAAACTTTTAGCTATTACTGACAGTTTCACAGGATCAGATCCTTTAACATGTTCAAGGATGCTATACTGTATGTGGAGGATACTATAGGTGTAGTGTTTTGTGATTCCCAATACTCTGAAGCTGTGAACGTGATATGACTCTTGGCTGTGTGTGTGTGTGTGTGTGTGTGTGTGTGTGAGTATCTGGTTTACATCCACGTCCATATAAGGAAGTCACACCCTTTGTGACATCACAAAGGTGACAGTTTTATCATTCTTTTTGAAACAGAGCGTTTTGAACCATTCCAAGCTTCTTCCAAGGCTCACTTCCAAACGCAGAAACCTCATTACCTGAAACTCTGGTATCGTTTAACACAAGAATACAACAATCTAAGTACATTTATAGGTCAGAAAAGTGGGAAAAGCATAACAGGTCCCCTTTAAGAACACAATAAGAAGGTCCACTGTCTTGGGAAAGTAATATGAATGCAATACTAGCAACGTTATGAAGCAGTATGAGTGTGTGTGATTTAGCTGTTTGACAGCACCAATGCCCCCATGCAGGTGTGTGATATTGAAGCTTTGACCCTGACAGACCCTCTCATCTGGTTTAGAGAGTGGGGGCATAGCCTTGCCAAAAGCTGTCTTGCTGTGACGGGAAGTCAAATCGAACCCAAACAAACAGGAAAAGGAATAAAAAAAGAAAGGTTTGCTTGAAATACAGTGGACTGTGGAAGCGTAGTTTCAGGGTAAAATATTAGTATGACTCTTACAGGAAGTATTGTTGACTGCTATTATACGTAAAACCAGGGATCAGTATTCTGTCTCCATGGAATACGATAATTGGGCTGAATCTGACACATTTTTGAAAAAAGTTTTCAAAAAAAGCCTGCGGTGAAAAAGCCACGTAAGGAAGAGAAAACGATCATTTCAAGGTAGGCTTTTTGCCCTTTCTCTTGTCCTTGGGAGTCTGCTGGAGGCTTAAATGCTTTGGATTGTGACATGAAAAGGTTACACAAATGTTATTCCCTGTCAGGACATCACGACTATAAGAGAATATTCAAAATTGTGCTGGAGTTTAACTTATCAGAGGTGACATTAATTCAAGGCTACATATTTGATGTCATCCCCTGTTCACCAAGAGAAGGAGATTGTCGTGTCAGTCTTGATTCAGCAAGCTTGTCCGTCACTCAGGCAGCCATCGTGCAAAGACAAGCTTTCTTTGTTCGTAAACTCTGTGCACACTTTTAGCGCTCTGGGTGTGTTGGCGTGTTGCTGTGAGGCTGGTAAAGTAGCCCTTTTAATCAGCGAAACAGGCCTGTAATGAAGTGTGTTTGTCTACGCGGTCCACCGAGAGTCACTCCTTTCGTTTTTTTTTTTTTTTTTTTTGCTGCCTCACACAGTTACACAACTGGACGCAGGAGGAAGGAACACATAAACGAACCCACTGCAGACAGATTGGGTTGTGTCTAATGCATATTACATTTTTCCCTGACAAGATGCCTCCACCCACGTACAGTAAGTGCCTGTGTTTCCCCAACAGTCAGTGGCGAGGAGTACAAGAAGGCTGCGGGCCCAAGCTGATGGCTGGAAATGAGTTCAATGCAGATCAGTCAGCAAGTTTTATTTTATATTCACCATTTCACTGCAGGCAATGGACTCGGCATATAGAGTGTGTATGCACAGGATGATCATGTCACAGGAAGTGGGGAGGTTATTATTTCCAGTACATCCACTCCACTGTACTGGAAGACAGGAATTCAAGCTACTAAGATCCAAGTTTATTGTGCATCTTTATTGTGAAATAAAGTGGTTTTTTTTTTTGGTCTATTTTCTAGGGCTGCACGGCAGTCTAGTGGTTAGCGCGCAGACCTCACAGCTAGGAGACCCGAGTTCAATTCCATCTCTGTGTGGAGTTTGCATGTTCTCCCCATGCATGTGTGGGTTTTCTCGGGTACTCCGGTTTCCTCCCACATTCCAAAAACATGCTAGGTTAATTAGTGACTCCAAATTGTCTATAGGTATGAATGTGAGTGTGAATGGTTGTTTGTCTATATGTGCCCTGTGATTGGCTGGCCACCAGTCCAGTGTGAACCCCGCCTCTTTCCCAAAGACGGCTGGGATAGGCTCCCTTCCACATTCCAAAAACATGCTAGGTTAATTAGCGACTCCAAATTGTCCATAGGTATGAAAGTGAGTGTGAATGGTTGTTTGTCTATATGTGCCCTGTGATTGGCTGGCCACCAGTCCAGGGTGTACCCCGCCTCCCGCCTGAAGACAGCTGGGGTAGGCTCCAGCATTTCTCGTGACCCTTGTGAGGATAAGCGGTAGAAAAGTAATGAATGAATAGATTACCCGTTGACTGCACGGTGGTGGAGTGGTTAGCATGTAGGCCACACGGTCCGTGTTGCATGTTCAAACACTTGCATGTAATTGGTAATTGGCAATTCCAAATTGTCCATAGGTATACATGTGAGTGTGAATGGTTGTTTGTCTATATGTGCCTTGTGATTGGCTGGCGACCAGTCCAGGGTGTACCCCGCCTCTCGCCCGAAGACAGCTGGGATAGGCTCCAGCACCCCTCATGAGGAAAAGCGGTAGAAAATGAATGAATGAATGGTCTTTTTTCTCCATTGCAAAGATGCCTTGGTCTTAGCCTCGGTTTGAGGCGACTGCTTTTCCACCTTCAAATAGAAATTGCAAAAATCAAGCCACATTGAATGCATCAGCCACAATGAACCATGCTAATGAAAAAAAACAAAAAACAAAAAGAACAGACAATGGCAATTTTCCATATTTCTGTTGGCAGAATTGGACATGAAGCAAAACTCCAAGTGTGTTTGTGTGTGGACAAGAGCTTTTTGGATGGCGTTGTAAGAAAATATATAACATTATGTCATGTTTTTAAATTTATTTATTATTATTAATTATTAATTATTATTATAATTATTATTATTATTATTATAATTATTATTAATTATTATTATTAAATATAATTTATTATTTAACTGCAGAACGTGACGTTGTGAACGCTAAGTAGTCAATGATGATTGAAAACATTTCCATATTGTATCAAAAAATGATATAAGAGGAATATAAAGTCATCAACATTGCTCCAACCCTCGTCTCTAAAATCAATCAGTTTTGCGGTTAACTACGGCCTATTATTAGCCAAAATATTAATAGACCGGTTATACTGTATGTAGTATTCAGGTCACATGGCGTCAGTAATGTTACATTGATGTGACATGACATTATGCATGTAGTCAACCACGGCAAACGCCATGTTTAAAGCGGCGGCCATGTCTTGTGTCTGTAGTGACCCTGTAGCATACATATTAAATGTGTAAACAAAGAATAGGAGCGTGAAAGTTACTATAGGGGTGTTATGCATGTCTGCAGAGCTCTAATAATGGTAAATAATACATTTTAAATGTTATACAGGTTTTCTGTGTGCAGACACATATATTTATTGCTATGGACTAAATTTGAGCAAGTTGAGTTCACTGTCCTAACTTTTCAATTCCTGTTTTTTCACAGCACAAGGTTACTGGAACACATACTGGCACCAACATCGTGCAATTACCTTCTCAGTACACGTACTTGCACGAACATCGTACAATTATCTGCTCACTTTGCTGCATGTTCATTTAGGCTGACAAGGAAATAATGTGGTGCAAGGCTACCTGTTAATCATCGGCAATAATTGCCAAGCAGGGCTTGGCTGACATTGACACCCGGCCACTTTCTCTGTGGAATCTTGCACACTGCCAGTGAAATTACACACCTTGAAGGTTGTGCTAAAAAGGTGTGAAAGGTTTTTTTTTTTTTTCAATCGAAGCTTCCAGTGTTTGTGTCCTAATGACCTGTAAGCGATCTTTTTAAAGACCTATAGTCCAGTGGCTGATGAGTGGAATGAATGTTGAGTCTCTAGAAGATTGAAATTCAGTAACTTCCTGTTGTTTGCAGGCTGACATGTACGTTGAAAGTAAATATATTGCTGGTAAAGAGCTCTGCAAGTGTCACTATTTAATACACCATTAAATAAATAACGTTTCATACATTCACATAGATTCAGAACACATTGATGTAGATTCTCCTCCACAATTGATCCATGCACACACACAACATAGTCTAATGCTAAGAGTCCACTGGGCCGGTGCCAGTTAGTGCCAGTTCACGCCAATGCAATTTGCTGTGGCGCCTAGTGTCACCAATAAGGTGCCTAGTGGCTCAAACTGCCTCCCAACGTATCTTCGTCGCGCCAATTGTTTGATGCAAGTGTCCACCAAGTGGAACCAAATGTCGACTGGAACCACTGGAATGTAATGGCTTTGCGCCAATCATGCTAGGAGTCCTAGCGCCTAGTGTCACCAATAAGGTGCCTAGTGGCATGCAGTGGCTCAAACAGCCTCCCAACTGGCTCGTGGTGGCCCGTAATGGCGGCAAGAAAATTTCAAAATCTTTAAAATCTTTGTCACGTGTCCACCAAGAGGAACCAAATGTCAAGCGGAACTACTGGAATGTAATGGCGTTGCCCCAATGATGCTAGGAGTCCACTTGGCCGGCACCAGTTCGCAACATTGCAATTTCCTGTGGCGCCTAGTGTCACCAATAAGGTGCCTAGTGGCGTGCAGTGGCTCAAACTGCCTCCCAACTGGCTCGTGGTGGCCCGTAATGGCGGCAAGAAAATTTCAAAATGTTTAAAATGTTCGCCACGTGTCCACCAAGTGGAACCAAATGTCGCAAACAATTTGCCTATTGGAATCCACTGGAATGTAATGGCACGAGCCAATTTGCAGCAATGATGCTATGAGTCCACTGGGCCGGCGGCGCGTAGTGGCTCGCTGTGGCGCCAAATTATGTTCACTCAGCATGTTAACATGTTGCCGTTATTCGGCGCCACAGCAATCCACTACGCGCCAATCACATAATCTTTGGCGCCAACTGGCACCAACTGGCACCAGCCCAGTGGACTCCTAGCATAAAATGACTGTAACGCCGATCGCTCCTCAGGATAGTTCTGAATTGAATCATGAATGAGATGATAAATATACTCTGTATATATTATTTTTATTTTCCATACCCGATATCAAACCTAATTTGAAGGTCATATTTATGAGAATGAGCCCAAAGTCCTGTCAGCAGTCTGATAATTTGTTGTTGATGAAAGAACCTCTCAAGGTTGATAACCGTGCGGCTATCTGATTGTGCCCGTGCGGAAGCCCTCTTCCTTTCATCAGTCCTTCATTTTCTTCAGCGTTGCTGTTGACATTTGAAGGACGCCATCATCCCTGAATGAGCTAGAAGAAGATGTACAGTGGAAGTCTGCTTATGCTGAAGTAGATATGCAGCAAGCCGGAAGATGAATGAAGCCTTTCTAGGCTCAGGAATAATTAAGGATTCCGCTCTTATCAACGAAATGGCTTTATGATGTCTTTATATCGCTTACAAACGACCAAACTGGGGATGAACGGGAAAAAAATGAGCTTGATAACTCCCTTTATGCCCTTTTGTGTATATTTCTTTAACCTTTGATGCCCGTCTAGCATTTCTTCTAACACAGAAAACGGCGATTGAAGCACTTCCGCGTCACCGTTTATCTCAGAAGGCGAAGAAAAATGACACTTCAAGGTCCATCCTTGCCAGAAACATACTCCAAAGATTGTAAAATTGGAGGATGAGAACAGGAGTGAGAGTACAAATGAGGACAAGTCATTGAAGCGCGTGATAAATTACAAACGGAGACGTCTAATGGTAAGGAATTAGTAACACTAAGCATCTCAGCAGTCGCTTTCAATTACTGATTAGCTCTTAACTTTACTGTTGCTTTATTGCTGCTATCCTCTTTGTCACCAGAGATAACATTCTCATATATTATTAATAGATCATGAATAGTTTGCGCTTGATCCCGTTGACAGTTCGGCTTTGAAACAAATGTTTGATGCACAATAGAAGCTCTGTGATGCCGGATGTTTTATCTGATTCCAAGCACTTCCACAACGTGCATGTGGTGCGCTGCAGGTGGTAGATTTGAATTCACTTCTCATCTAATGTTGCAGTACCTCCCAGCGAACGGTAAAAATAAAACTCGGGACGATGACATAGTGACATTATCCGCCTTACCTGCACGCTTTCAAAACATTCCGCTCATATCTTGCGCAGTGTGAAACCACGTAACAAGCCCAAATCTAACAGTCACAGGGTGCACCCCGCCTCTCGCCTGAAGACAGCTGGGATAGGCTCCAGCTTAGTATAAGGGGTAGAAAATAAATAAATGAATGTACATGTTTTTGGCAGAAATTAAGCATTTTCAAGCACAAAAATTGACTAATGAACCAAAATAGAACTATAAGGCATTCAGAAGACGCATTCAAAGACATGTTACCATATGTAGTATTCTACACTGGTCATTAGGTGGCTGTAATGTTAAATTGAAGAGACAATAACATGTGAGTTTATATTATGTCATATTTGTATTATTTTCTCTTACGTCTACTACTGTATAATGGGTAATATGAATGTGAAGGTTACTATAGAGACTATAGGGGTGCTATTTCATGTCTAGAGGGCTCTAATGTTAAAAACTGCATTTAGAACGCAAATAGTACCATACTTCACGTGAATTCATTTATCACAGTTGGGTCTGGAACCGATCAACAGTGACAATGACTACACAGTGGGTGTCAGTATATTTGATTGTATCTGATTCCAAGCAGTTCCAAGAGCATGTGGTGCGCTGCAGGTGGTAGATTTGAATTCACTTCTCATCTAATGTTGCAGTACCTCCCAGCGAACGGTAAAAATAAAACTCGGGATTATGACATTGTGACATTATCCGCCTTACCTGCACGCTTTCAAAACATTCCGCTCATATCTTGCGCAGTGTGAAAGCACGTAACAAGCCCAAATCTAACAGTCACAGGGTGTACCTCGCCTCTTGCCTGAAGACAGCTGGGATAGGCTCCAGCTTAGTATAAGCGGTAGAAAATGAATAAATGAATGTACATGTTTTTGGCAGAAATTAAGCATTTTCAAGCACAAAAATTGATTAATGAACCAAAATAGAACTATAAGGCATTCAGAAGATGCATTCAAAGACATGTTACCATATATAGTACTGGTCATTAGGTGGCTGTAATGTTAAATTGAAGAGACAATAACATGTGAGTTTATATTATGTCATATTTGTATTATTTTCTCTTACGTCTACTACTGTATAATGGGTAATATGAATGTGAAGGTTACTATAGAGACTATAGGGGTGCTATTTCATGTCTAGAGGGCTCTAATGTTAAAAACTGCATTTAGAACGCAAATAGTACCATACTTCACGTGAATTCACTTATCACAGTTGGGTCTGGAACCGATCAACAGTGATAAACAAGGGATGACTATACAGTAGGTCTCAGTATATTTGATTGTATCTGATTCCAAGCTTCCACTTCCACAACGAGCATGTGGTGCGCTGCAGGTGGTAGATTTGAATTCACTTCTCATCTAATGTTGCAGTACCTCCCTGCGAACGGTAAAAATAAAACTCGGGACGATGACATAGTGACATTATCCGCCTTACCTGCACGCTTTCAAAACATTCCCCTCATCTAGCGCAGTGTGAACGCACGTAACAAGCCCAAATCTGACAGTAATCACTGTGGCACCTTCACAACATCGGCTATGTTTGGAATAAATATGAGATGATGCTCTGATAGGCTTTGAAAATATTCCTGCATCTCATGCTTCATGTGGATGCGGGCTGTAGATTGCTCAAAATGTCCACGTTAACACACTGCCACCCTCATCTGGCTAAAAATAGTAAGCATTGTTCACTCATTTTCTCATTTTTTTGGCATTCATTGCATCCCCTGCCTCGTTGCTGTCAGGGTGCATATGACAAATTGCTGTAATTTACTAAATATGGTTTTTGTCTGCACTTTTGTTAACAGTTCATTCTTGGCAGTGTTCAGTAGTCGACTGAATGCACTTCAACTCAATGACCGTCATCAACATAGCGTGCCTTAAAGCCGCAACTCAACTAGTAGTCTTTTAGTGCATCCTGGCAGCAGTTTGTGGAGCATGTTGGATATGTGGAATATCATTTTTTTTTCATGACATTTTTTGTGTATTTTACTATACAGTCGTCCCTCACCGCTTCACACTTCGACTTCAGTGTCAAAATAGATAATCTCAAAATAGTTTCATAAATCCTCACTGTTTTGTTGTTGACTACAGAATATTATTATTTATCAAATTGTACATGTTTTTGGCTGCACGGCGGTCAAGTGGTTAGTGCACAGGCCTCACAGCTAGGAGACCCGAGTTCGATCCCACCCTCGGCTGTCTCTGTGTGGAGTTTGCATGTTCTCCCCGTGCATGCGTGGGTTTTCTCCGGGTACTCCGGTTTCCTCACACATTCCAAAAACATGCTAGGTTAATTGGCGACTCCAAATGTGAGTGTGAATGGTTGTTTGTCTATATGTGCCCTGTGATTGGCTGGCCACCAGTCCAGGGTGTACCCCGCCTCTCGCCCGAAGACAGCTGGAGTAGGTTCCAGCACCCCCGCGACCCTTGTGAGGATAAGCAGTATAAAATTAATGAATGAATAGATTACCCGTGGGCCGCACAGTGGACGAGTGGTTAGCATGTAGGTCACACAGTCCGTGTTGCATGTTCAAACACTTGCATGTAATTGGTAATTGGCAATTCCAAATTGTCTACAGGTATGAATGTGAGTGTGAATGGTTGTTTGTCTATATGTGTCCTGTCATTGGCTGGCCACCAGTCCAGGGTGTACCCAGCTGGGGTAGGCTCCAGCATCCCTCGCGACCCCCGTGAGGATAAGCAGTCGAAAATGAATGAATGAATGAGTGTACATGTTTTTGGCCAAAATTAAGCATTTTCAAGCACAAAAATTGCATTCAACGCATTCAAAGACATGTTGCAATATGTAGTATTCTACACTGGTCATTAGGTGGCCATAATGTTAAATTGAAGAGACAATAACCATCCCAAGAAGTACTGTAGAGAAACTCCAAAGCCAACATGTGAGTTCATATTATGTCATATTTGTCTTATTTTCTCTTACGTCTACTACTGTATAATGGGTAATATGAATGTGAAGGTTACTATAGAGACTATAGGGGTGCTATTTCATGTCTAGAGGGCTCTAATGTTAAAAACTGTATTTAGAAGGTTGTAAGCGTATATGCAAATAGTTCCATACTTCACATGAATTCACTTATCCCAGTTGGGTCTGGAACCGATCAACAGTGATAAACGAGGGATGACCATACAGTGGATTTCGGTATATTTGACTTTCAGCATTCAGCATTTTGGTCGAAAGTTGAGGAAAAGCTGCCATTTTGTGCGTACAGTCTCCATCAGTAGACATTTTATTTGTAGAAATCACAGAATCTCATTTCTCATCTCAGAAAGTAAAAAAAAAAGTAGTAGCAGACAAACTTCAACTTCTTTGAGGATGCAAATATTTACACTCCTAACGCTTAATTATGCTCCTACATCACGGCGCCAGCATATGCCACGCCAGCTGGCTCCACCCCCTCTAAAAACCTTCTGGCAGAGCTTGGCGTGAACCTCTGAAAAATCCTAACCTTGCCTCAATGGCGATGCGGACCGCAGAGCTGTGACTGACTGGTCGGCTTTTCATCCTGCATAATTTACGCCATAACAAAAGAAACCGACCAAAGTGAATCGGGTATGAGAAAAATAGTTTGCAAATACAAACGCCTATATAATACCATAGCATCCTGATAGTCACACAGACGGTGAAATTTTAATGCTGACCTTAACTCCAAGGGCAGTGCTTAGTTCCAACATTCAGCTCACACACACACACACGATGCTTCCTTCATGACTGATAGGTCCACTTTAAGGCTTCGTCCAGGCTGGTAAGCTATATAAACAAATGGTAATGGTTTTATTTCATTTGAATATGCATCAGATTACAATTGAATGCATCACATAATCAGTTCACAGTTCCACATGTCCAAAAGGAGTAGGAAGAAGCAAAGCTTATTAAATCCTACCCCTCCATCTGGTACTTTTACAATCAGTAACTGTTACATTTGTTCACTTCCTGCTTTCAATAATACAGTTTAAGTTTTTTTTGTTTTTTTTTTAATAATGCACCTCGTACCAAAGTACAAGGTGATATGAGCATCCAATGCCATAATGGGTACCATAGTAAGTGTCAATATAGTGATATATATAGCACATCATGACTGGTTCAAGACTCTTCATCCTTGTATTTAGCAAACATCAACTGCTTGTATTGTTTCTTGAATTGGCTCATCGTTGTGCATTGTTTGATTTCCTTACTCAATCCATTCCATAGTTTGATTCCATATACTGAAATGCTATGGCTTTTTTAACGTAGTCCTAGCATATAAGTGTTTCAAATGTAGTTCTTCCCTGAGATCATATTTCTCCTCTCTTGTAGAGAAGTATTGGTTGACATTTTTAGCTAATTGGTTATTTTTTAGCCTTATGCATTATTTTAGCTGTTTGAAGATGAACTATATCAGCAAGTTGAAGTATTTGTGATTTTAGAAATAATGAGTTAGTATGTTCTCTGTAGGCGGCATTATGAATTATCCTTACTGGCCTTTTTTGCAGTACATTTAGCGAGTGAAGATTGCTTTTATAGTTATTAGCCCATACGTATTTCCACACAATAAGTAAGATATGGTAGAACCAGAGAGCAATAAAAGAGTGTGGAGTGATTTTTGATTGAGAATAAATTTTGCTTTGTTCAATACTGAAATATTTCTGGCCACCTTATGTTGTATATTTGTAATATGAGTTTTCCAGCTCATATTTTCATCTATTGTGATCCCCAGAAATATATTTTCGTTCACCCTTTCAATGTCCACACCGTCTATTTGTATTTGCTGGTGCTTGTCCTTTCTGCTGTTAGCAAACAGCATGATTTTAGTTTTACTTAGGTTCAAAAATTAGCATGACATTGTCCAAGCATATAAATGAACCCTTTTTCTCTTCTAACCTGAACATGCTTGAATTGCATCGGTCCTAGAAAACACCGTGTATTATAAAGTTTCAATTCCAACAACGAAAACCAGGCCCTTCTTTTCTCTCCCTTGCAGTCTGGGCTTTGTTCCATTTGTCTTTTTAACGCTTATCAGCTTCCCGCTGTTGAATAATCGTTGAATTGAGCAGAATAATGAGTTTCTTATCTTCCACATTATCAAGCGTGTCGCACATTTTTCACCCAATAGCACAATGCTGCACTGGATATGTGGAAAACGCCTTCTTTTTTTTTTCCTACCTTGCAATGACTTCATCCTCATTTGACTATTTTTTTTTTACATTTTTCATCCCTTGCCATTTGCAGGGACAGTGGTTGTACAAAAAGATGCAGGATTCTATCTCTGTGGATGTCAGCTGAACACAAAGCGAAAAAAAAATATCCTTTTCCATGTACTTGAGAGGACATTAGAGTGCCCTGCAATTCAAAATGGTGTGTCCAGGCCTCAGCAGCTGATGCCAAGCTTATATTCTTCTTCTCATACTCGCTGCCAGGAGTGGCTGATGCAACTCGCCGATGCACATTTATTTGGCGCTGTCAGAAGCAAAAAAAAAAAAGGAAGGCCGAGGTATAGATGCGGATACAGTAGATGTAGAGCGAGAGAGAGCGACGAGGAATGAACAAATCATTGCCTGAGACGCTGGGAATGCCAGCGAGACAGTCAGGGAGAGATTTGTTTGACAATGTTTACCCGGGAGAAGAACAGACTCCACTCCACTTAAAACGATCTGCTCGTTTCTGTTTTTTCCTGCTGCTTGGAACATTATGCTTGTTGCTCCCTAATCCCCATTTGTAATTAAATGTGTGCTTAGGAGCTGTGCTAGGTTATGTAAACCCAGACTATAACTGTGGCGCATCCCGCCAAATGGGGAATGGAGGACGGGAATGCACCACATCAGTCTTCCTTGCGCGCTTGTGGTGTCATCTTTCTTTCTCACCAGTGCACAGTTGCTATCTTGCTCTTCCTACTGTGTGGTTTTTCCCACTCGCGCTCTCACACTAACTGTGTGCATAGAGTGGAAATTAAAGTGTCTGCTCTGCCATCTGAAAAATTGACAAGTCTCCACAAGTCTCACAGGCACGGGTGGATGAGGGTTCCCACAGACAATGACTAATTCAAAGAGACGAAGAAAATGAAACATCTTTGAGATCAGGAGTTGTGTCTTGCTGAACTTTTTGCTTTTGTTGTTTATATCCAATTGAACACCCATCAATTGTTAATCACTGACTTTTTCTTGACCTCTTTTTCTTCTGTAATGTTCATGTGTCATTTTATATGCAAAACATGTTTCATTTCCACCTTTCTCAACCTCTTCAATGACTGTCTTTCTTTGAGTCTACTGCCCCCTGCTGTTTTGTTCAGCAAAAGATTATCTGTTTCACCTAAGGCTAAGGTTAGAGTACGTTTTGGTTAGAGTCAGACCTTCTGGAAAAAAGATTCATGACATTAACCAAGGTATCGCTCTTCTTTCCCAAAAACACTATATGTGGTAAATGGTAGATCAGGGGTGACCAAAGTGTGGCCTGAGGGCCATTTGCGAAAGAAAAAAAAATGGAAAAAATCATTTTACAAGAATATAGTCAAAACAAAAACAGAAAAAAACATATTCTAACCAGAAAAAAAAGTAAAATTATGTAATTTTAGAGTTCATAGTATATTAAATTAAAGTTGTAATATTGTCAGAAACAAAACAAAATAAAGATGTACGATATTTGATTGTTGGCCCATCGTGTTCCTAGTATGAAATTAAATATACTTTTAATAAATGAGATGAAAATATGGGACTCCAAATGAAAAAAGATCTTTTTTTGGTCACTCTGGCATATAGACAAGAAATGTTTATTAATATGCACTGTCCCTATAAATACATAAAATAAATAAATGCATTTTTTATGAGGTTTAGGTAAAACTTACATCAGTAAAATAGACAGCATATTTTTTAAACATACATTTTATTCATATGCTTTTCTGCATGCAAAACGAAAACTTTTGTAGCTTTCTGGAAACAGATTAATTGGATTTACATTATTTCTTATGGGAAATATTGATTTGGTTAGAGTACGTTTTGGTTAGAGTCAGACCTTCTGGAAAAAGATTCATGACGCTAACCAAGGTATCGCTCTTCCTTCCAAAAAACACTATATGTGGTAGATGGTAGATCAGGGGTGACCAAAGTGTGGCCTGAGGGCCATTTGCGAAAAAAAAAAAATGGAAAAAATCATTTTAATCATTTTACAAGAATATAGTCAAAACAAAAACAGAAAAAAAGTAAAATTATGTAATTTTAGAGTTTTTGTCACTCTGGCATACAGACAAGAAATGTTTATTAATATGCCCTGTCTCTATAAATACATAAAATAAATAAATGTATTTTTTATGAGGTTTAGGTCAAACTTACATCAATAAAATAGACAGCATATTTAAGAAAAATGTTGAAATATATATAATATATATATATATATAAACATCGACCTTCACTTGTCTACAAATAATCCATTTCATGAGGGTGTATAGAATTGTAACACGGTTTAGCCAATGCTATAGCGGGTGTGAGTCAGGTCTATTTAATGTTATGGCTTAGAATAAAGCAGCTATGGTACGTATTACGGTTATTTAAAATCTTTCGATTGTGCATGCAGTGGCTTGTTTGAGATGCAGAATATATCTGTCACATGTTGATAAAGCTCTTGGGATTAAACTCATCTCGGTGTAAAGCTCGTTCAATATGTCTGCTATACAAACCCGCTTACTGTTCCATATTGATGCCACGCCATCGCCGCTGTTTTAGATATTCTGATGAATTTATCTGCTGCGTATGTGGAGTGTGGCAACAATATGTGTTAATCCCGGTCAATGTGTTGACTTCTTGCTGTGGTTTTAGCGCCTGTTGCAGCTTAAATGCAAATACATACCTGTGTATAGAAAGAGTGAGACTAAAATAGTACTCTACTATTCACTATTTTTGCCTGCGGTGGTTGCTATTCCACAAATTCCAAGGAAAAATCCAAAATTAGCTTGCTCGAAAATAAACAAGGCAAGAAAATATTAATGAGAGGCGGTTTGAATCAGGTGATAAGCATGTGGAGGACTTGTTTTTCCATCCTCAAGCAGATACAGTAATCATAGAAAATCAGTGTGACAATGTGTTTTGTAGCACTAAAGCTTAATTGTAACTGATATTAGTCTAATTGAAGGGAATACTGAACACAAAACAAACCGTATTTTCCTGAATGAACTTAATTCACCCATAAAATAAGCACCGCCGATCCCTCAAGAAATGAAATCCGGTAACAATGACTTGATTGAGCACTAACTGAGGCTGCACGGCGGTCGAGTGGTTAGCGCAGGTAGGAAACCCGAGTTCAATCCCAACCTCAGCCATCTCTGTGTGGAGTTTGCATGGGTACTCCGGTTTCCTCCCACATTCCGAAAACATGCTAGGTTAAATGGCGACTCCAAATTGTCCATAGGTATGAATGTGAGTGTGAATGGTTGTACCCTCGCGAGGATAAGCAGTAGAAAATGAATGAATGAATTAATGTTTACTATATTAGGTGACTATAAAGGTGACTATAGGGGTGTTATTTCATGTCTAGAGGGCTCTAATAATGTTTAGAAGGTCATAACCAGGTTTTCTGTGCTAGAAACTGAATGAATGAATGTCTTAACTTAAGGGTCGCATGGTGGAAGAGTGGTTAGCATGGTGGCTACACAGTCAGGAGATCGGGAAGACCTGGGTTTGAATCCCCATTGGTCGAGTGACTTGGTCACATACACAAGAATGGCCAGTCGACAATGTGCAGGAACAAAGATACGCTAGGACTCATTGTTTCCAGGAATCATTGCTCTTCGGAACGCATATTGTTCAGAGAAGCCAAACTCCTGGCGACTACCTGGAACTACATTAGTCATCACCAAAACACGGCTAGAACTGGACTTAGTGGACTTACAGTTGCATGTTCAAACACTTGCATTTAATTGGCAATTCCAAATTGTCAATAAGTATGAATGTGAGTGTGAATGGTTGTTTGTCTATATGTGCCTTGTGATCGGCTGGCCATCAGTCCAGTGGTGTATCCCGCCTTTCGCCTGAAGTCAGCTGGGATAGGCTCCAGCAGCCCCACAACCTGTGTGAGGATAAGCGGTAGCAAACGAATGACTGAGCACAAACTGATGTAATCACTCTGATCAACATCTAAAACCCTCAGAGATGTTTTGAGGTCATTTTTAAGCTTTTTTGGTGCATAGAGAAATTGCCTCCCACTTTGTCAGGCATCCTCCAACTGTAACATCTTTCAGACAGTGAAAATCTTGCATCATTGCCTTTTTTTTTTTTTTTTTTTGAAGTGTGCTGCTTCCTGTGTAGTGTTTTCTTTCACAGGTTTAGCCGCATCTGTAGCTGCTCTGAATGTGTGTGAAGACTATTCATATAAACAAAAAGTGCGGGTATTTGTTTGTTATTGCAGAACAGAAAAAAAAGTGTGCAATGCCACATTACATTAACCGAACAAATAGCTCTCATCTTGGTAAAATTAAAAATAAAAGGCAAAAGTGCATATGGAGGTGTAGAAATCAAACGACATCAATCAGGTTGCTGATTGTGTGATGTGTGCGGTTTGCTGTGAAACAACACACGTCGACTTTATTGACATTTAAAGTGACATTTCGATGCTCTCTTAAGACGGTGGCTTGCATGTGTGGGGCAGAAACCTGCAGCATTCCGCAGATGCTTCTTATAGAGTGTGTGTGTGATACCAAAAATAACACAAAGCACAAGCTAAAGCTTTGTATATACTGTACGCGCTACTGTTGGGATAGGCTCCAGCAAATAGTGATGTTCGGAAAGAAGCATAATCACAAAACATGCATCACATTTATGTTACTACATGATGCAACTCGGGATATTCAACACTCTGGCTCTGCTTCAATTTATTCATTGATTATTTTGCATTATCATTCATTAGTAATGGTAATGGTAATGGTTTTATTTCACTTGAACATGCATCAGATTACAATTGAATGCATCACATAATTAGTTCACAGTTTCACATGTCCAAAAGGAGTAGGAAGAAGCAAAGCTTATTAAATCCTACCCCTCCATCTGGTACTTTTACAATCAGTAACTGTTACATTTGTTCACTTCCTGCTTTCCAGGAAGTTGTAATATTGGTTCCGATTTTCTACAATAAAAGCTCTGATAAAACATTCCACTGTTCTCAAATATCTTAATTTTTATTTTTCTGCACAAAATAAGATGAAAGAATAAAGAAAATCAATCAATCAGTAATAAATAAATATAATAATAATAATAATAAAACAGCAAATAATAAAAACTTAAGAAACCACATATAGTTGGTGGGTAGACAAATTATTTTTTTCTGATTAAAATGAACAAAGCATTATTAGAGCCCTGTAGACATGACAAAACACGACTATAATCACATTTATACTCTTTTTATTTACAACATATTGCGCAACTGCAGGGTCTTGAGACACATGCTAACTCGCAAACTAGCGAGCTAGCGACCTAAACGGTAGCCTTCAAGTTATTTCCTTTCAACTTAAATAGCCAAAAACTTACCACTTCCACATGGATAGGGAGGATAACTATTAACAGTTATTTAACCTTTAACATGAACATTAATCAAACGTAATAATTTTTTCTGGGTACATGATACCATACAGCATCCATATCAAACTTGCGCGGGCCGCACTAACATTAAACTTTCATATCAATGCGGGGGCCTCAAACTAGTGTCCTGCGGGCCACATTTGGCCCGCGGGCCGCGTGTTTGAGACCCCTGTTTTACAATCAGTAACTGTTACATTTGTTCACTTCCTGCTTTCCATAGTACAGTTTAAGATGTTTTTTTTTAGTAGGCGGTTTCTATACATGTGTTTAATAAGTGTGTGAGGTCAATTTTATTGCAAATTTTGATGTGAAATTTAAAAAAAAATGTGAAGCAAACAAGAGGGCTGTCTTTTAAGTGCGCACACAACAAAATACAGGAAGTACAGGAAGAGCTGAGTAATTGTAAGACAAAGCTATCATCCTCCGGCGTACTGTATTTATAGTCTCCAGCTTGTAAACAGAATGGATTTTACATCAGCCCTAAACAAGGAAGTGCTGGTAAAGTGACTGGCCAATGACTTTCCACGATGTATAAATGAATTTTGCAACACATTACATTGATTTTGACATCTCAGTGGACCGCAATTCAATAACACTTCCGTTTTTAGAAGCGTCTGGTCTGGTGTGATCGCCAGTATAAGATTGTCCCATGCAGTACCTGACGTGGAATATGATATGTTTCCCGCAACGGAGCTCTGTCATGTTCTGACATTCAAAGCATCTTGCCTTCATTTGGGAGCATTCCCCCCCCCGATGCTCCAAAATGGTGGTGCATTCCACAAGATTTCATTTTTCCTTTAAGTGCTTTATTGTCAAAATAGGTATTTTATGGTTGGATACGCTTTTTAATCTGTCTCTCTCCTCAAGAGGCCTCCAATCTGCTGACAGGCTTCTTCTTTCTTCTTCGCTGACACTGTCCTCCTTTTTCAACTCAAGTGAACAGGACAAGCCAGCCGAGTGCATTAGAACGTTGCAACACTTTTGTGTGCTTTTCAGATGTCGGAGTGATGTAAATGCATCTCTGTATTTGGCATTTACTAAAAAATAAAACAACAACAATTAAAGAGAAGATCCTGCAGAGGGGAGTATCTAAGGAGGAGGAAGGGGAGGAAGTGGCATGATGATTTAATTTTCTGCACATTGAGCAGCACCTGAATGCATCGCCACCCTGAGCTGCAGTAGAATTCCTCATTTATACATCAAATATATTCATAGTTAGCTCATAAAAAACTCATTAAATCACTCACTAAATTTGGAATAACACCCCATTGTCACCTTTTAAACTGGTATTACACAACATAATAGATATAATTAGAGAGCTGTCCCGGCTGTCTTCATGCGAGAGGCGGGGTACACCC
This sequence comes from Doryrhamphus excisus, assembly GCF_037039965.1. Taxonomy (NCBI): domain Eukaryota; kingdom Metazoa; phylum Chordata; class Actinopteri; order Syngnathiformes; family Syngnathidae; genus Doryrhamphus; species Doryrhamphus excisus. Next base: position 3,896,380 of record NC_136367.1, on the reverse strand, counting down.
TGGACTGGTGGCCAGCCAATCACAGCGCACATATAGACAAACAACCATTCACACTCACATTCATACCTATGGACAATTTGGAGTCGCTAATTAACCTAGCATGTTTTTGGAATGTGGGAGGAAACCGGAGTACCCGGAGAAAACCCACGCATGCACGGGGAGAACATGCAAACTCCACACAGAGATAGTCGAGGGTGGAATTGAACCCTGGTCTCCTAGCTGTGAGGTCTGCACGCTAACCACTCGACCACCGTGCAGCCCTCTACTGAAATGCATTCATTCATTCATTTTCTACGGCTTATCCTCACGAGGGTCGCAGGGGCGCTGTCCGGAGTACCCGGGAAAAACCCACGCATGCACAGGGAGAACATGCAAACTCCACACAGAGATAGCTGAGGGTGGAATTGAACCTTGATCTCCCAGGTGTGAGGTCTGCACGCTAACCTCTCGACTATCGTGCAGCCCCAATTTGAATGATTTTAATTTTTAATTTGAATTGAATTGTTGCACGGCGGTCGAGTGGTTAGCACGCAGACCTCACAGCTAGGAGACCCGAGTTCAACCCCACCCTCGGCCGTCTCTGTGTGGAGTTTGCATGTTCTCCCCGTGCATGCGTGGGTTTTCTCCGGGTACTCCGGTTTCGTCCCACATTCCAAAAACATGCTAGGTTAATTAGCGATGTGAGTGAATGTGAGTGTGAATGGTTGTTTGTCTATATGTGCCCTGTGATTGGCTGGCCACCAGTCCAGGGTGTACCCTGCCTCTCGCCCGAAGACACCTGGGATAGGCTCCAGCACCCCCGCGACCCTTGTGAGGATAAGCGGTAGAAAATGAATGAATATAAGGAATTATAGGCATCATATAAGGCCCTTTAATTCTCCCATCTATCTTTGTAACAGCGCACAGAATCCATAACCCCTCTGGTATTCATTAGCATTCAATAATCTTCATCTTGAATGACGGCCGAGCAGCTAATGTTAGTAGGCATGTTTTTATGGTTATTATCACTTCTATGTTTATACGTAGCTTTCCTTTTCTTTAGCGCACTGTTGCTTGGGAGATACTATAATAAAGTTACAATACATTCCATATTGTCTAGTTATGAACATAATGTGAATATATCGTCTGTTGTTCCCGCAGAGGCGTCCATCTTGTCGTACGACGGCAGCATGTACATGAAGGTGGTGATCCCGACTGTGGTGCACACAGAAGCCGAGGATGTCTCACTTCGCTTCATGTCCCAAAGGGCGTTCGGCCTGCTCATGGCCGCCACATCCCGCGAGTCAGCAGACACGCTGCGACTGGAGCTGGACAGCGGAAGGGTCAAACTGACGGTCAACTTAGGTATTGTATGCATCGCCCCCTGGTGGCTGACCTCAAAAGGGTTCGGGGGGGAAGTTTTTTCTTTATGCATTTGACTTTTTTTCCTTTTTTTTTTTTTTTGGTGCAGATGTAAAATCAGACCTAACACATATTTAACACATTTTTGCAGTTGCATGATTTTCTGACTTGTCTTGGCTGTATTTTTTTTTATTTTTGGCCTTGCTTTTGGAGATTTTTCTCCCCACTAATCTAACATTTAACAAAACCATCTTTGCGCTGCTGCTTCTCATGCGACTTAGACCAATCATCTTCTTCTTATTTGCATCTCGATTTTATGGAATGATGTCATATACGCCGTATCCAAACCGCAGGAAGCATTTAATGGTCTGCGTTTTTGATGTGTGGGTCTGTTTCTGTAACCTTTTTTTTTTCTTCTTCTTCTTTTTTTTTTTTTTTTTGAATCGTCATCATAGCAGATTCATTCATGAGTGGTTTAGTTAGCATCTCCCATGCCTTTGCTCTAAGATGGCATTCACCCCTTCAAAGGCCCCGAGCCTGCGGCCCCGCCTGACAAACAGCTCGATGCCACAGCACCCAACAGCACCGACAGACTTGATGCAATATTGATATGTACAATAATTGTCAAAAACACATGACTGCAATATCTGTAGTCAATCATTTTTAGCTTTAACAGCGCTTATAACAATTAGGCCCCAATTTTTTCATCCATGAGGTGTTTGTGCTGCCTGGCTCGAGGGTGTTTGCTCCCACTTTTCTGTTGCGGTTGACGGCACATGATAGATTTCTACCTCACCTCTCCAAATTGAGGTCCAAACACTCAAATTTATGGTTCAAATTTATGACCAAATTAATAAACTGTACTTATTTCAATGGAAACTTTGATGCAAATAAAACCAAATTGGATATTCAAAAATAAATAAAGATATTCTGCAGGAATATTGTTACACGACCAGGCCAAAATGGCCGCTGGCGTCATGTGACCGTCCCCAGAAGGTGGCTTTTTCTTGCACTTGGATGTCTGCAGCTGTAACTTTGAAGGATGCAAATTCATCTGTCACTTATTCTCCCCTCCCCATCTAGACTGTGTCAGGATAAACTGTAACACCAGTAAGTCAACATTCTTCTTCTGGAGCTTTCCTTCCTTTTCCATAAATGTTTGATTAGAAGCTGGGATGGTGGTGGGGGGGTGGGGGTGGGGGTAGTACTGAGATGTGTGCATGTGGGGGACTGATAAGAGGATTTCACAGATAAGAGAGGGGACGAAGTAATATCCAGAGATCAAAGTTATGCAAATGGAACTTAATGTTCTTCATATATTTTAAATGGTTCATTTCATCAATTAATTCAGGAAACTAGTTCTTATTAGTTCCTTGTATGGGTAGAATATATTCTAATTTAGAATTTACTCCGAGTCTGCGGTAATTTTTTAAATTTTTTATCACACCGTATCTATCTTTATATACAGATGGTGTGATCAGACATGCTGTTACTCATGATATGGACACACTAGCTAACTTTTAAACAGGACCCATTAAGTTTTTTTCCACTTTTTCGATCTATAAATGTTGTGACGATGTGATATTTTCGTGTTGAACGTTGCCAAAGCGTTAAATAACAAGGTTTGCGCATTTAGGAAATGAGCCCTGAAAGACATTTTGGATGTTAATTGACATTAACAGATTGCCTGCACTTAGTAAATGCGGACCTACATATCCGGAAGTCCTCGGGAGCGCTTGGGGGCGTGAGCAATCACAGCAGAGTGGGTGTACCTATAGAAGAGGGCCGGGGGTGGAGTTAATTAAACCGCAGGAAACGCTGCACTGAAAGAGGTGCCGAATCTGGAAGATCTAGAAAGCTTTCCGTGCTGGATATTGTCTGTAAATGCTCTACAGGAGTCCAAAACTCAATAAAAAGCGCAAAAAATTACCATAATAAGCCCCCTTAAAGTTAAATATCGGTTCACACAGATGTACACACGGGTATAAGACAAATATTCTAACATGTTAAAGGCACTGGTTCTCAAATGAGTGGACTTGAAATAATTAAAACAAATATATAAGTGCAGTACAGTATTTGACTGCTGATTTTTTATTAGATTTTTAATTGATAATTTAATTAATTGATAATTTCATTTTAATTTGTTATAATTTAAATGCTTTATGGTAACTTTATTGCAACTAAGGCATAATATACTAAGAAAAATCATTTAAAAGGATTAATAAATAAATATAGATTTGCAAAAAAATACACAAACCTTGATTTGTAATTAGTTTATTTATCTTACAATTTGTTATTTCAAAAGTTTGGTTATTAGTTATTTCAAAATGTCATTTCCAAACGTTTCAAACAAGACCACTGGCAAGCATATTGTCAATACCGTTTTGTATTCCAAATCCAGATATGGTGGAATAGGACCCTCTAGTGGCCATTTATGGTAACTGTTTCTTCTCCCCTCAATAAAAAAAAACATAACACTGATTAATAGTAACGAAATATTAGAGGTATATTTTTATTTGTATGATATTATAATAACATTGTGTCCTTGTGTGAGTAACAGCAAACGTGCTTGCATTAAAAAAATAAATCGAATTTTAACTTTTCTAAACTCCGACCGGAAGAAATCGGATTATGTGACTTTGTGTTTGTACCGCCCCCCGCCCCCCAACCAAACTAACTGCCGACTGACCAAACGTCCTCTTCAGGCAAGGGTCCTGAGGTCCTGTACGCCGGACAAAAACTCAATGACAACGACTGGCACTCAGTCCGTGTGGTCCGCCGTGGTAAAAACTTCAAACTCATTGTGGATGACGACATGGCTGAAGGTATTTTTCTCTTTACGACGATGTATTTAAACCTGCTATTTTTTTATGTCATGACACAATAATTCAAGTTATGGGATTATTAGTTTCAGCTGTGATGTATTCCCTTTTGAATTTTAGGCCAAATGGCAGGTGATCACACCCGGTTGGAGTTCAACAATGTGGAGACCGGAATCCTGACGGAGAGGCGCTTTGTCTCCTCTGCACCTTCCTCATTCATAGGACACCTTCAGGTAGAGAGTCCATTATTATTTTTGGGGGGCAGTATTGCTTAATACTTGAATATTTCTGCTTTAATTTGTGGATTGTGATGGCACAAAAGATACACGTTACAATAGGCAAAAAACCAAAAAACCCTGAACGTCTCACAGGCAGCAGCGACAGGTAAGGAACACTAATTGCAATTGCAGACAGCTGCACCTAACAGGAAGTGCACCACACAAAATAAGAGCACCAAACAGGAAGTCAGTGTTCTGGCTAGCAGAGCATGACTTGAACCGTAGAACAAAATGCATTATTCATATTATCAACCCGCTAGTTAAGACAATAGCTTTATTTTGAACATGCCTTACATGAACGAACGGGTCAAAAGAACTGGTTCTTTTTTGTGAACGGAATGAACGAGGTCACCGTCGGTTCAATTGCAAATGATTTTTTTTTTATTGGCTGGAGAGTCAGTTGCAGGGTGGGACTAATTAACTGATTATATCTAATTTGTTTTTAATTTAGGGTGCATTCTTAAGTTTTTCAATGCACATTTATCTAAATATTATATATATATTTTTTTTTTTGGGGGGGGGGCGGGTTTAGGTGCAGCATATTTTATTCATTTATTTCAGTGATCACATGATAAAACAACAGGCATCACAACATGTCAACATACCAAGTGGAACATGCATAGGTTCATGGTAACATTTTTTTAATATTTTAATTTAATTTTTAATTCATATTTGTTTGCATTGAAGTTGAGTATTTTTTTTCTATTGCACAAAGCACATTTAATATAATATATACTTAATATTTAGGGCTATACGGTGTGGGCTTTTTTACATTTATATTGTTTATTTTTATATTTTTGTATGTTTAATACGCATTTGAACTGTCTGTTGACATTTTGTACATTTTATTATTGTTTTTAATGCACCTCAAGATGGTAAAAACACCGGGGTAGGGGGGGTTTGTAATGCCGAACCGGGGATCTGAGACGCTCGGATCCGGAGGGCTGTCATAATACTTCAGATTTCACGGTACGTCACGTGTTTGTTGCGCCGTTGAGTCGGAACGAACGTGAACGGACCGACTTCAACACGGCTGACCGGGTTTATGCACAGGGGGAGATCACAGGCTAATGACCAATTAAACTAAATGAACGGATCCTTTTACAAAATGATCCGGTTCACTGAAATGAACGGTTTTGCCCACCACTACGTCTGAAAAGGAGTAGGAAGAGTTGATTTGATCCTGATTAGTGGTGTATCATACTTTCCACCCCCACCACCCCCCACCCCCTCTCCAGAGCCTCAAGTTCAATGGCATGCAATACATCGACATGTGCAAGAACGGGGACATTGACTTCTGCGAGCTCAACGCTCGTTTTGGCATGCGCTTCATCATCGCCGACCCCGTGACCTTCAAGACCAAGGGCAGCTATCTGGGCTTGGCCACCCTGCAGGCGTACACCACGATGCACCTCTTCTTTCAGTTCAAAACCACCTCTCCCGACGGCTTCATCCTCTTCAACAGCGGCGACGGGAGCGACTTTATCGCTGTGGAACTGGTCAAAGGGTGAGTGGAAGCCATTAAAGCTAATCTTCCATTGGTTTTCACTGCAGCATGCTATCCTACCATATATTCACTATGTGAGCGTCACAGGCTGTGATTTATTAATCCCACGCTACTGCAACGCTAACAGGTTCATCCACTACGTATTTGACCTTGGGAACGGACCGAGTCTTTTGAAGGGGAACAGCGACAACCCGCTTAACGATAACCAGTGGCATAATGTGGTGATCACACGAGACGCTTCCAACACGCACACCCTCAAAGTGGACTCCAAGTCAGTCACCCAGAACGTCAACGGAGCAAAGAACCTTGATTTGAAAGGTATGTTGTTCAGCTCATTGTGGGTTTTGAGGTCAGACTCTCGATGATATTGCATACTTTTTTTTCCCTCAAAGCATTCAACTACAGTGTCTTGAAAGTGTCAAATCTCAAACCATTTCATACTAATTGATAACCCACAAGGCATGCTGGGAAGGCTTCCCTTACTTGTAACTTTCCTTCATTCAACTCAAGCCTTTTATCATTCATTCATTTTCTACCGCTTATCCTCACAAGGGTCGCTGCCGTGCTGGAGCCTATCCCAGCTGTCTTCGGGCAAGAGGCGGGGTACACCCTGGACTGGTGGCCATGCAGCCAATCACAGGGCACATATAGACAAACAACCATTCACACTCACATTAATACCTTTTGGATAATTTGGAAACCGGAGTCCGCGGAGAAAACTCTGGAAAAAAACAGACAAACTCCACACAGAGATGCCCGAGGGTGGAATCGAACTCCGGTCTCCTGCTGATCGCTAACCACTCGACCGCCTTGCAGCCAGCCTTTTAGCAATGTAGATCAACTGAAATGGGCTTTCTACCAATAAAATGCCTAATTATGGAGATTATAAGCACAAAATGGTGGATTTTATTAATATATATATATATATATATATATATATATATATATATATATATATATATATATATATATATATATATATATATATAAATTTGCAAATTTGTGGACCATGCAGGGAGGGATTCACTACTAGTATCACCTCTGAGTTAGGTTGTATAGTCCAGGGCTAAATTTGTAAAATATACCCAATATCAATAACTCTTTGTATCACATGTGTACATTTTATGTCAGTACTACTAGTACAACTATTATGACTATTGTACATTATGACCAGTTGTCTTCCTTTTTAGGTGATCTCTTCATCGGAGGTCTGGGCCCCAACATGTACCACAACCTCCCGAAGCTGGTGGTTTCTCGTGAAGGCTTTCAGGGCTGTTTGGCCTCAGTTGACCTCAACGGTCGTCTGCCAGACCTCATCAGCGATGCCCTTTTCCGCAGTGGGCAGATTGAACGGGGCTGCGAAGGTATTGTGTTGAGAAAAGGGCTAAAAAAATAAAAAATAATAATACACTGTCAAGCTGCCTGCTATACTTTTAATATTACGTCCTTGTGTTTTCCATTTCTGGAAGAAAATTTGCATTTTTTTAATTTTTTGTGAACAGTAGTCGTTATTAAATAAGAATTCCTTTTACCAGAATACTGGGATTACTTTTACCCATATCCAAACATACGTTCAGATTCAGTACTGTATGTATTAGAGGTGGTCCTTGGGTTATCCTTTCAAATCTTGTTGTAACAGCGCACTGAATCCATGACCCCCTATCATTCATTAGCATTCAATCCTTTATTCATTTTCTACCGCTTTATCCTCATGAGGGTCGCAGGGGTGCTGGAGCCTACCCCAGCTAGAGAGGCGAGATACACCCTGGACTGGTGGTCAGCCAATCACAGGGCACATATAGACAAACAACCATTCACACTCACATTCATACCTATGGACAATTTAGAGTCGATAATTAACCTAGCATGTTTTTGGAATGTGGGAGGAAACGGGAGTAGCATCATTGTGGCATCGTTGTTTAGACATTTTGTCTAAAAATGCACACTCTAAAAATGTTTTTTTTTTTCTTCTTTTTTATCCCCTCCTGCTCCGGTCTGACCACCCCAAATATGCAAAACAACAAAACATCATTCATTCATTAATTCATTTTCTACCGCTTATCCATACAAGGGTTGCGGGGGGTACACCCTGGACTGGTGGCCAGCCAATCACAGGGCACATATAGACAAACAACCATTCACACTCACATTCATACCTATTGACAATTTAGAGTCGCTAATTAACCTAGCATGTTTTTGGAATGTGGGAGGAAACCGGAGTAACCGGAGAAAACCCACGCATGTACGGGGAGAACATGCAAACTCCACACAGAGATGGCCGAGTGTGGAATTGAACTCTGTTCTCCTAGCTGTGAGGTCTGCACGCTAACCACTAGACAACTGTGCAACCTCAATTCTTTATAATGGTCACAATAGTTGAGCAGTTGGGACGGAAAGAGTGGCCAATGTTGGTGGGTGTGTCATTTTCCTTTGCTTTTTACGGCGATGGCTTTCCTTTTCTTTGGCGCACTGCCACACAGAGATGATGATTTTTTTGTTGATGTGGTAGAGCAGGCACATACTGATATTGTTGTTGTTACTGTTATTATAGAATATTGTAAACCAAGGACCATCTGTAGATAGCAATCATAACTAACGAGTAGTTTCATGTATTCTTTTTTTGAGCTAGTATTATCTGTGTACTTTCAAATTAATATTTGAACTAGTAAACAAAAACACCGTCAGATAAGGACTGCTTCTCAATATTACATTGATGCTAAACAATGCTGGTCCCTCACTAACCTTGTACACTTGTTTTCCGCTCTGTTCTTTTTCCTTTTCATATATATATATATTTTATTTCATTTATTTTATTCTTTCTTTTTCTTCTGCTGTTACAAAGTTGGTTTCACCAAAGCCGATCTGCAAGGTAGAGAGTTAAACTCCGCCTCTTCAAGGCCTGCTTGCCTGAAAGTCTGCAGTGTGTAATGCATCATGGGTGTCACCATGGCGATAGTGTTCCCCAGTGTAGCGTAGCAGCGATGACTTGCTCTCTGAGAGAAAAATAAAATAAAAAAAAAAAAAAGCAATTCCAGGAAGGGGATGAGGGAGTGTGTGCTTGCTAGAAGTAATCCTATTCTATTTGGTCAATGTTAATGTTAACCTACCATTATAAAACAAAACAAATTGGACTGTTTATATATAAAGTTATATATAAACTTATCATAATTTCATAACATAAATAAAGCGTTATGTTTCAGAGAGTAAGGAGTCCCTTGCTGCACATCCCCAAACACCTTTTTAAGAAATACCGTGTTTGTCCACGTGTGTTTTTTGGGGGGTTACCTGGTTGACCGCTGCTACAATCCATTACACAGTCAAAGCACTTTCAGATGTCTTCCTCAATGCTGTTTGTCTTAATGCGTTCTTTATTTCATGTCATTGTTTATTCATTACGCCGTTATCAGGGTTGGGTTCTGTCAGGGTCTTGTGTTTATGTCTTAGCCCTGATGCTAGTTGAATTCTTCAATCTGCATTCCCGCACAACGTTTGTAAATGTACAGAGAGTCAGTTTGACTTTGAATACTTTTTTCCACCCGGCTAAAGTGCATACTGGAAAATATGCACTTTTATATGTACTTTTTTTTTTTCTCATGCTCTTAATGTTGACTGTGTAAGATCTTGGAGCAAAGCCTGTTCTCACAAGAATTGAGCATGATTTTGTATGCAAAACAAAACGTATACATTAGTAGGGATCGACCGATATGTTTTTTTTTTTCCATCACCCTTTACTGCTTTTGCTCCCTCAATTTACATGAAAAAATGACTGATAACAAATATTACAGGTCTAAAGTTTAAAAAAATATTTATTGAAATGTAAACACTGAACATATATGTATGTTATAATATAACATTGTAATGTATAATATTGTAATATATATGGGTCAAAATTGACCCGAACACCATCGATGTTTCTTTAGTGATTAATACTAAAATGAGAAAATAAATAATACTAATTGATTTAAGAGATATGTTCTATAGCTCTCAGTAATAGCCAGGTAACAAAATAATTCAATTTATTATTTATTGTGATTCTTTTGAGGTTCATTTTTACCATTTTTGGAAATTAAAATGGAGGGGTATAGTGACAAAAAAAAAAACATGCCTACATCAAAAGTATTAAAACCAACATTTTCATGTACGAGGAAGCCTAAAAAGGAAGCAAATTTGATGGTAACTTATTGTTTTTAATGTATTTTATAGCTGATTTAATACATGGGTCAAAACCGACCCGTTAACATAAGAGATGATACCAGAAATCTAACACACGAGGAAAGTTAAAGATGAAGCATTCAGCAGAATTCCCGTTTTTCCCAGACCCACAAACTAAAACTATATTTTCAAGCACGTATATTGCATGCGCTTGACGTTCATGTTTCCTATTTCAAAGCAGGTGACAATATCTCAACACAAAGCTGCCTGGCGGATGCCTGTCTGTAAATCATGCAATGGAAAAATACATCGGCGATCCCATGCGCGTATCGGCCGATACTGATTCAAGTAAAGAACGTAAATATTGGCCCGATATATCGGCCAGTTGATGTATCGGTCAATCCTTATACATACACACTTTTAACACAAAAATAGCTGGGAAATAGCTGCTTTTTAGCATGATTTATACAAATTCTTTCTAAATTCTGGTGAGAACACGTCCGTAGCTACTATGTTATACGTCTACGTATAGTGAATGTATTGTCTTGCTTGTTCACGAGGGAATGCAGTGTAAGTTTTAGTCTGCTAAAACTTATTTCAAGCACTACATGTTGGAATGGAGAAAAACTGCATGCATGTCCGTTAGCACAGAAACACAATCTCAGATGTTGTCACCACAAGATGACGTTCTGCTCCAGGAAGCTTTTTTTTTTTTTAATTAAAATTACACTTAAACTTCTAAGTGATATGATATCATAATATCATATTCTGGATCCTTTCCTTTTAACTTAACAAGTCTTCTTGTGGTGACATTGTTTTCTTCATTTATGTATTTCTTCATATACTTCATTTATTCCGAATATTAGGCCTCAACATTCCCTTCCTCTCCCAGGCCCCAGCACCACTTGCCAGGAGGATTCCTGTGCCAATATGGGCGTGTGCATCCAGCAGTGGGAGAACTTCACTTGCGACTGCTCGATGACGTCTTATTCGGGGACGCATTGCAACGACCGTGAGTACCGCTATGCTAATACTTTACCAGCCCTGATTACGCTTTTATGCTGCACTCTGTTGATGCTAAACACATCAGATAATATGTCATTTTTTAACCTGGTTGCTTCAGTGTTTTGATAATGAAGGGCAATTCCTTTGACAATAAATAAATAGATAAATATGGGAATATGATATATTTTGAGGTATTTGCATCTGGATTGGTTACACAGCTCAGGAGATACTTGACCTGACCTTGCTTTGCATTAAATAGTATTGAAAATCCTACATTCAGTAGGATTGATGTTGTAGGCTGCATTTAGAGGTGAAAACAACATGCAAACAGGAGAGGTATCAAAGTGCGGAAGAGCTAGCAATTATTTATCCGAGAGAAGTGAAGTATTGGAATTGAGCACTGCTGTCGGGGTGTTAAGGTTGGCAATATAGCTTAAAATGAGCATTGGGTTTTTCATCATGGAATAATGAATCTTATCAGCTTAATTACTGTATTTTCCGGACTATAAGTCGCACTTTTTTTTCATAGGTTGGCTGTTCCTGCGACTTGTACTCCAGAGCGACTTATTAATGAAAAAAAAATAAAAAAAAATATATACACACTTATATATACGTATGTGTGTGTGTGTGTGTGTGTGTGTGTGTGTATATATATATTTTTTTCTTTCTTTTTTTTTCTTTTATGCACCGATATCTCCTACTCCTTAACAATTCAATATTTAAACAGTAGAGTTAGCTTACAAAGACAACTGAGAACGACAGAACACAAACAGGGACTACTACTGAATCGGAGACTACTCTTACTGCCATGACGAAAACAAACTAGTTAGTGTACGTAAAACTATTTATGTTACATACGTAAACACTGGACACATTTTCTGTTTGTGTTTTGTGTAGCTGAAAAACCATATATTATATATTAACCATATTACAACTATTCAGCCTGTTCTCTATTTATTTAATAATGTTAGACCTTGACTTACTGATGTAATGTGTGTTTCGGTCAAGTAGTTTGTAAAATAAATTACCCACAAAAAAATGCGACTTTTTTCTACCTAATTATGCATTTTTGGCCTTGTGCGACTTATACTCCGGAGCGACTTATAGTCCAGAAAATACGGTAGTTTTAGTTGACAAGTGGAAATGTTGACTTGTCCCAAAATATTTTTATACACAATCAGTAAGGACATCATGCAAAATGTTGGATTGTGCAGAAAGGGTTGTAATTATGCCTGCCCAGATGCTATGTATGTGCCACAACTGGAAATCCTGCTGCCGACTATTGTTCAAATGTGTTCTACACAGCCTTTGTCACACACTCTCACCTGTACCTGAAATACTGTGACGCATCTGGCAGCCAGGAATCACCTTGGCTTCTCATGTAGTGATGATGGAGGTGTGCACGCATGCGTTGATTGAGTGGGGTGTTCATACTGTATCAGACGTTACATTCAGGAGCATCCCATTTACACTTTTTTTTTTTTTTTTTTTTACACAAAGGTACCGGATTCATAGAATCATACCAGTATAAATAAATCAAGCTTGTTATACGTAATATATTGCACATGGTCAGGGTATTGCACAAGAGAAATATGTATTGATTGGTTGCCTTGGTTACGAGTGTAGCTTGTTTCCATTATCTAACACAGAACAATAATAAAGAATTGAACAAAGATGTATGAATGTAGCAGACCCTGCCTATGAAAGATTGGACTGTACAGTCAAAATTGGGGGGGCGGGGGGCGTCTTCTGAGACTTGATGGTTGCCAATATTCATAGACATGGACTTTATTTATTGTCATTGCACAATAACACAGCAGTGAAATTGCCAACGAAATGTTGTTGCCTGGCTCCCGTGTAATAATAATAAAAAATAAAAAATAAAAAATAAAAAATAAAAAATAAAAAATAAAAAATAAAAAATAAAAAATAAAAAATAAAAAATAAAAAATAAAAAATAAAAAATAAATAATAGTGTGGCGAATAAATAGATTACATCAAATATGAACAACAATGTACAGCGTAAACAGTAATTTGTACAAATAATTTGAATTAATTTTGAATAAATAACAATAATTTAAAGTTTTGGTTGTGCGTGTGGGCAGGTAGAGGGGCTTATTTGGCACTGAGCAGTCTGATGGCCAGGGGGAAGTAGCTGTCTCTAAACCTCTAAACGCCAGGCGAGAAAACAGTCCATGCTGGGGTAATGCAAGGAAAAACATGTTTTTTTTAAAAAAAAAAGGTTCAAATTAAAAAATAAGTAAATAAATAATAAGATAACATACATAAACATTATGTAATACAGTATTAGAAGGCTTTTGCATGGCCTGATGTAAGTGCATAGTGTCACCACTTGGGGGCAGTGCATCCATATGCACCACCCGCATGCTGCAGGGAGAGAATGATGCAATCCCTAGAGCATGAAATCAGATTTCCTCCACTGCTTTGCCTCTTGTGTCCATCCCATCTCCAGTGTATCTCCACCGTGGATCCGGTATCTGGACATACTGCACCGTAACCCCCCCCCCATAAAAAAAACTCTGATTAAATCCATTACAGTACGATATCAATGCAACACCACACAGTACATTGGAAATAGCCGCACAGGAAATAATCCGTATTTCGCCTTGCGTGTATTCTCTTTTTACTCAGTGAGCACATTGCTTTGAGAGAGTTTCTAATTAGCAGTGTTGGGGTGTAGCACCCCCCCCCCCCACACACCCTCCTCTCTAATAGCTGGCAGCAAATGGCAGTAATTGTCTATGTTCCTCACTCTCTTCATCCAGTGAACATTTTTTTTCCAGTAAAAGCTCTCCGGCCTCATCCTAGCAGGCGAGAGTACTCAAGGTGGCAAAGGTAGGCAAAACCCCGGCACCCAAGAGCCATTTTCTTTTTCTCTTGTGTGTACCCTTTTCAGACGGCTCTTTGTGAGTTTTTCACTCATGGGAACAAGACATAAAGGGGCTCTTTTGCACCCGTACGGGTTTTTTTTTTTTTTTACTCAGAAGCCACTAGAACAATCTCCGAGGTACATGTTGTGCCCAGCTCAGCTTTCAAAAGGGGGTTATATGGTGGACTGTTTGATAGCGTTTTCACCCTGCTGCGTTCTGGCTGGCCGCGTTTGCGATTCTTATCTCCGTCTGTCTGTCACTGCATATCCATCGCCTTTTCTCAACATTATTCTGCTATTCTTTTACTTTTACAAGAACCTCTGTCAGGTTCCATGACTACTTCAGAATTGCATTTAAGCACAACGGAGCTGAGGGGCAAAGACAAGAAGAGCAGCAGGCACTTCTCTTGTCTTCCACATCCAGAGCAATTACTCAACTTACGTAAGAGAATTATCACTGCAAAGGTCACAGCGTTGTTCCCCAGTCAGGGACGTGGTAAACAAACAGGATGAGAGCGCACCCAACCAAGATGGGCACCAGTAAGCTGATGCCGACATCACGGATTCCGTTTCGTAGTGTTTACAGTATTATATGATCTCCTCGCCGCAAATACGTTTGGCACTACCTGTTTACTCGCGCTCATAAACGCATCATAACGCACCCGGGCTGCCAGAGAATAGCAGAGCTGGAGGAGTGAGTTTGTTGCTATATTTAGCAAGTAATCAGACCTTTCTCCATAGTTATTAAAAAAAAAAAAGCAATTCACGACAACTCGTAGTGCTCTTATTAACTCATTCAATACCAGTCGTTTATGGCCATTGATGATTTTTCAAGGCACACAGATTATTAGGGCTCTATAGACATGGTATCTACCAAAAGACTCCTCGTTCATTAGGGAAAAAAATGTTTATTTCGAGCATAACTTTTACTCCGACATTCACTCAGAGTTGGATTGAGTGTTATGAAATGAGATTGGGAGTTTGGTGAACTTGTTTACTAGTAATTCGTTGCTCTGTGCGCTCGATTAACTTTGCTTCCTAGATTAAATGTCTGTCCTTGGGCTTGAATTTTGTGAATTAATATTGAATTGGTTAATATTAGCAAGTTTTAATATAGGTAGAGACACTGAGGATGAACAATTCAATGGATTGAGTATTATGAAATGAGATTGGGAGTTTGGTGAACTTGCTTACTAGCAATTGGTTGCTCTGTGTGCTAGATTAATGTTGCTTTCTAGATTAAATGTCTGTCCTTGGGTTTGAATTTAGTGAATTAATATTAGTTTAAAAAACATTAGCAAGTTTTAATATAGGTAGAGATATTGAGGATGAACAATTCAATGGATTGAGTGTTATGAAATGAGATTGGGAGTTTGGTGAACTTGCTTACTAGTAATTGGTTGCTCTGTGTGCTCGATTAACTTTGCTTTCTAGATTAAATGTCTGTCTTTGGGCTTGAATTTTGTGAATTAATATTGAATTGGTTAATATTAGCAAGTTTTAATATAGGTAGAGACACTGAGGATGAACAATTCAATGGATTGAGTATTATGAAATGAGATTGGGAGTTTGGTGAACTTGCTTACTGGTAAGTGGTTGCTCTGTGTGCTCGATTAACGTTGCTTTCTAGATTAAATGTCTGTTCTTGGGCTTGAATTTTGTGAATTAATATTGAATTGGTTAATATTAGCAAGTTTTAATATAGGTAGAGACACTGAGGATGAACAATTCAATGGATTGAGTGTTATGACATGAGATTGGGAGTTTGGTGAACTTGCTTACTAGTAATTGGTTGCTCTGTGTGCTAGATTAATGTTACTTTCGAGATTAAATGTCTGTCCTTGGGTTTGAATTTAGTGAATTAATATTAGTTTAAAAAACATTAGCAAGTTTTAATATAGGTAGAGATATTGAGGATGAACAATTCAATGGATTGAGTGTTATGAAATGAGATTGGGAGTTTGGTGAACTTGCTTACTATTAATTGGTTGCTTTTTGTGCTCGATTAACTTTGCTTTCTAGATTAAATGTCTGTCCTTGGGCTTGAATTTTGTGAATTAATATTGAATTGGTTAATATTAGTTTAAAAAAATAAAAATAAAACTTTCACTCCGACACAAATTTAGCCATATACATTTAGCCCAGGCGGCTTGACATTGGAAAGAGTTCATTTTGTAGTTTTGTTTTGCTTATTGTGCTAATTTCACGCTAAAAACAATCCCCGTTTGTCGCTTTTCCAAGTGAATTTCCACACAGAAGGATTCTCTATATATACATACCATATTTTCATGCCTGATTACAACCTTCACAACAATGAACATTAAAGCCCTCTAGACAGAAAATAACATCCCTATAGTTGGAGTGGTTGAGTTGAGTTTCAAAAGCAGCCCCTTTTTTTTAAAAAAAAAAATCAGGGATTATTTTGCCTATTGTGAGAGGATTCAAACCTGCAATAACAGCTTTGTGTGCCTCACTGAATATTACCGTAAAATTAGACACCTAGTGACCGGTGTAGAATACTACACATCGATGTCCTTTAGTGTTCTGAATGCTTTACATTTGTATTTCAGTTCATGAGGCATTTTTATGTTTGAAAATACTTAAAATGGGCCAAAAATATGTAACATATTTTGACCAATAGGCTGTATCCAAACATGAAACTGCATATTATTCATATGTTTTAGAAAAAACGTGACAATAAAGTAGCAAAGTTAGAAGCGCAAAGCGGCAATGGATTACTGTACATGATTATGTCATCACATGCGATTGTTAAATTAGTCTCTGGCACGGTCAGCCATGATCTCCCCCCCCCCCCCCCCCCCCCCCCCGAGGCATCATTTGTGATACAGTTCTCGCAGCTTTTAATAATGGAAGATTAGAGTTGCGTCACATCCACCTCATGTAAAAGCGCACGGAAACAAGTTGTGCACCTCTCGCTATGTCGTCCTCATTTTGTCACCTGTCTTTACGAGTATGGCACCGTGCCCTCCTCTTGGGCGTCTAATAAGCTGCCTTCCTGCTGGTCGATGAGGCTTAATGATGCTCGTCCTCCACTGCATCATATAACGGTGATAAGACCAGATGTCGCTTGTGTCAGTCGATGTGTCACTGACCTGCTCAGAGAGGCTGTAAATGTGGATGTATATGATACTGCAGAGTTTTTATTCCCACAGGGCTATGGTCCAATGTGAAAAGAGGAAGAACAGTGGGAAAAAATATCATTTTTGACCAACAATATAAAGTACCGGGCTGCACGGCGACAAGTGGTGAGTGCGCAGGCCTCACAGCTAGGAGACCCCAGTTCAGTTCCACCCTCGGCCATCTCTGTGTGGAGTTTGCATGTTCTCCCCGTGCATGCGTGGGTTTCCGGTTTCATCCCACATTCCAAAAACATGCTAGGTTAATTAGCGACTCCAAATTGTCCATAGGTATGAATGTGAGTGTGAATGGTTGTTTGTCTATATGTGCCCTGTGATTGGCTGGCCACCAGTCCAGGGTGTACCCCGCCTCTCGCCCAAAGACAGCTGGGATAGGCTCCAGCACCCCCGCGACCCTTGTGAGGATAAGCGGTAGAAAAAGTACTGCAATATGAGATACATTGCTATATCTGTATAATCTGTACCTATATGCTATATGTCACACTGTTGCTAGTCCTGCGACTTTTAAATATATATTTTATAATAATATTTTAAAATGTTAATTCATACTGATTGGCATGAACATTAGCAAGTTTTAATATAGGTAGAGACGCTGAGGATGAACAATTCAATGGATTGAGTGATATGAAATGAGATTGGGAGTTCGGTGAACTTGCTTGCTATGTGTACTCTATTAACTTTGCTTTCTAGATTAAATGTCTGTCCTCAGGTTTGAATTTTGTGAATTAATTTTGAATTAATACAGTTTTGAATTAATTTGAAGTAATACAGCAGAACCTTGGTTAGCGTCATTAGCTCATTCCAGAAGAACTGGAACCAAAACACACAACTGAATCCGTGTCAATCCAATGAATCCGTTCCAAAAAAACAAAAATATTCTTTTTTTTGTAGTTGAATAGTTAGTTTTACATGCAGAAAACAAATTGAAATGCAAATACTGTAGTACAGTTTGCAGCTCTGATCGAAAGAAAAGCAGTTATTTGTGGCTTAACTGTCAGTCGGCTGAGAACTACTGTCAATCACTGATTGAACACCATTGAGCCGACTTCCGCTTCCTGTTTCCATGCATTTAGCAAGCTAATAGGCTGCTAACAAGGACATGTTGTGTTTAAAAATGGTGTATTAATAACACAACATGATGTAAAATATCTATTTTTTTAATACCTTCATTTCATGTACCAGTATTCAATCTTGCTTTGAATTGAGTTTTTGCACTGACCCGGAACAGGATAAGCAGTACAAAGAATGAATTTATCAATGACTGTCCAGGTATCCCAATACCTTTGTCCCTCTGGTGTACATTAGATTGATATCACTCCAATGAAGGATTTCCGAGAAAGAATCCAAGTTAGCTCCATTCACAGAATCTTGACATTCCCAGTGTTGTGTGTACGTTCCCCGAAGGTGTGATAAAGTGTGATACATTAAAACAGCTGCTTGCCGAAACATATAGTGCAATTTGTCGCTGATTTTCAGCCCCTGTGAGCAAGCAGGAGAGATACCGTATCGTGATGGCGGAAGAGAGAGAGAGAGAGAGAGAGAGAGCAGGAAAGGGAATGATTGAACTCCACGTATTACAGACCGTTACAGTGAGGGGCGTCCATCTGTTTTGGTGCCAGGACGCGTAACCTTGAGGCTGCCGGAGCATTCCCGGGGGCCGCCTCGCCCCTCGCTGACTGAGCGCCCTGCTATAGACGCATCCATCAACACTTTTTGTTCAGTGCACATTTCAGCAGCGTCGACTACGAATGGAAATTATCCAATCAATACTTTGAATGCTTCGCCTGAAGGCAGGAACCTGTCAGGTGTTACAAGTAGATGGACATCTGTCAACGTTGATATATTTGTGTTGACTTATTGTTTCTTTGGTTTTTTTTTTTAGGCATGGAAATGTACAATGGATACTGCTTTTTACTGCTTTTTAAAGACTTTCTTTATTGTCATTACACAATAACACAGCAGTGACATTACCAACAACATGTCGTTGCCTGGCTCCTAAACAAAAATAAAAATAATAATAATGTGGTCAATAAATAGATGACATCAAATATGAATAACAATGTACAGCGTCAACAGTAAATTGCACAAATAATTTAACAAATAATTTAATTTTGAAAGTTGGTAATTTATAAATGGGTAATAATACAGGCAAAATTGACACATTTTACCCCAGTTATTACAGTTTTTACATGCGTATGTATTTATTTTTCACTCATCATGATTTGACATTTGACCATGAACACACCACATGGTTGCATGCTATGTGACGCAAACAGGAAGCACTATGATTCCATCTGTGTGTGAGGCGCTTTTCCCCACTTCAACCTGGAATGTGTTGTTGGTGGACAATTGAACTTTCATTGCAAATGTTGATCTGAAATCAGAGAAGAATGTCAATATAAATAATTCATTTTATTTGTATAGCGCTTTTCAAAATACTCAGACACTTTACAGAAAAATGCAGTTGAATAAAAGCAAGTAAAGAGAGTAAAAGATACGTTAAAATACAACATTCATTTGTTTATACACAGTTAAAACATGACTAAAAGCGGGGCGGGGCACAGCAGTCAGGTATTAAAAAAAAAAAAATGGGGCAAAGAGTTCCAGATGGTGGGGGCAGCGATGGAGAAGGCTCTGTGTGCCAGGAGGTTGGAGTCTGAGAAGCGAAGGGGACACGGGGGATTGTGTGGATGGAGCAGGTCTGTGAGATATGGGGGGGTCAGATCATGGAGGGCTTTGTAGGTTATGAGAAGAACTTTGAAGTGAATGCGTTGGGGGACGGGAAGCCAGTAATGTTTAAGGACCCTGGTAATGTGTTGACGGGAGCGGGTGGAGGTGAGGAGGCGGGCAGCGGAGTTCTGAATATATTGTAGTTTGTTGAGGGATACTCTACTTAACCTAGGCTCCCAGTAGCGTGCCTGGACCTTCGACATAGCATGAGTGTTCTGTTCTGTGATCAAGCTCTGCGTGATTGGAATCTGTTAACCGGGGTACGCCCATGCACACGATTTCCCCTTGCAAGGTCTGAAATAAGACTGCAAATAAGCTACCAAGTCAGGTATAATAGAATGGAATGGGAATGGCCTTTATTGTCATTATACAAGATGTACAACGAGATTGGAGAGCTTCTCCTTTCAGTGCAGTAGTCAAGTTAAAAAAAAAAAGTATATAAAAGTAGAGTAAAAAAGACAATTTAACAATATATATACAAGATATCCAAAATGTACACATAGTATTGCACAGGAGCATATGCAGGAGCAGATATATTAATTTTAGTGCAATGATAAATGGGTCATAGTGCAAATAATGACTGGTGTATACAGATAAGTAAAGTCACATATGAGTGTATTGTATTGGGTTGTTAAATAAAATAAATATGATTGAGGTAGTAACAGAATTTTGCAGTATTGCAGTAATACAGCAGTATAGAAGTAATCGGACAAGCAAATGGGCCGAAGTACGAATGCTCAGTGTGAGTTCAGGCGGTTAGGAGATGGAGGAGAATGCTTAATGCTTTTTTTGGCAGACTAAAAGATACTTTTTCATGCTGTTTTTTTTTTTTTTTTTTGTTTTGTTTTTTACCTGGAGATTGAAATACTGCAAGATGCACAGCCTGCACGTTATAAATGCAACTGTGGCAATCCTTTTTCCCTTTGTATGTCTTGCATATCAAGCTGTTCTGTGCCAGTGAATGTAGCTCTGCTTGTGTGTGTGTGTGTGTTGTGCGTCTACCTGGTCCGTAACAATGCACGGAATCAAAAGGCAGCATCTCATCAGTCCCCTTCTCTTGTTACCTCTGAGGTTGATACACTTGTGGCGGGTGCAGGGTGGCGGACGCCTTTTTTCCAAAGGCCACCCAAATAGAAGTAATTTGTCAGCGGCAGACAGCATTCCCACTTTGCACTCAATTGCATCAGCGAGTACAAACAATAACCTTCCCTCCTATCTCCAGCCCCAGTACACTAATTTAGACGTGCATGGATCAAAGAGGAAAGTGGAGTTGGTACCTGCTGAGATGCTGCAATAGTGGTCACAGTTCCAGCAAAGGTCTGTAAAGACCTCCAATTGTAAATAATACTCTTTCTGCTGCATTGGAAAAGTCGAATGGAGTCTGTATTTTGTAAAAAAGTGTGATCAGGGACCAATTAAAAAAAAAAAAAACATCCACTGTACTGTACATTACAGATGTGATTGTTTCTGTACAATCTTGTATTCTGACACAGTTGTGGCTATTTTTAAAACCTTTTCTTCTTTTTTCCCCTGCATCATTCATTGTGTGCGTCAAAAGCAATTTCAAAGTTTTTGAATAGTGACTTGCCATTACATCATCCTCACTCCCCAGCAGGAGGTTTTGGATATTTAATGCCCACAAAGTTCCCTCTTTGCATGAAGGCAAGCCCGGATGAGGTGACGTGCAATGCCAGGGCTAAAAAAAAAAACCTTCGTCTGTACCTTCACAGCCCAAGCACTACACAAGCATCGTTTTTTTTGGTCCAAAAAAAAAGTTTATTTAGAGCAAATCTACTCTGACAACACATTGCATAATTTCCTGTTACCGTGGTTGGTGTGCTTCCTGTGTTAGTAGGAGAAAAAACACACACAAGCTGGGAATGACGCTTGTCCCAAAAGTGATATCTGACCTAACACTATCAGTTCAGTGTTGGTGACACAAACCAGACACCCTAGTCTACGTAATCATTGTTTCCCGCTAATTATCAGCCTCTCACTTTTAATGCTGGACTCCGTTTTTTTTTCACAGCCCATCTTGTTCACAACTCGTTTTTTTCTTTTTGACGTCGATGCATAAGTGTGTCAGCAGAAAGTTACTTCATTACGCAACACTTTACAGGTGATACTTGTGTAATTGTATGTATATCGGGTATTTGACTGCTTCTT
This sequence comes from Doryrhamphus excisus, assembly GCF_037039965.1. Lineage (NCBI taxonomy): Eukaryota > Metazoa > Chordata > Actinopteri > Syngnathiformes > Syngnathidae > Doryrhamphus > Doryrhamphus excisus. Next base: position 3,874,331 of record NC_136367.1, on the reverse strand, counting down.
ACTAAATCTGCAAGGATCTGTTGTTGTTGTGATTAGTTGGGCTCTAATTGGGGATTATAGACTAGATTTGAGATACAGGTTGATTTTGCAGATACCGAACTAATATCAATATCTGATCGGTTCCTAGTACCTCGGCCCGTTTGGCTTCACTCACAATGCATCGCAGTTGCTTCAATTCAAGCGAATTGAAGAAACAATACAAGCAGTTGATGTTTGCTAAATACAAGGATGAAGAGTCTTGAACCAGTCATGATGTGCTATATATATCACTATATTGACACTTACTATGGTACCCATGATGCCATTGTGTGGTCATATCACCTTGTACTTCGGTACGGGATAAAAAATAAAAAAACAAAACAAAAAACACCTTAAAACATATTAGGAAAGCAGGAAGTGAACAAATGTAACAGTTACTGATTGTAAAAGTACCAGATGGAGGGGTAGGATTTAATAAGCTTTGCTTCTTCCTACTCCTTTTGGAACACATGTGGAACTGTGATTATGTGATGCATTCAATTGTAATCTGACCATTACCATTTCCATCATTTGTCCGACGATACACTTGACTCGTTTCATTATTAGCATCATTCCCAACAAAGTGATTCATCCCGAGTCCACAAGACAAGGCACGACATCAGAAATCTCCGAAAAGGTCATTTTTTGTGTTGATTTTACATATATGAATAGGTAATTCCGATTTGCTTGAAGGGTTGTTTAGATTCCCATGTTGTACCGAAGTGACCCCGAATAGTTTGCGGCCCAGTAAAAGTGTCCTAATAAAACGTTACATGACGTTACATTCTTAGAGCGAGCCAATGTGCAACAGTCATAACGGAGTAAATGTCACTTTAAGGGAAGGCCTGAAGTTGTTAAAGTAAACTTTGATATCAGTTTGATCTTATTTCATAAAAAAAAAAAACCCAGAATATTGCCTATAATTTCAAGCCCTCAGGCCACACACACACACACATGCACGCACATACGTGCACACAACAGCAAAGTAGGACACTGATGCCATTTAGAATAATATCCCATGTGACCAATGCTGACATGAATTTGCTGGGTGACAAGGGACCCAATTACTGCAGAGGGCCGCTTGTCCACAGACCTTCAGTTGCGAATTGTCCCCCAAGTGTCGAGCAGAGGAACGGTGGGATATGTTATAACAAGTGTGTGTGTGTGTGTTTTTATGCGTGTGCGATGGTGTCACTGTCTGCTCACGTCTGTGAGGCCGGGATTCACACCATGGTCAAATGTACTGTAACTGTAAAAGTAATTCAAACTGACTGCTGTCAGTCTGGAGATGCCTGCTATGACTTACAAGATGGCAGACACACACACACACACACAAATGCACACACCAACATGCGCATACACACTTGTACAAATGTGTGGGCCTTCAATGATGGTGTCAGAATTTTCTCAGCCTTTTATTCATGTATGATAAAACCCTTGATTTGCACTTCTAAACCATAAAACCACATCACGTCTCAACCATATAACTGCATGTGGGTGTGGGTACAAGTGTACTAAATGTCATACAAGGATGAAGAGTCTTGAACCAGTCGTGATGTGCTATATACCGTATTTTCCGAACTATAAGTCGCACTTTTTTTCATAGGTTGGCTGTTCCTGCGACTTATACTCCAGAGCGACTTGAAAAAACTTAAAAAAAAAAATGAAAAAAAAAGTTTATGTTACATAAACACTGGACACCTTTTCTGTTCATGTTTATTTTTTGTGTAGCTGAATAACCATTGTGTTGGCATATCTTACACCTATTATTTTATTGTTAGAACTTGCCTTCCAAGAGGACGTAATGTCTGTTGTGGTAGTAGTTTGGAAAATAAATTACCCGCAAAAAATGCGACTTATACTCCAGTGCGACTTATTTATGTTTTTTTTTGTACCTAATTGTGCATTTTTGGCCTTGAGCGACTTATAGTCCAGAAAATACGGTATATCACTATATTGACAGTTACTATGGTACCCTATATGACCCTATATCACCTCGTACTTCGGTATGTGACAAAAAATTAAAAAAATTTTTTTTTTAACTATATTAAGAAAGCAGGAAGTGAACAAATGTAACAGTTACTGATTGTAAAAGTACCAAATGGAGGGGTAGGATTTAATAAGCTTTGCTTCTTCCTACTCCTTTTGGACATGTGGAACTGTGAACTAATTATGTGATGCATTCAATTGTTAAAAAACAAAAAAACATTGCCATTATTTACTGTTGTGTCGGCCGGAACATTAGACTTTCTCAACTGGTACAGTGTATCCTCACATCTTTGTTGGTGAGTTTTTAAGAAAAAAAAAATCTTGAAAATATGCATTTCATTCATAAGTCAGTAACAATTATTAGTATGGGATTTTTTTTCAGACACTTTATAACGGATTTTTTTTTTTTTAACCAAGAATCTTCAAATTGCAGGGTCATGATTCTGCTGAATACTTCAATACAGGATAAGCCCAATCTAAATAAATCAGCATTGTGTAGACTGTATTGCATTGCAGGCCCATGCAAGTGTTATACATACAGCCTGTTTGCCTATTGTCATGTGTTTTGTAGCAGTGGGCCAGGTGCATATGTTCCAAAGAAACGTGCCGTGCCTTTTTTTTTTTTTATCCCAGGCTATTTTCAAACCGTGTTTACTTCAGCGTTCACTCGTTTCCTCTGCCCCACTTCTCGAAAGCAATGCGAGCCCTGCACCCGTCCAGTTGCCGTTTGCTTTTCCCTCCCACGCGCCTACCCTCTTGAATCAAACCTTCTTCTCACTGAAGTGTCCGCCGGAATAAAACTATCTTCCATCTTGGGTGTAATGCTTTTGAAAAGCTTTGCGTGCATTTTAGAGGCAGGCTTTAGGGAAACTGAGCAGGATGTCATATGTGCCATGATGGCATGAGAGAAAAGGGCTTAGCATGCCACAGCATCCTTTTTGCAGGTTCACCTGAGAGCCGGGTTTCCTTTGTTGACTCGATTTGTACCCAGTGAGAGCTTGACAGTGATGATGGTGCTTTGCATGTGCATCCATCACCATATAGTGTGTGCCAGTGAAAACTGGCCTTAGGTCCTTTCCGCCAGCCCATTACTCCATCACGGTTTTGCATGTGTGCGCACAAGCGGTTGTGTGTTCAGGCTTAACTGATTTCTTTCTCAGTCATCGTGACCCTCATCACTGCCCCCACACCGTCAAAAGCATCTGCTCCCATCCATTCTCTCTTCTTTCCCTTTTTTTTTCCCCCCCTTCCTGCCACGTACATGCGGCACCGTACGCATAATCTAGTGCATAGAGATGTGATTGTCAAGTCTAGACCGCAGAAGAATTAGAGAAGAGATGGGTGCATGCCCTCCATTCTTACCCAGCATACCCCTCACCTCAAGCACCCCGCCAACGTGAGAGGAAGCTTTTATAGTGATGGATTCAGGCGGCCACAAAGCAAGGCAGAAACAGGGAGAGTAGCGAGAGAGAGGACATAATGAGTGTGTCAATATTAGCTCTGCCAGAGAAAAACAGCCGTATGTGTTACTAATAATTTGTTTGAGTGAAAGCCCAGTGAGACGTAAAAACAGAAAAGGGCACACAAGACAGTAAATGAAGAAGAACGGGATGGAATGGAATTGGAAAGATTACAGACGGGTAGACATGATTTGATGTTGTTTGCTTGTAACAGTTCATAAGCATACAAATGGTAATGGTAATCTTTTAATTTATTTTTCAACATGCATCGTTTAAATTGAAAAGCTTCGTGTTACAATGAAGCAAAGCTCATTTAATTCTACCCCCTCTCTGTTTCACATCAACTGCTAATACCTTTGTTCACTTCCTGTATTCAACATGCATTCATTCACTATTTATTCTTCCGTACAATTAAAAAAAAAACTGCATTGTTCTTTCTTTGTGGTTTGTGTCTCAATGGTGATACAAGCTTCAATATTGATACGAATTGTTTATCTTTGACAACAAGTCTGTCTTGCCGCTACTGTTCCTCCATTTGTTTGGCAGTCTTCCTCGGGAGTGGCACGCAAGGCAGCATTATCATCCAGTAGTACCTTTTATATCATACTGTAGAACCTTGATATCGTTGTATAGTGTTATTTTCCTCCATGGGGTTTTTTTTAACCTCCTTAAGGACAGTGTGCAAGGCAGCATTATCATCCAGTAGTACCTTTGTCATCCTGTAGAACCTTGATATCGTTGCATAGTGCTATTTTCCTCCATAGGGTTTTTAACCTCCTTAAGGACAGTGTGCAAGGCAGCATTATCATCCAGTAGTACCTTTATGTCATCCTGTAGAACCTTGATATTGTTGCATAGCGCTATTTTCCTCCATAGGGTTTTTAACCTCCTTAAGGACAGTGTGCAAGGCAGCATTATCATCCAGTAGTACCTTTATGTCATCCTGTAGAACCTTGATATTATTGTGTAGTGTTATTTTCCTCCATAGGTTTTTAACCTCCTTAAGGAAAGTGTGCAAGGCAGCATTATCATCCAGTAGTACCTTTATGTCATCCTGTAGAACCTTGATATTGTTGCATAGCGCTATTTTCCGCCATAGGGTTTTTAACCTCCTTAAGGACAGTGTGCAAGGCAGCATTATCATCCAGTAGTACCTTTGTCATCCTGTAGAACCTTGATATCGTTGCATAGTGCTATTTTCCTCCATAGGGTTTTTAACCTCCTTAAGGACAGTGTGCAAGGCAGCATTATCATCCAGTAGTACCTTTATGTCATCCTGTAGAACCTTGATATTATTGTGTAGTGTTATTTTCCTCCATAGGTTTTTAACCTCCTTAAGGATAGTGTGCAAGGCAGCATTATCATCCAGTAGTACCTTTATGTCATCCTGTAGAACCTTGATATTGTTGCATAGCGCTATTTTCCGCCATAGGGTTTTTAACCTCCTTAAGGACAGTGTGCAAGGCAGCATTATCATCCAGTAGTACCTTTATGTCATCCTGTAGAACCTTGATATTATTGTGTAGTGTTATTTTCCTCCATAGGTTTTTAACCTCCTTAAGGATAGTGTGCAAGGCAGCATTATCATCCAGTAGTACCTTTATGTCATCCTGTAGAACCTTGATATTGTTGCATAGCGCTATTTTCCGCCATAGGGTTTTTAACCTCCTTAAGGACAGTGTGCAAGGCAGCATTATCATCCAGTAGTACCTTTATGTCATCCTGTAGAACCTTGATATTGTTGCATAGTGCTATTTTCCTCCATAGGGTTTTTAACCTCCTTAAGGACAGTGTGCAAGGCAGCATTATCATCCAGTAGTACCTTTATGTCATCCTGTAGAACCTTGATATTATTGTGTAGTGTTATTTTCCTCCATAGGTTTTTAACCTCCTTAAGGATAGTGTGCAAGGCAGCATTATCATCCAGTAGTACCTTTATGTCATCCTGTAGAACCTTGATATTGTTGCATAGCGCTATTTTCCGCCATAGGGTTTTTAACCTCCTTAAGGACAGTGTGCAAGGCAGCATTATCATCTAGTAGTACCTTATATGTCATTCTTTAGAACCTTGATATTATTGTGTAGTGTTATTTTCCTCCATAGGTTTTTAACCTCCTTAAGGACAGTGTGCAAGGCAGCATTATCATCCAGTAGTACCTTTATGTCATCCTGTAGAACCTTGATATCATTGCATAGTGCTACCTCTTCCATAGGGGTTTTAACCTCCTTAAGAACAGTGTGCAAGGCAGCATTATCATCCAGTAGTACCTTTATGTCATCCTGTAGAACCTTAATATCATTGGGTAGTGCTATTTTCCTCCATAGGTTTTTTGACCTCCTTAAGGACAGTGTGCAAGGCAGCATTGTCATCCAGTAGTACCTATATCATCCTGTGGAACCTTGATACCTTTTATATTAGCTGTTCTGATCTTGTGTTCCTGAAATGTAGTCAGGAAAGCACCAAAGTAGTTCAAAACTCTAGTATCGACCGCAGAGCCGTGGATGACAAACTTCAGTCCCCTTCTTAATATATTGTTTTGCAGTTGATTTACTAGTGAACCTCTTAAAGTTTACATAAACATGCATTTTTGTATTTGTCATCATCTTTCAAAACAACAATCAACCGCAAGTGATGGAGTGTCCAATTTAGCTCTTAAAGCGACGGCAAGATAATTGTTGAATGACCTTGAGGCCTTCGATTACCATATCATTACCTTCACATCACATTGTTGTTGCCCTCACGGTGCCATTTCCCTGTTTAAATCCACGTCTTCAAATAATGCAAAATGAAAACGATGAGGCTTCCTTAGAGAGGGAAACCACACCACTGCCACCCACACGTCCCTGCACAATTTCCATATTTAACTATATGTAAATTTTACATATACTTAAACAGCCGGATCAACTTCTAGGACGTGCGGTCTGAAAAGCAGGCTGCTGACTGTACAGTAGGCAGTTTTGGTTCCGTTTTTAGATAATTCAGCTGGAGGCTGATCTGTTGGCTCATTTTCATTTTTAACATTGTGCTTAAATGGCAACATGATGCGTTTTTGTAGAAACCGTATTTGTCAGGGTAATTTTTGTCGCAGGCTGGCTGTGTTTATTCAATAATACAATACGTGGGGGAAAAAAATAGAGCCTGTTGTGGATAATGACACTGAAACAGGCATCACAAACACTGGATATTAAGGCTTAGTGTTGGTCAGGCCCCTATTTAATTGTGTTTATGTTTTCTAGTGTCTCTGCCAGCACTCAGACCTCAAACAAAGACCGAAAACTCTTCGCCATAATTTGAAGAAGCATAATGTGCAAGACAATATTACTTAACTCTAGTTGTTGTGGGTTAGGTTCCCCATTTAAGGGTTCACGACACATGGCTAGCTAGCTAAAGTATTATAGTAGGAATCCAATAAAGTTTTTAGAGCAAAAAAAAAAAGAATACACTCAGCTACTATTAAAGTTGTATGTAATGGTCAAAACTTTAAGTATATATTTCACTGAGCTGATTGCACCTGAACGGTTTTGCATAATGAGGCCAGGTATACATGCGCGGGCTACTCAACCAAGCAATCAAGACAACCCTATAATTCAAACAGTTGATACCTTTGTACTTGAACACCTTAAGTCAGTTCTGTATCGGGCGATTTTTTTTTTTTTTTTTTTTACGAGAGGGTCCACACGCTACAGTTATTACAGATTGACTATGCCGAACATCTAATTTTGGCCGGCACCCCAATCACACCGCTCAGGCCAGCCACCCCCTGGGGGGGGGCGTCATTGACATCCCGCTCCACCTGCTTCCGTATAATACAACCTTGCAGGAACCACACTGGCAATCTGGGAAGTGATTCATCATTTCCATATTGTGGCCTTCGTGATGACAAAGGCTGTGTTCATTTATGTGGGAGCAGATTAAAAAAAGCCCACACAAAGTCGGTATTCCGTGATCTTGTCTGTCTAATTTGTGCTGGTTGTGTGGCCTCCGTTGTGGATGATTGTGTGGGCGGGCTTATTTATTTATTTATTAATTTATTTGTACTTTTCACCACTCCGACCTTGTAACTTATAAGCATCAATACGAGCTCTGTGAAAGAGGAATGAAAAAAAAAAGTCAAAGGCTTCCATCGTAGTAGTAATCACTTGTAGTCAATGATTAACGCTCAAGACTGGAATAGTCGGCAAGCCAATAATACCTGGAACTTGCTTATTTTATTTTTGTCACAGTGTTGATATTTCTGCATACCTTTTAATAATAATAATTTAATATATTTGACACATTCTTGGTTTAGGGGCTGTACGGCGGACGAGTGGTTAGCACGCAGACCTCACAGCTAGGAGACCAGGGTTCAATTCCACCCCCGGCCATGTCTGTGTGGAGTTTGCATGTTCTCCCCGTGCATGTGTGGGTTTTCTCCGGGTATTCCGGTTTCCTCCCACATTCCAAAAACATGCTAGGTTAATTAGCGACTCCAAATTGTCCATAGGTATGAATGTGAGTGTGAATGGTTGTTTGTCTATATGTGCCCTGTGATTGGCTGGCCACCAGTCCAGGGTGTACCCCGCCTCTCGCCCAAAGACAGCTGGGATAGGCTCCAGCATCCCCGTGACCCTTGAGGAAAAAGTGGTAGAAAATGAATGAATGAATTGATATTCTTGGTTTAAAGTTGTTACACTCAAAACATGTTTATTTTTTGTGGTTTTCATAAAGAAAATAAAATCTTGCAGTCACAAAAAATGTGACAACGTGTCAGTTCAGTGATAACATTCATGATGATTGGACACCACATGGTTTTTCGCAATACCGTTTCATTCAAGTCGAGTCATTGGGTCTCATAATAGCCTAGCTTCTTGATTTGTAGCTGGTGTGTGTTCGCAGCGAAACAGAGGGTGCTTTCCATGCAAAATAACATGAGTGATGGCACTGGACACGAAAATGGACACAAAAGATAGTGATTGTTTTTGGATTTCCCAAATTTCCATTTAACTTTATTACCTTGCGTGACTTTTCAACTTAACTTACTCATGATAACATGTCAGGTCAGTGATAACGTTCATGATGATTGGACACCACATGGTTTTTCTCAATACCGTTTTATTCAAGTCGAGTCATTGGGTCTCATAATAGCCTAGCTTCTTGATTTGTAGCTGGTGTGTGTTCGTAGCAAAACAGAGGGTGCTTCCCATGCTAAATAACACGAGTGATGGCACTGGACACGAAATAGACACAAAAAATAGTGATTGTTTTTGGATTTCCCAAATTTCCATTTAACTTTATTACCTTGCGTGACTTTTCAACTTAATTTACTCATGCTAGTAGATAACTTTAAAAACAGATCGGCACATGTGTTCATCAGGACAAGTCTGTCTAATAAAGCGTGCTGAGTGATTTTCCATTCTTGACTAATCAGGAAAGGAATGTTCCTCAACCACACAGAATCAGCCTAGTCCTGGTGAAGTAGTACTGTGAATGGTACTACGTATAATATTCATGCAATGTGACTAGATGATGCATGTGAATGTGTGCAAGCATCAATGCCCTGTTTGTATGCAACGTGCGTTGGTGCATGACATGACGATGAGTGTGAAGCTTTTGAAGTGCGTTTGCCAGCGTGCTTCTTTAAAGTCTGTACCGAATGTTCATCTTTGAAGTGGTTCCCATGTTACCTCGCATGCAAACATACGTGCACGCGCACACCCCCCCGCCCCCACACACACACCCTAATATTAGAAAGTCCAATGAGCCTAGCGACAGATCTCATGATTTTTTTTTCGCTACAAAAAGACGGTGTGGACATTGAAAAGGGTGAACGAAAATAAATTTCTAGGGATCACAATAGATGAAAATATGAACTGGAAACCTCATATTACAAATATACAACATAAGGTGGCCAGAAATATTTCAGTATTGAACAAAGCAAAACTTGTTCTCAATCAGAAATCACTCCACACTCTTTATTGCTCTCTGGTTCTACCATATCTTACTTATTGTGTGGAAATATGGGCTAATAACTATAAAAGCAATCTTCAACCGCTAAATGTACTGCAAAAAGGCCAGTAAGGATAATTCACAATGCCGCCTACAGAGAACATACTAACTCCTTATTTCTAAAATCACAAATATTTAAACTTGCTATTATAGTTCATCTTCAAACAGCTAAAATAATGCATAAGGCTAAAAAGAACCAATTAGCTAAAAATGTCATCCAATACTTCTCTACAAGAGAGGAGAAATATGATCTCAGGGAAGAAGTACATTTGAAACACTTATATGCTAGGACTACGTTAAAAAGCCATAGCATTTCAGTATATGGAATCAAACTATGGAATGGATTGAGTAAGGAAATCAAACAATGCACAACGATGAGCCAATTCAAGAAACAATACAAGCAGTTGATGTTTGCTAAATACAAGGATGAAGAGTCTTGAACCAGTCATGATGTGCTATATATATTACTATATTGACACTTACTATGGTACCCATTATGTCATTGGATGGTCATATCACCTTGTACTTTGGTACGAGGTACATTATTTAAAAAAATAAATAAATAAAAATTAAACTTTATTATGGAAAGCAGGAAGTGAACAAATGTAGCAGTTACTGATTATAAAAGTACCAGATGTAGGGGTAGGATTTAATAAGCTTTGCTTCTTCCTACTCCTTTTGGACATGTGGAACTGTGAACTGATTATGTGATGCATTCAATTGTAATCTGATGCATGTTCAAATGAAATAAAACCATTACCCATTACATCATGCATTGCACACCCAGGAGATAATCGGGATTTTTGAGTGTCGGTGAGCATCTATCCGTGAATATGACTTTGGGTGTGTTTTAGTGTATAGTGGGCTCAATATATCCAAGGTTAACCGTTAGCCTTTGGGCGCCGGCAGCGGAGTAGAAGCAAGAGCCATGAAGCGCTCCCAAAAGAGAGACTGCCGAGCTCAGCTCCAGCTGTCGAACAGGAAAAGATACACACCCACCCCACCTTTCTGACAACCGAGACATATGTCACACTCCCCCTGTCCCACTCACGTAGCAAAACTGGAGCACGGAGGCCGTGCCATGCTTTCTCTTGGCCATATGCGTGGCAAGCCTCGCCGCACATTAGTGCGGTGGCACCAGAAAACACACACACACACACACACACACACACACACGGGGACAGAAAGGTCATACATGATCCTCTCTGTCAGCAAATGCAAGCTGGCAAGGTGAATACCGCCCGTCTCTGCATTGGCTTTCCAGTGACAGATGGGGTGCAGGTGCCATTAGGCAGACAAACGACAGCTTCATTACAACTTGTCGCTGGCGAGTGATGAATACTGCCCTCTTCAAGCCATATTTGGAATGAGGTACAAACCGGTAGCGAGTCGGGAGACGCTATGAAGGTTGTCAGATGGCAGCTTTTGTTTTTCATTTCCGTCCATGCGCCAGAGCGTGAACTCAAAGGTGCTTAATTGCATCAAGTTGGTGGGACGCGTTCAAAGGAAACTGATCAGATATCTTATCTACATTTTTTTTTGTATGTTTCTCGCTTATGAACCACATTGTGTACTTTTGGCGCCAAAAGTAAGACACCTAGATTCAGTCTACATTATTAGCTTAACAGTTAGTGTCTTTATTCATGCATGAATGATGCTTGTGCCAGCAACTCCTACAGCGGTTTGTACATATAAATGAATAGAGGTGTAAGAAAATATTGTTTCGGCGATATATCGCAATACTTATAAAAGTATATTGATATTCTTAGGCATTTATCATAGACTGTATATTGTATTTATTCAAGCGCAGACATGGCAAAGGTTAATTTCTGATTTTAATTAATTTAATTTATTTATTTTTATTTTATTTGGGCAAATATATGAAATATTACAGTGCATGTCTTACATCAATCAAAATATAACTTTCTATCATTTTACATTTGTATTCAACTATCTAATCACAAGCCCGAAAAGGAGTAGGCTGAAGCAAAAGCTTATAAATGCCTACCCCTTTTTGCAAGATATAATCATGTTCATGCCACAGTTTTGTTTTCCCGTTATTATTATCATTATAATATTATTATTATTATCATTATTGTTATAATCTTTATCATTATTACCATTGTTATTATTATTATAATAATCATCATTAATATCACAATTTTCATCATTATAGTTGTAAAAATTTTTGATAAATTTAAAGCTTTATTTATCCAAGTGCTACACTTTAAGTAACATAACATAAAATAACATACTGTTCTAATGGAATAAAAATGTGTTTAGTAAGTGCATATTGCTGGTGTAATTTAGTTTTTCCAAAAAAATATCTTTAACTACAAGAAAAACCACAAAAATATTGCCTTGTTAACAGTATTGTGATATATTGTGACATATCGTCTCATGAGCCTAGTATCGTGATACGTAGCAATCATATCGCCAGATTCTTGCCATTTTTTTTAAATTTGTAAAACGGCCCAAAATATGACATATATTCATAAATAGTTAGTTAGACCAGACTTTTTCCAATGGTGGCCACATACAAAAAAAAAAAAAAAAAAATCAAAGAATGCGTGTGCCATGTTTTTGCTGTTTTGTATTAATTCCTGGTTTAGAGAATCAAAAATAGGCATTATTCTGGTTTTTAAACGAGCCCTCCATAATTTTGTGATACAGCATAACATACTGTTCTCATCGAATAAAAACGTGTTTAGTAAGTGCATATTGCTGGCGTAAGTAATTCAGTTTTTCCAGGGCATCATTTTTAACTACAAGAAAAAGAAAAAAAAATATCGCCTTGTTAACTATATCGTATTGTGACCCAAGTATCGTGATGCCAATACACACCCCTATAAATGAATGAATATTGCATCGTGTAGTCGCAAGTGCAAGTGCAAGCTGCCTGGCCATCGTGCATTCCTATGCAACGTTATTATCATTATCGTCACACCTCAGCAACCCCAACCTTGCTCATCAAACCAGATAGGACAGGAGACAGGAACTAGGGGGATTTAAAAGGTGAACGGGTGACGAAAAGTTAAACTGAAGTGAGGACAAAGAGCTTGAGAGAGATCTCCCGAGACGGAAACGTAGGCAGAGACTTAGCGAGAGAAAGGGAGAGCAGTGCCACGGGCCACAATGCCCCCCCCCCCCCCTCCTCCCCCACACAGATCCATGTGTCACCTCAGCGTGTTGCAAATTAGGCTACACATGCTCCCTGGAGATGTCAGAACATGTATTTGACAGTTGGTTTGAATTTGCATCGGTGCACTGTGGTCATTATTTTACCATCTAAAAGCCACGCCCAATTCAAACATTCTAACAGGAATATTCTCTGCTGAACATGTTCGGAAAAAAAAAAACGACACCATCACCATATACTCTTAAATACGGTCTATATGGGGTACATTTGAAATGTACAAATGTTTTTTTTTTTGTTATGGGATCCTTTCTGCCTTGGAGACTGCCTGTAAACAACGTGCAAGTATAATCATAGTTTACTTGTGTGGATTGAGAGAGGTGGTATTTTAGACATTAGTATTGTTGTTTAATTAGGTCACTCATTATGTCTTGCTTGGAGATCTTAGCTTCTGTGTAGGCCACTTACTAAATACACATGTATAATTTTCAGTTTATATTAATTTTTGAATACAAAAAGATGTTTTGGTGTTAAAATAGGACTAAATAAACACAAATGTTTGATACTTTTCTACACACCGTTAAAAAAAAAAAAACTGTCTTGCAGTAATAAAATGATTGAAATGAACTGACTCATTTTGCCGGCCTCTATATATTGTCGTGTGCGTCTCTCTCCTCCAAAACGGCATTCAAACGTAGTGATACCTCTTATCGGTCATACAATCGCTAGCATGCACAAATCAAAAGGAAGCGCAATGCAAATGAATTTAAATTAGAAGAAATTAGAAAAGGAAAAAAGATGATTGTGAAGTAAATTCCACAGCTTGCAAAAATCCCAACAACACAAATTTGTTTGAAAATGGTGGCAACATAATAGCAAACAAACTTGCTCATCTCAAAAGTAAACAAACAAAAACAAAAACAGTCAACTCTGAGACTTTTTTGATTGGCAAAGTAAATACACGGTCAGGCAAAATGATTTGTGACATTTGTGACTGTCTGTAAAACATTTGGAGCATTTCTTGCAATGCATTGGCTTTTCAACTGTATGAAAGAGCAGCATTTCTTTTGCCATGTGACTACACTCTCTGTGAATGTACACCATTTTGCACTGCTCCGTTGTACAGGGTCAGGCAAAATGATCTGACACATTTGTAGGTTAATTAAAACGCAAATAAAGTAAAACAAAAACTTTTTTTTTTATTTTTGAAAAGTACATATAGTGCCATTTTTTTACTGATTTAATTTTTAAAACATAATGAAACAGAATGGCATTATATGTACTTTTTGAAAATAAAAACACTTTTTTGTTTTTACTTTATTTACGTTTTATTTAACCTACAAATATGTCAGATCATTTTGCCTGACCCTGTACAACGGAGCAGTGCAAAATGGTGTGCATTCACAGAGAGTGTAGTCACATGGGAAAAGAAATGCTGCTGTTTCATACAATTGGAAAAGCCAATACATTACAAGAAATGCTCCAAATGTTTTACAGACAGTACAAATTGCCTGTCAGAAAATGTCACAAATGCCATTTCCATAACTTTACATCGTGAAAGATATTTGCTATAGTTTAGTATTAGTTTATTTTATCTAAATGTTGCTGTTTTTCTTCGTAAAAAACACTATTGAGGTAAATGTGTAGTTTTAAAGTATCCAGTTAATCTGTGAAATAGTCCATATGTGTTTTTCCAAGACACTAGAACCTACTATGGAATAAATTATGCTTTTATTTTCTCGGAAAGCCCACTGGAAATTGACTTCATTAAATGTGCCATGTTAGGGAAAGTCTCATGAAAGGGAGCCATAGAGCTCGTCTTGCCTCGTGATTCACCTCCCCTGCTGCTGGCATGAAAACCAAAAAACCTTTTGATGTGATTGAAAGAGGAAAGATTCTGCATTTTCTTTTTCACGATTTGTTCAATTGTTGTTCATCCGGCATTGACTTTGTCGATCAAGCGTCATCTGGAGATTCACTTAGCTCGCTCTTGTGTGGCATTATGCTGTGAGGCTTTGGATGCTGAAAGCGTACCTACGCACTGACAATTAGTATAAGTAACCAAACAGTGGTGAGGACTTGGTGCACAATATCGCTCAATTTTAATGAGTAGTATGATGATTAGTTTGTGATTTATTGTACAACAGCAAATTAACGGCGGTTGCATTCATGCTCATCTGGACATTTGTGTCTCGTGCATCCGGATTCATTCCCAGGGTCTCAAACTCAACCTACCTCCGATCTACTGGATGTATTATCTGGAGCTACGTTCACAATCTAACTGAATTTAACAACAATTGAAATGTGTGGGGACTTCATGGTCAGTTCGGATGGTTGCCGCTTTCCAGCCAACCTCGTTGAAGCGAACACCCTCCTCTAAACACCTCTACACCAGGAGAGGCTGAAGTAGTTTCAAATTGCTTAAAATAGTCAGCGAGGACAGGAGACAAGCGTGCGAGATGTGTTCGAGGTTCAAGGTTCACACAGCGTAGCACTTTGTCAACCGAGTGCAGCTACTTTGCCTGTGTGTGTGTGTGTGTGTGTAGATCCTATCGCCAGGCTTCAGCTCAAGCTCGAGAGGGCTACGCCTGCTCTCGCTCGATCAGCACAAAGTTGAAGAGTTCACCCAGCGAGCTGAGAGTTGCATCTGATCCACCGAAACAAAGAGTGAACCCCAAGCAAGGTTACGGCGAGCTCGGTGAGGAACGGCTCAGAGTCTAGCTTGTAAACGTAAAACTAAATCCCTGCCTGTCGAACCAACATCTTGTCATGTAATACAATCACACCCTAGTTTTTACATGATTCGGTTTTTGTCTAAAAAATTTGCCCTGTATTGTGTTGTTCCGCAAAATCAAATGCACCAACAAATCACCTTAAGTGTATTTGTATTTATTGTGACTGTTACATAACCCGCCAAGTTGTTTCAATAGTTGATGTAATGCGTCAGTCATTTCTCAAAAGGCTCTTAGTGCCGGCTCTTTGAAGTGAACAACGGGAGCTCCAATCAAGCTATAACGATGAGGAAAATTGGCAACAGGAAACAAAGGCTGAGGCACTTTGTGTTTCTGAATGCCAATCTTCACTCAAGATGGCTGTAAGTAGATATGATTCATCGTATGCCACTACTATGTTTTATGTTCATTTTGCCCATTAATGGAATTTGTAATACAAGTTAGAACATCTATATTTAATTTTCCCACTCTTGTGCATTGAGAACCGAAGTTTTTTCTGAATTTAGTAGCATAGTTTTCTCTTCCGTGTACTTCATTTCAAATTCAACAACCTTATTTGTACTTCAATAAAACCAAACCGAGGAGGGTAGACCCACCACCTACGGGGGGCAAGCATAAGGGTCCGGTGCATTGTGTGTTGGGTAACGGTCAAAAGGCGGGTGTCTGGGCAACCTGGTTTTCGGCGGCCAAATCCGGTTCTTGGGAAATGGAACCCGGACACTTCCCTGGTGTGAGGTGTTCCGGGCATGCCCAGCCAGGAAAATGCCCCAGGGCAGACCTAGGACATGCTGGAGGGATTATGTCTCACAGCTTCCGGTGGAGCTGGAGGAGGTGGCCGGGGACCGGGAAGTCTGGGATTCCTGACTGAGACTGCTGTCCCTGTGACCCGGACCCGGGTAAGCAGAGAAAAATGGATGGATGGGATGGATAGATGGACAAAATGGTGTGCATTCACAGAGAGTGTAGTCACATGGCAAAAGAAATGCTGCTCTTTCATACAGTTGAAAAGCCAATACATTACAAGAAATGCTCCAAATGTTTTACAGACAGTTCAAATTGCCTGTCAGAAAATGTCACAAATGGCAGTTTTATAACTTTGCATGGTGAAAGATGTGTACTATAGTTTAGTATTAGTTTACTTTATCTTGTAGTTGCTATTTTTCTTCGTGAGTCAAATGTGTAGTTTTGAAAGTATCCAGTTAAAAGATAAAGATAAAACCAAACCGGCTACATTGAACGTCTTACCTGAGAATGCGAATATTCCGTGTTTTTGTTAATGCTTCTTCTTCAATGTAACTGTGATTTCATTAATAACGGAGTACTCGGCTTCATCAATGATTGAGAAATAGCTCGCACAGAAAGACGGGCAATGCGAGTCGACAGGCGCGGAGAGGTTGGTTGTCTCCTCGTCGCTCCATGTGTGTGGAGGCGGAACAGAGGCCATTTTCCAGCTCAAGAGACACAGGCTTTCATTTTGACTCGTCTTTGCAAGAAAGAAAAAAAAAAAAAAAAAAAAAAGCTGTCTGAAGAATGACGAGCGTAAACAGAAAACGGAGTGTCCTCGCATGAGCTCCGCTGGCATCCGCTCAAGAATCCTGCTGAGTCTCCAAAGTCTACGCTCCCAAATGCATGCTCTAATGCTGTCTTTATGAGCTCATCGAGGTGACGCCCTGCCGTATTGGCAGGCTGCTGCGATGAAACATGGCAGCTCTTGAGAAACTGATTCGCCCTGTGTGGCCTTGTCGTGAGGGATCTATATGTCAATGGGTGAAGAGGACCTAATAATGAGAGACAGGGGGAGGATGGATACACTTTTTAGTCTTAATGGATTCTTGTCTTTATTTATGAGACAAGACACAGTAGTTTCCTAAACAAAAACAGTCACAGCTTATGTCTCTTTACTGCTTCTATTGTCATTACTTGAATTGCCAGGTGCCATACTTAACCCTTAGATGCACGAGTGACTGGACCCTACACTCAAAAATGACCCATACTAGAATCAATGCGTTTTTATGCCAATTTTGCCATTTTAGTTAGGAATAATCACTTGTATGATATTTAGAATTATATTTAGGACCACACAATAATGATTTCATGCAGCATCTGCAGGACCATTTCAGCTGTGTATCTAGCAGCCAAGGCATGGATGAGGAAACAAAAGAGTAATGCCCAACAATACATATAGTAATATTAGCCAGCAAGTGTCAGCTAGTTGTAAAGTAGGCTAATTTGTTGATAATACTAACAATCATGAAATACACATACACAATATTATATGAAGATACTTGTTGTATTAGCACTTTATGTGTAAAATAATCTTCCTGAGTGAATCAAAGAATCAAAGGTTCCTATTGGATTCCATAGAAAATGCATGCTGATCATTTTTGACCCACTTATGGAAGGTTGGGGTAGTAACACAAAAACTAAAATTTCTTAAAATGTATAAAAGCTAAGTTAAAAATGTGAATGGCATGATATTAAAAACATGTTTTTTTTAGGAATACCAGGGATATGAAATGATGAAAAATTTTCATTACAAAGATATTTCAAGAAAACAACCTAACCGAGTCATTTTTGACCCACTTATGGAAGGTTGGGGTAGTAACACAAAAACTAAAATTTCTTAAAATTTATAAAAGGTAAGTTAAAAATGTGCATGACATGATATCAAAAACATATTTTTTGAGGAATACCTGGAATATGAAATGATGAAAAATTTTCATTACAAAGATATTTCAAGAAAACAACCTGACCGGGTCATTTTTGACCCACTTATGGAAGGTTTGGGTAGTAACACAAAAATTAAAATTTATAAAAGGTAAGCTAAAAATGTGAATGTTATATCAAAAACATGTTTTTTGAGGAATACCTGTAATATGAAATGATGAAAAATTTTCAACAAAACAAACTGACCGGGTCATGTTTGACCCACTTATGCATCTAAGGGTTAAAAGGAAGCGACACTATAATAATGTGCTTTGTGGTGTGGGTGTGCATCATTTTTTTTTTCCATTTTATCGACACAAAATATTTAATTTCATCCTCCCTCGCTGTCACTCTCAATCTTCTGCACTGTCACTGTGTTCGACTTCACACAGTCTCCCCCCCCACTAGTGAAAATTGATAGATTGACAAGTAAGTGCTTGTTGCGTTGGTTTTTGGTCAGTGAGGTGGAAAGTGGGCTCGGAACAGAATGCTTGGCAAACAGCCTCCGTGTGAGTTATTGCTCAGGAATTAGTCAAGGGTAGATTGTGTATGATTCCACCGATGGTCATTTTTTGTAAAAAGAACACTCAATCTTAACTTTGTTGTTTACCTTCTAAAACATTTGTACAGGTGGTGCAAAGTGTCCACCAAGTGGAACCAAATGTCGCAAACAATCCGCCTATTGGAATCCACTGGAATGTAATGGCGCGAGCCAAGTTGCACCAATGATACTAGGAGTCCACTGGGCCAGCGCCAGATGGAGCCAGTTCGCGCCAATGCAATTTGCTGTGGCGCCGAGTGTCGCCAATAAGGTGCCTAGTGGCATGCAGTGGCTCAAACTGCCTCCCAAGTGGCTCGTGGTGGCCTGTAACAGCGGCAAAAATTTAGTTTGGCGGCAAGAAAATTTCAAAATATTTAAAAATTTTGTTGCAGAAATTACTTGATGCGAGTGGCGCAAAGTGTCCACCAAGTGGAACCAAATGTCGCAAACAATCCGCCTATTGGAATCCACTGGAATGTAATGGCGCAAGCCAAGTTGCACCAATGATACTAGGATTCCACTGGGCCAGCGCCAGATGGAGCCAGTTCGCGCCAATGCAATTTGCTGTGGCGTCGAGTGGCGCCAATAAGGTGCCTAGTGGCGTGCAGTGGCTCAAACTGCCTCCCAAGTGGCTCGTGGTGGCCTGTAACAGCGGCAAAAATGTAGTTTGGCGGCAAGAAAATTTCAAAATATTTAAAAATTTTGTTGCAGCAATTACTTGATGCGAGTGGCGCAAAGTGTCCACCAAGTGGAACCAAATGTCGCAAACAATCCGCCTATTGGAATCCACTGGAATGCAATGGCGCGAGCCAAGTTGCGCCAATGGTGCTAGGAATCCACTGGGTCGGCGCCAGTTAGAGCCAGTTTGCGCCAATGCAGTGGCTCAAACTGCCTCCCAAGTGGCTCGTGGTGGCCCGTAACAGCGGCAAAAATTTTATTTGGTGGCAAGAAAATTTCAAAATGTTTACAAACTTTGACATGTCCACCAAGTGGAACGAAATGTCGCAAACAATCCGCCTACTGGAATCCACTGGAATGTAATGGCGCGAGCCAAGTTGCACCAATGATACTCGCAGTCCACTGGGCCGGTGCCAAAGTTTGTGATTGGCACGTAGTGGCTCGTCGTGGCACCGAATAACAGCAACATGCCGAGCGAAAATTAATTTGACGCTACTACGCACCAATCACATAAACTTTGGCGCAAACTGGCACCAACTGGCGCCGGCCCAGTGGACTCCTGTTTATGAAGATGTTAATCCTAAATTAGAACAAGGCTGCATCTTGAATATAGCAGATCACCCAGCAAAGTCCTCATGTGCACCCCCTAATATGTTAAACCTATCCAACCGTCCCAGCATTTCTTTGTTTATCGTATAAATAATGTATTATTACCTTCTTGCTGCACTTTTTTGTTGTTTTTTTGTTGAATGAAATGCCCTTTTTTATTTATCTCAAAGCCATGAGCCTTATTGGAAACCAAATCTTGCATGTTATTGTGTTGCTCGGCTCTACTGTCTCCTTCCTTCTCTTTAAGTCGTTTTGTGCTGTGCATATGCGATATTCAGCATTCATGCTTTACAGAGGCTGTCATGTATAATTCAGGCGTGATAACTCCTCTGATGAATTGACCTTGAGGCGGGCCGCGGCTTTTGATTACACTTCACTAGCCCGATGCCGGGCCTGCTTGGAGGTACAGTGCGGGCTATTTAAGATGTGTTGGTGTCCCTTTCTGCTGATGTGCACCAATCCCCTCCGCTATAGGAAATGTTTTCTACATGTGAAGAAATAGCTGCATTTGTTCACTCGTATTGAGGGTCTGCATGCACATTGTGTTGCGTTTCTTTGATCTATTTTAAAAGTCTCCAGCAGCCAATGGGAAGCGACGCTAAATCACGTAGGCCTAATCTGGAAGAAATCAAAGTGAAAAGTTTGTGCAGGAGCAGTTAAGCCGAGGGAAGATTTATAGTACACAGAGGAGCAGGAATTGGTGATGAGCCTGATAACTGCTTTTGACAGCAATGTGCTCCCCAAAGTTTCTTCAAACCTAATTTGAAGCCAGATTACTACAGAGTGATGTGTAAACTAGATTTCACTCTCTTATTCGTGGCATGACAAATTGGTATGTTTTTTGTTGCTGTTGTTGTTTCATGCATTCCCTTACACATTTATACTCCCATGTTGTTTAACAGGTTATTTACTCCACATGAATCCCTCACCTATCGCAGTTAATTTCTTCCAGACCTAACCGCGATAAGTGAAATTCCGGGTTTGGGTTGGACAGGAAGTGACATGCAGTTTTAGTTTGGCGTGGGTTACAACCTGATCAAAAGTCTGGTGCTTGTGTGTCTCACCGAACATTAACATTACACCACAGCGTCTTTGAATTAATCTTTCGAAAGCCTGTTATCTGTATTTTTGTTTATTTAGCAGTTTTTATACTTGGAAATTATTCATTTAGCCATTATTATGCTATGCTATGCTATGCTATGCTATGCTATGCTATGCTATGCTATGCTATGCTATGCTATGCTATGCTATGCTATAATACAAAAGCAGAGTAACGGTGGTTACATTCATGCTCATCTGGACATTTGTTTTTTATAGTTATATGATATTTTAGTTTATATTGTATTATAATAATATTTATTTAATTCAAATGATTTAATTTATATTATATATTACTTTATAATCATTTATTTAATGTATATAATTATAATATAAATATAAAAAACAAATGTCCAGATGAGCATGAATGTAACCACTGTTACTCTGCTGTTGTATTACAGTAAATATAATATATTTATATAGTATATGTATTATAATATAAAATATTATCATATATAATATAATATAACATCAATATGCATATTATTTAATTACCAATAGGCTCTGTTTGACTGCAAAACAATGATTTATTAATATATTTTATCAAACTGTGACCGAGTGAAGCAAAGAAATTTAAAGTTGCAAGGGATTACCGCAACCCTACAAATTAAGTCTCACCCTAAATCCTAATGAATTCCCTGAAGATTGCATCTGTGCTGAATCTATTAAATACAATTTTTTTTTCTTTTTCCTCCCCCGATATGCACACCAGACACGCTCCGAACCGCTCAAATGTGTGCATATGAGTTGAATAGACTTCTAAATCACTCAATAGCACCAGGCATCGTATCTTGTTGTCTGTGTTTAATGCCATGTGATTAATCCACCCGGTGGATTTAGACAGAAGGGTGTGAACGGCATGTCAAGTGTGACTCTTTGTCACGGCTGCTGCACATGTGCAAACATCTGCACATCATCGCCGGAGACTCCATTTATCTTTGCAACATTAAATCCATTTACCTCTGGTGTGTGATGTGTCTAATTCTAGGGCCAAGTAATTAAATGCCATTCTCTCCCTCCATTAGAGAGATAATTAAGTAGGAAACCAGCGCTCGTCTCATTGCTCGTGTATGCGGAAATGAATAGGGACCGGGATGAGGTAGAATAGATGCTACCTTGACTGAAATTGACACAATTAGGAAATTTGGACATCGCCGGATGTCTGATAGGCATGGAGTATCGTGTTTTGTTGCACCTTTGTTTTAATGGTTGCTACCAACCCAAGATGCCTGTCTCTCCATCCAGTTGAAGCAACCCCACATGGAATTTAGCACTCCTGGTCCAGAAGGGCTGCAGTACCGTGGAGTACCAGGGACAGCACCCTCCACCCTCGGCTATCTCTGTGTGGAGTTTGCATGTTCTCCGGGTTTTTTCTCCGGGTACTCCGGTTTTCTTCCCACATTCCAAAAACATGCTAGGTTAATTAGCGACTCCAAATTGCCCATAGGTATGAATGTGAGTGTGAATGGTTGTTTGTCTATATGTGCCCTGTGATTGGCTGCCCACCAGTCCAGGGTGTACCCCGCCTTTTGCCCGAAGACAGCTGGGATAGGCTCCAGGACCCCCTGCGACCCTCGTGAGGATAAGCGGTAGTGAATGAATGAATGAATGGTCCGGAAGGGATGCAGTACCGTTGAGTACCAGGGACAGCACCAGCTGCTGCTCTTTGTAGCGGTTAATTGGCTCCAGACCTCCACCCTCGGCCATCTCTGTGTGGAGTTTGCATGTTCTCCCCGTGCATGCGTGGGTTTTCTCCGGGTACTCCGGTTTCCTCCCACATTCCAAAAACATGCTAGGTTAATTGGCGACTTTTAATGTGAGTGTGAATGGTTGTTTGTCTATATGTGCCCTGTGATTGGCTGGCAACCAGTCCAGCGTGTAGCCCGTCTCTCGCCCGAAGACAGCTGGGATAGGCTCCAGCACCCCCTGTGAGTCTTGTGAGGAAAAGCGGTAGAAAATGAATGAATGAATGAATGGTTCCAGACCCAACCACGTTGAGTGAGCCTACAGGTCGAACCAAATCTGTGCATTCAGGTTATTAGTTTTGATTCTTTTAAAACTCTTTGTCGATGATGTCATTCAAACAGACCGGTTCGGACCACCATGTGGAGCAATTCATTGAGCACAACTATTTTTAGTCGGGTCTTTAGGGGTGTCGTGTATGTGCTTAGTGTTTACATGAATTTAGGCAGCTCTCCTTTCTCCTCTGATGGAGAGAAGCAACTAACATGCAAGAATATGAAATCCGGCGTCTGTTTAAAAGCCTAAAGCTGTCGTCGGCATGCACAATGTTGAGGGACATTCAAGCAGATGTTCCCGCTCAGGCTTGATTGCCTTCACCAAGGCCCATCAGGGATTGCACTTAGGCTAGCCTGAGCCTGGGAAGAAAAGGCAGAACGTCCCGAGTTATTTTAGCTATGCTCGGCTCCTCCATTAGTTACAGCTGAAATATTGACGCCGCTCACATTTTTCTCGGCTTTGCTCCGTGTATCTTTGCATACTTAAAGCTCGCTCTGAGATTGGTTGGATTAGATTTCTGTGTCAGAATTACCTTTTGTCTTCTCGGAACTGACCCATCATCTATAAGTCAGGAAGAGACATTTTCTGCTAACTTGAAATTGTGGTGTATTATCTGAAAATGTCCAATTGTATTTCCAAACCAGACTTAATAACCACATTGCCAAAGGTAAACATTTTATGAATATGCTATGGAGGTTAACACGTCTCACAGTAAAAGTAGGAATGTCCAATGTTGGCTTTTTTATACCGATATCTGATACACTGACATAGGCCAGCACTTCATTTCCGATACCGATATTGGCTCTTCCATCAAACTGTCACGTAATGAACACATTATGCTTCTTTTACTGAGATTGCCACTGGATGCATTTCCCATATGAACAAAATATGCAGAACATTTTAATATGCAAGTTATAGGAAAAAGTGCCATTTTAAACATTTTGTCTCAAAAAAGCCATAAAAAAATCAAGACCAATTGTGAACTAAAACAGATTGTATATTATTATTATCAATTATTTTATTATCAATAATTATTACAAATGTATTATTAATAATTAATTATTTGAAAAATGTATTATTAATAATTAATTATTATTATTTTATTATTAACAATTATCAACAAGGGTGCACGGCGGACAAGTGGTTAGCACGCTGGCCTCACAGCTAGGAGACCCAAGTTCAATCCCACCCTTGGCCATCTCTGTATGGAGTTTGCATGTTCTCTCCGGGTACTCCGGTTTCCTCCCACATTCCAAAAACATGCTAGGTTAATTAGCGACTCCGAATTGTCCATAGGTATGAATGTGAGTGTGAATGGTTGTTTGTCTATATGTGTCCTGTGATTGGCTGGCCACCAGTCCAGGGTGTACCCCGCCTCTCGCTCCAGGACAGCTGGGATAGGCTCCAGCACCTTTCCTCGACCCTCGTGAGGATAAGCGATAGAAAATGAATGAATGAATATTATCAACAAGTAAGACAGTTTAGTCATAATAAATTCACAAATGAGAATCCAAATAAATAATGCTGGTAACAATACCAATTGGAAATATGCACATTTCTATGTTGCACAAACATCTGTATGAGTAAAGTGCAAAATGTGAAACACCAATAATAATCTTTTGCATTTTGACACATACTGGCATCGAACTGTAGGTGTGCATGTGTTAAAATTTCCCTTAAATGCGTAACTCTTGTGCGTGTATTTCAATGGGAGTGATGAGTTCTTATAAAAGCCACCTTTTGGTAATGTTTTTTTTTTCGACTTAAAACTGCACCAAACATGCTCTTTTCTATTGTAGAGTTGCATCATCACCTTTTGTGCAAAAAAAATAGTAAAGTCTTATGAATATTTTTAGGAGGAAGCAGCTGGTTTGGAAAAAAGTGTATTAATACGTCTTTGGTAGCGAATGAGTTAATATAATATAATGTTTTAATTTATGATTTACTGAGTATATTTCACACAATATGTTTGCACGCTATGCATAACTGAATGTCATTCATACCGATGGCCAATTTGGAACGGCCAATTAACCCAACGTGGGCCCTCAAGGATTCTTTAAGAGTGTTGGAGTCTTTCAACATGGGACTAAATAATTCACCCTCTCTGCTTTGTAAAGGCTCATTGTCTGTGCTGCATCGTTTCACTCCTGTGCCTTAATTGAGTTGTCCGCTTGACCCCCTCCCACCTCATGTTGTCTGTCTCATTTCACCTGAAAAGTGGCTTCAAATCTTTTGCACAGCTCTTTACAGTCATAATTACCCCAACTCATATTCATTAAAGCACCCTGTGTGAAATGTCAGTTTTTTCCCAGCATGCCTGCCGGTGTCCTAAGCCAACTCTAATTGGACCGGAGCACAGGTAGCCCAGCAGAGGAAAAGATTGAAGCCAGCTTGGATCCCGGTCAAAGGGGACCTTGGTTGAATTTTATCACCTCACTGCAGAGCCTCACCGGGGCAGAGTAGCCAATATTCAGCCACCCTGGGGTAATTAAAAAATGTCTTTGGTTTAATTTATACCCAGCTGGTGAAGCATGATATCATTATTGAAGTACATTGCAATTCAAGGTTATTATATATATATATATATAAAATACGCCACATTTGTTCAGTAGCAGGCATCTATTAGGATGCTGTGATGCTAATTCCAGCCGTCATGTCATTGCAAATGATGTCATCCTCCTCCTATCCTACCCCAGGTGTGTGTGATCCATTGCATCCTATGTACATACTCACCTATGGTACAAGTGTTGCTGTGGGACACACACACAAACAATGGGCATGAGTCAAGACGCCATTTTTTTTTTTTTTTTTGTCATGCAAACATTTGCATGAAAGGGTTGCATCAATTAAAATCAATTAGCTTGGTGTATTACTGGTGTATTTTAGAGTCAATTTGATCATTTATATTCAAGGCTATTAATGGTCTTAATGGTCCCCATTCCATTCATTCTTCTGTTTGGTCAGTTTTTAATATCTCATTTAAAAACTCATTTATTTATTTATAAGACTGGCAATTATGTGATCAATATAGGCATTTTGGATTTGTGCATCTATTTTGATTTTAGTTGTTCTTGTTATACTTTATTCGATATTTTCCTTTTTTTTATTTTGAGCTGTTTTTATTCCTATGAATCGGGATTTTGTAAAGAGCTACACAAATAAACGTGATACAGCGATCCATCGTTTATGGTAATGGTAATGGTTTTATTTCATTTGAACATGCATCAGATTACATTTGAATGCATCACATAATCAGTTCCCAGTTCCACAGTTCCATCTGGTATTTTTACAATCAGTAACTGTTACATTTGTTCACTTCCTGCTTTCCGAACATGGTTTAAGGTTAGTTTTTTTTTTTGGTTATTTTAATTTAAAAAAAAAACAATTTTGTCCCATTTATCATAGTTATTTGGTCCCATAATACGTACTTTTCCACCAAGTTGAGTTTCTTATTTGTAAATGGAATACTTCTGCAGTTGGAGCTTAGGAAATCTGTTTACAACCTAAATGTAACACCCCTATATTCGCCTTTACAGTCGTATTACTCAATATAGTGAGCATGGTAAGAGAAAATAAGTCATATAAAACATAAATATGACATAAGATTCACACGCATCGGGAGGGTTGCTAGTTGCTAGTTGTTCCGTTTTTTACTTTTACGTGTTCAGGACAGTACTTCCTGCAATGGCTATTGTCTCACAACTGTAGCATTACTGACACCTAGTGACCAGTGTGGAATACTACATACAAATCTATTTGAGCTAATAAAGATAATTCATGCACCTCACAGGTGTGTCATATATTATCGCAAAGGCTGGTCCATCGGCTGGCTCAAATAAAAGGACCACTTGATCCTTGAGTTCAGCTCATGGAAGACGGGAGCAGAAAAAAAGGCAAGTGGTGCATTTGTATTTTTGGAGAGGGTATGTGAGGTGAGGTTCAGCAACAATTTTTGGTACCATCAGAGTGGATGTTTTCAGCTGAAACGCGTCTTTGACATGCTGTATTTCTCAAAAAGGAAGTAGTCTTGGTTCTCTTCCTGTTAATTTATGCACGTGAACATCAACAAATCTAGCTTGGATTCCACTGTTTGCTTTCTACTGTTCCATTTGTTGTTGTTTTTTGACAAAATTGTTGACATTAACCAAAAAAATATTTCTAAATGTATTTTATTATTAATATATAATTTAAATATAATATATATTTATAAATATAATTTTATTTTTTAAAAGATTTTTTTTCTACCACAGAATAAGAAAATATCACAAAATATCTTCTTTTCTGCTGTTGACACATCTTCAATCCTGTCAGTGTGCAGATGTTTGCGTTTCTCATGCATATCAAGCATGTGAGAGCGCGTTTGAGCAACCTTGAGCGTATTACAGCCGTAATGGTTTCTCTTTCCAATCCCGTCCCATAAGCAATCATCTGTGTTTCTCACCTACTCAGCATCACACGTATCCCACTCACACAGCACAAAAAAGCCCCACGGAACTCTCTCCCTCATTGGGGTATGATCCATATTTCATTGCATCTAAATGACTTGGCCAGAACTGTTTAGATGAGTCCAGAGAAATGTGGCTGTGTGCCTGACAATCTGTACAACAGTGGGAAGAAAATGATTTTTATGTGCTTGGTTTTTTTTTTTTTGCTTATAGGCTGTCCCTACAGCTTAAGTGTAGTTGGGTTTCACTTGACTGGATTGAATGGTGTATGGTGACCTCCGCTAATGGCATCTGCACCGACCACCTCCTCTTCATTAGTGTCTTCTGTCGCTAAACTCTTTGTAAGGTGTGTTTGTCCTTATGTCCTCCCTGTGTGTGTGTGTGTTTTGTCCTCCTTTTTATTATTTCTTCAAACCACTCGCTATGTTTTTAATCTTTCAAACAACTAGCCGTGTTTCAATTGCAGTATGTCAGTTTTGGTTTTAGGATTCATTCATTATTAAGTGTGTCAGAGTGCAGGTGTGTGTTGGATTGGATTACTGCACCTTAGTGGTCCGGGTAAAAGAGTCCGTGTGTGTTTGTGTGTGAGAGAGAAATGAAAGACGTCAACATGTTCCAGATGTGTTTCAACACAATCGTAAAACAGTCCGCGGAATGTGAACTTGAACTTCCGACGATGTATTTTGTACTAGAAATGTGCAATGTTGGGAGACATTGCGTGTGAATGTTGAAACTATTAGATTTTGTTGCCGTTGCAATTTGGACTTAGTTTGCGTCATGTGTCTCCCATGCCCAGCAATTAACTGTCAGTACTTTTTATCCCTACGCCTTATCATTTTTTATACAAATCTTGTATTTATCGCTTGTTAGGTGTGCTTAACCTTATATTAAATTTAACTTTGAATTTTGGCATCACAGGGCACATATAGACAAACAACCATTCACACTCACATTCATACCTATGGACAATTTGGAGTGGCTAATTAACCTAGCATGTTTTTGGAATGTGGGAGGAAACCGGAGTACCCGGAGAAAACCCACGCATGCACGGGGAAGAACATGCAAACTCCACGCAGAGATGTCCGAGGGTGGAATTGAACTCGGGTTTCCAAGCTGTGTGGCCACCGTGCTAACCACTCGAACACCGTGCAGCCTCGATCACATTATTAGTAGTAAAAATGCATATTGAAGCAAATAATAAAATATAAATACAGGACTGCACGGTGGACAAGTGGTTAGGGCACGGGCCTCACAGCCAGGAGACCTGAGTTCGATGACTGCTGACATCAATTATGTCCGTCTGCTACTAAGGTCCGCGAGGGAACACATTAACACATTAACAGAGATGGCCGAGGCTGGAATTGAACTTGGTTCTCCTAGCTGTGAGTCCCACGCGCTAACCACTTTACACCGTGCAGCCCCCAATAATTCAACAATTATCCAATTAATCAACAGCTATTTTGGTATATCATTGTTTGATCTACAAACATTTATTAAAAAGCCTATTTTTCAAGACTCTTTTGGTAGTCCTTGAACGCACCATAGTTGCACAGCTGTGTGATTTAAAAAAAAAAAAAAAAAAAAAAAAAAAAAAAACCCAGAGTATCGGGAGTCAATCCGGCCTCAAAACTCGCAAAGTGAACACAAGACATAATATTATCATAAGTCGTTACTATACTATTTATAGTATTTTATACTATTTATACTATTTTACAGATATTTTGATGGGTGTATCAATGACTTGCCATTCGCCGGTGGTCCCCGGGTGGTAAACCCTGTGAAAAGCAAGGGTTTACTATATATTATTCAGACTGATGACTCATACGCTGAAGTTAATTGAATTAAGTGTTATTTAATCCTTCCTCACTGTGTACCCACTGCCTCTATGCCACTGAGATGCTTTTGCACTCATTCGCCACAGTGTAGGACAAGCCAAACAGACTAAATCTGTCACACCGACACACGGCCCAGTGTAAAGCTCTAATTAGCCCTGATCCTGATGAGGGTTCATTACTCGTGTGTCGACGCCACACTGCCGAGATTCTTTTTGGTCGGTGAGGAAATATAAAGGCATGCCAGTTACAGACTCAATGGGCGGACATGAGCGTTTGCTGCACGGTGGCGAGAACACTCGTGCTGTGAAATGAAGATAATAATCGCTTCGGGTAATTGACTTTAGGTGTGAAGGGGATAAAGGTGACTTCTGTACACTCTGCTAACTTGACTCTTGTTGTTAGATGTATACATTATTTCATTGCTACCCGGAATTCAAAATGGGAGCTGCAGCATCGCCGCCATATCAGTAGTATAATATAATTTCAGTGCTTCTTGACATTTTATGATACTGCCAATCATGTATTGGCAGTGGTTCTTATAGAGTTGGGACACCATGGGCAGATTCTCTAGCAGGATCAAAACCAGCAAACTGCTTTCAGTGCTGCTATAGCTTTTTTCCAAAATGGTGCATTCAGGTGCATCCAATAACTCCCCGAACACAAGTTGCATTTAGGGACGCTTGTAATTCACAGCAAACACAACTCGTATTTACAATCATAATTGGTATGTACATTATTATTAATATTATCATATTTAAAATGTTAATGTGTTTTATTCATTAATTCATTCATTTTTAGAAAATTCATTCATTTTCTACTTTTTCTACTTTTCTACTTTTTTTTGGTTGTATATATTGGCAGTGGTTCTTTTAGAGTCGGGACACCATGGGCAGATTCCAGTCAGATAATCGTCCCTTCATACTCTGGCAGGATCAAAACCAGCAAACTGGTTTCAGTGCTGCAACAGCTTTTTTCCAAAATGGTGCATTCAGGTGCATCCAATAACTCCCCGAACACAAGTTGCCGTTGCATTCAGGGACGCTTGTAATTCACAGCAAACACAACTCGTATTTACAAATCATAATTGGTATGTACATTATTATTATTATCATATTTAAAATGTTAATGTGTTTTATTCATTAAATCATTCATTTTTAGAAAATTCATTCATTTTGTACTTTTTCTATTTTCTACTTTTTTGTTGGTTGTATGTATTGGCAGTGGTTCTTTTTAGAGTTGGGACACCATGGGCAGATTCCAGTCAGATGATCGACACTTCATACTCTGGCAGGATCAAAATTATTAATATTAGTGTATTTAACAAGTTAATGTGTTTTGTTAATTAATTCATTAATTTTCTACCGCTTATCCTCACGGGGGTCACGGGGGGTTGCTGGAGCCTATCCTAGCTGTCTTGGGGCACGTGGCGGGGTACACCCTGGACTGGTCGCCAGCCAATCACAGGGGAAACAACCATTCACACTCACATTCATAGTACATGCAAAGAACATGCAAATTCCACACAGAGATCGCCGAGGGTGGAATTGAACCCGGGTCTCCTAGCTGTGAGGCCTGCGTACTAACCACTTGTCCACCGTGCAGCCATAATGTGTTTTAATTTTAGTTAATTATTCGACATTGAGAAGATCTGGGTTTGAATCTCCGTTTTGGCATTTCTGTGCGGAGTTTCTTTGGGTAATTCAGTTTCCTTCCACATTCCAAAATATTCATATAAGGTTAATTGGAAACTCTGAATTAATTTAAATTAATTCATGGTAAAAAATCCAGTGAATTGCCTGCCTTTTCCATTGTTTTGCATGTGTAAACATTGTCCGTCTTAGCTTGACATTGATTGTGAGTATAGTAAAGCGCAATGCGCTTTCCAAGGTGTAATTTGCTCTAGTTCACCATATATTAAAACCAAATGCGGTTACCTTCTTTTTTTTTTTTAATATAGGTTTAATTACAGTCCTCAGGCTGAACATACCATCCTCTATTGCCTGGTCTGAGAAGATGCCATGCAATGTTGGCATTGTGGATATTGCCAGTGATAAATGCACGGACACAACCGCTAGTGTGTACAATGTTTGCAAATGTCGACTGTGCCGTATGAATATTCTCAGATGCTGCTGCCTTTTTACACGGATCACTGGATGTCAGAATGCCCTCTTTCCTCTGTCGCTCATTTGCCCGTGAAACATTATCCCTGTGTTCTCTGCTCGCAACAAGCGCCGCAATTACTGTGCCCGTGGGTGTCTCTGATAAGAGTCCTCTCTGAAATAAATAACAGCACGGAGCTGGCTGACAAATGCAAAGAAACTGTATAGAACTTGAGATTTGATGAGGCTAAAGCATGGAGGGTTTGCCTCCTTAAAGCACACAATACATCTGCTAAGCCCATCATCTCATCAATGGCATTGCAACCACGCTGTAGAATAATCCCCTCTTGTTATTAATGCAATTTACATTGCACAGCACTGACTCAGTACGAAGGTCATATCTTGTAAATGATCCTACGTTGAACCACTACAACATGTTTGCTTACCAGATCGCCGTATCTTCGCCCATGGACACCGCAGTATTTTTACTTTGCTGTAGCGGTCCGTGTCCTTGTTATGCTCAGTCTCATTTGGTTCCAGCACTGGACATCCTCAAGGAAGACGCAGCAGTTGTCATGTCGCACTCGAATGTGAAAGTGAAATCTAAGCTTGTGTAGTATCTTGAAATTATGTGTCTAACTTGCTCAGTATTTTTTTTTTCCCCCATCAGTGATATTTAATTGTCGTGCAACTTTGATTGTGCTATGTGAGTGTCAACAAGAAGCTATTAGACTGAGCTAATAATGGACTGACCGTAAAGGTAGACTAATATCAGACCCCAATTATATTTTATATCTTTAACTGTGCGTCTTCCTACTCTTTTTTTTTTTCCAGTTGTAATGGTAATGGTTTTATTTCATTTGAACATGCATCAGATTACAATTGAATGCATCACATAATCAGTTCACAGTTCCACATGTCCAAAAGGAGTAGGAAGAAGCAAAGCTTATTAAATCCTACCCCTCCATCTGGTACTTTTACAATCAGTAACTGTTACATTTGTTCACTTCCTGCTTTCCATAATACAGTTTAAGGTTGTTGGTTTTTTTTTAAAATAATGTACCTCATACCGAAGTAGGAGGTGATATGACCATCTGTAGACGGCATTATGAATTATCCTTACTGACCTTTTTTTTTGCAGTACATTTAGCGAGTGGAGATTGAAGAATCTTCAAGCATGTCTGAAACAAATAGCTACAGTGGTTATGTAAATACAGTCATTCTCTATTTTTCTTCTTTGATAGCACTGAAATCCATCCAAATGCTGCTGTGCACTTTACTGTACCGCAAACGTATATAAAATGTCTAAATAGGGCTATTTATAGATCTCGGGTTCATTAAAATAAGAAAAACTAAAATGCTGCTTGCTTGTGCCAAAGGCATCAACAATATGTTTGCACTCCATATGAACAACAATCCTTTGGAACAGGCTTAAAAATTGACAGATGAGGGCCTTGGCAACCTTTTTCTACCCCCCCCAACTGTCATTTTTATTTGAGTGAGAAGAGATTGCAAGCTTCTGGAGATGCACTAAATCTGTTGCTGTGTGAATAATGCATGTGTTTTGTGTAGCTTACTTCCAATAAGCCTTTGAAATCCATCAAAACAAAGATGTAGAGTGGAGGTCGCATGCTGTCATGAAGCGACACCATGTTTATACCTCAAGCAGTGTTTGAAATAAGCTTTGGGGCGGTGGGGGGGGGGCATTATAGGTTTCAGTTTTTACTTTTTTTTTTTTTGTCTCGGGACAAAAGGGGAGCCCACTCCTCTGCGGTTGCTTCCCACCACCCTGATTGGCTCGCATCTTCAAGTATGTCTCACCTGAGCGCTCTGTTATCATCCACTTTCACCATCATTTCATTTTGTAGTCCAAACTTAATAGCTAAACTGTAGTCCCGGTGTGTTGCCGCGGAGACGGTAGAGACAAAAAAAGCTTGACAGTTTGTTGGAGTGTGTTGGAGCGCCCCATCTCTCTCTCTCTCTCTCTTTTTTTTTTTTTTTTTTCTTCCCTCCCTCCTCCACGGTCTCGCTGTGTGATATCAGCGACTGTACAGTGGAGCAGCGCAGTGGCGAATTGAGGCGGGCAGAAGGCTCCATTTACGTTCCTCCTGCTCCTCTGTCTGCCTGCAGGTGAAGAAGGGAGCACAGGGACATGTTCCAGGTGTCGCTAGCGACTTTCCTATATGACTCCATCGCCACAGAAAGTAAGGATTTTACTTGAAGAGTCTGATTTTCATTTTCCTGTTTTCCCACTGCTGGATCTTGGCCACAAAAAGGGGGTCTCCTTGAATATCTTTTTCCACGTCTTTTGAAAAACCCGCTCGGGGTGAGCCATGCTCCCCAAAGGAAAAGCTCAGGAGAGTGCCATGTTCTGGATGTGGCTTTGGGCGGTCGGGTGGGCAGTGCTCGGTTCAGCTTTTGCCGTCTCAGACCTCCACCTCCTGTCTCCCGGAACTGGACCCCCTCAACCCCCTCCCCTACCGCAGCCAGAGTACTCACAGGGCTCTCAAGGGTCCAGGTACCGTCAACCACCTGTGTCCATATATCGATCGCCGGCCTCTCTACGGTCGGGACATGGTGAGTCCTGTCCTGTTGCTCCTTTTCTTCTGTTTCTATTTTCCTCCTCTCTTTCTCCTGCTCCTGTAGTTGACAGCAGCTCCGCATCACGGAGCCGTGCATCATTTCACTTCATATGCTTAATTACCCGTGAGAGGATCCGACGAGCAAAACTTACACCGTGACTTTACCAAGCACCCTGCATCCCTGCAGTACATCTTTATGCACTTGTAGCTCAGTCAAACAATATCAATGTCATTTGTCGTGCATATTTTCCAACACGGTTATCAAATTCCATTTCATTATGGATTTTTTGTTTTGTTGGTGGTAACGTGAGCTGTTTGCAGTGTAAGCTGCAACAAAGCCTGATAGAAGAATGTTACTGACGGTACAAAGTCTTTCAGTTCAGTAACACCAACGGATAATTAGGAATCAATGTGTTTCACTGTGGCTCTCTATTGATTACATTTCATAAATTGGTTGCATTATATGGTATAACAATTGTATATGAATAACTTGTCAATAGCGTTGTACAAAGTAAAATATCTTGTATAGAAGTGGAAAATCTCATGTTAAAGACGGTTTTGACCTCAGGTTTTTCCCATGGGAAATAATGGATGAATCCACCCCAGGGTCAAAATGTCCCCCCATCAGTCTTCACGTGGTGTAATGTGAATACAGAGCGCTTTAATGTACTTGACTGTCCGAGTCCCAATAGAATGTTGAGAGATGCTAGTCTGCTTAGACTACAACCGAGGTGCCCTTGAGCCAGACTCTGGACTCTACCGCCCACATGATTCTAAGCTTGGGGGGGGTCGCAGCCATTTTCCTTTTCCGCACCCCCTCATGTTGACGTCTACATCCCTGCATGGTATGTGTGCTGATTCTATGGTGTGAAATTTTATATATGACACAGATAATAGGTATAATATGTTACAAATTAATTATAATAATACAATTAAATGGCAAATTGGCTTACATGTGTGTAGTGCTTTTCTTCCATGGTACTCACAGCTATCGTGTTATTCATCTGACGATGCAGGGGCAACTAGGGGTTCAGTAACTGTCGTACACAGTCGGAATTCAGCATTTACAACCCCGTGAATAAATGCAAATTCTGCAAAAAATAGATTTTTTTTTTAAAACAAACATGTCATTCACCATAGGTCAGTAAGATTTTATTTATTTTAATTTTAATTTTATACTTAACTGGTTGTTTTTCAATCAAACATTGAGATTGTGTTGTGTTGAGTACCTACAATTTTTATACTTTGTGTTTCAATAAGTGTCGTGGAATGCATTTTGAGTGAACAATGGCAATGGAAGAGAGAAGTGGAGTATTCTGGAAATCAATAATATACTAATTTATTGCACATGTTGATCTCAAATCAGAGAAAAAAAGTCAACATCAAACTAGAAGGAGGGGCTAACAGGGGGGATTCAAAAAGAGACATTTTTATGTATCATTGACTCAACTCGCTATGGTTTTTAAACTCTTTTTGTATTACAAAAAAAAATCAACCAAAGTATTCAATAATTTAATGTTCTGAAATTGGGTCACATATGCAGAATGGCAGTTTGGAAGCTGTTCCTAAAACTTTTGGTCAAATTCCAAATTGGGGCGTTTCACTTTAGTGGCTCATATTTTAATACTGTAGACATAAAATAATAATTGTCGTTGATATTGGACCTTTGAGTTAACGTTTGACAATTTGCGTCAGACCACATTAGTTGATCTTTGATTTGACGATCAAATGTGTTTGAACAGTACATTTGAGACAGTTCTGATTTTTTTTTTTTTTTTTTTTAACACTTCAAGGGCTCATCTTTAGCACGTTTGAGCACCATTGGAGCAGATGAGACTGACAGGCCGTGGAGGCTGAGGAGAGAGGATCTGCATGGCTAATGTGGAGCATGCCCGGTTTTAAGATCATGGCTGAAATAACAGCTTGTCCGAACTCTTTCACCTACAGTACTTTGAAACGCCGTTAGCTTTATATTGGGCGGGGGTGCTTCATGACTAATGCATATATGTACGTCGCAACAGATCCAGCTCTGCTTTGCATGAATTTACCAAGCCGTTGCATCTATACTGCAGACTCACTTATGCATGCACTTTTACCTTACCTTTTGCACACATGGAAGCCTACTGCATGTTCATTTGCCAACACACGTCCACATGCTTGTTTATAAGCTGTTTATTAGAGGCATTGACAAGAAATGATGCACTCTTTGGGCAAAACGGGGAGCAATAGAGTCTAGGTATTCATAAATATGGTAACAATTTCATGCTGCTTTAGGCATGAATATCCAGTAACAGATTATACAAATTGCTGTTTATTTCCATCCTAACACCCTCTCCTGGTAGTCACGGTATAAAAAGTCACTGCGTATAAAAAAAATAGCAATTTAACAGTTGAGAAATTTTATTCCGGTGTCCACATAAACACTCTCTGATTTCTAATTCACTAATTCAAATACATTGATAAGAACAAGCGTTCATTTATTTTTCACCATCAGTCTCAGAAAGTTGATATGAAGAGCTAGCTGAGAGGTCCACCTTCACAAAAGAACTAGTTGAACTAGTTCAAAAACTCCACCGACACAAGAGGAACGAATGTGATTTAGAATGTTGTGAGAATATCCGGTAATTAATAGAAGATGATATCGTCCCGATCAGAAATCATTTTCAGTGATGAGGTGACTGCAAATGGATGGATGGATTGGTCGTGTGTCGTTGAGTTGACACATGACGTCCTTCAAGCTTGACAAAGTCGGCGAAAAACATGACATGCACCTCATGTTGGCGTAGCAAAGCAAATAGCACAGACAAAAACCCCCGGGTTCAAATCCACTAGTTGAGAATCACTGGTTTAGAGCGCAGGTTATGGGCCACTAAAGAGCTAAAAACGTCAGTTCGTAACTACAGATATTCGAACTGGACTATTGCTTAACAACCAGATTGGGACACGAGGTATGCATTTTAATTCTTAAAGGGGAACCTATTATGCTCAATTTTGGCGCTTTGTATCAAGCTGTGTACCCCTACACACGATAAACAGCCCAGAAAGCTTTCTAGATCTTCGCCATCTTGCACCTGTTCCTCAATTATTTCCATGCACTTCCTGATTCTGACCCAAACGGTCTGTTTAATTTATTCCACCCCCTGGCGCTCCACTGGGTATGCCAACTCTGCTTGGATTGGTCACACTCTCAAGCGCTCCCGAGGACTTCTGGATACATAGGACCGCGTTTACTGAGTGCAGGCCATCTGTAGCCCATATACTGTAAGATTTGGATCGCATTGGAGTCCAAATGCTCAAGCCTCATCTGACTATTTGGCATCCTTTCACCAAACAATACAACATCATAACATTTATAGATCGGAATAATGGAAAAATCATAATAGGTCCCCTTTAAATATGCTTATAACTATCTCAGGTTACATTTTGTTGCATTTTGCAGGTTTGT
Organism: Doryrhamphus excisus; assembly: GCF_037039965.1. NCBI lineage: Eukaryota > Metazoa > Chordata > Actinopteri > Syngnathiformes > Syngnathidae > Doryrhamphus > Doryrhamphus excisus. The sequence goes on along the minus strand of NC_136367.1, from coordinate 3,836,953 downwards.
TTTTAGTGTTTAACGTGCAGCCCCCAAAAATGCTTGATCTGCAGAGAGGCTGTGATCCACTGGTGACCTTGCGGTACATTATTTCCGGTGCATATATGACTTATTCAAAGGATGAACAGTCAACCCCTGAGAACACCTTCTCCTTAGATTTTGGATCTACTTACCGTTGACACTCATTGATTACTTGCATCCGTAATGAGACTCTTCTTTCCCTTTTATTTAAGACTTTTGGGTGCTCACAGAGTTGGACGTCTGTTTTATTTCTCTAAGGTCGGTAGGTCTTTTAAGGTCACCGTATACCCATAGACAAGTCTAGAGTCTGTTGGGCTCCTTTTGCATAGCACCACTGCTGTAAAAGTTCAAAGTTTGTCAAACCTCAGGTACCCCCAACTGGACTGGGCTGCCCCAAGCAGTCAGAACAGTGTTTTTCCGGACACCCTGTTTATGGAAACCGTGTGAACTGAACAGTCGCTGTGTGTGTGTGTGTGACGATACTGATGATCGAGTTATCATTCTTTATGTTGTCGTTCTTGTGTTTTTTATTGGGGGAGAAACTATGGTAATGGTTTTATTTCATTTAAACATGCATCAGATTACAATTGAATGCATCACATAATCAGTTCACAGTTCCACATGTCCAAAAGAAGTAGGAAAAAGCAAAACTTATTAAATCCTACCCCTCCATCTGGTACTTTTACAATCAGTAACTGTTACATTTGTTCACTTCCTGCTTTCCATCATACAGTTTAAAGTTTTTTTTTGTTTTTTTTTTTTTAATAATGTACCTCGTACCGAAGTACGAGGTGATCTGACCATCCAATGACATAATGGGTACCATAGTAAGTGTCAATATAGTGATATATATAGCACATCATGACTGGTTCAAGACTCTTGTTTCTTGAATTGGCGCATCGTTGTGCATTGTTTGATTTCCTTACTCAATCCATTCCATAGTTTGATTCCACATACTGAAATGCTATGGCTTTTTAACGTAGTCCTAGCATAGAAGTGTTTCAAATGTAGTTCTTCCCTGAGATCATATTTCTCCTCTCTTGTAGAGAAGTACTGGATGATAGGGGAGTGACAAGATTTAAAAAGTGAAAGTTTGCTCATTCAGACCGAAACTTGTGGGCACGAAGCCTGAGATGATGAGAATTAATTTTTGATCGTTTTGCCAGCCTTAAACACATTGCCATATGCATGACTGTCTTATTTTCCTGTTGTTCTATTTTCCTTAGAACAACAGCATGAATGGAGTGAGTCCTTTTCCCAGTCATACGGACGGAGGCGGGGCAACGAGCCTACACACAGCGAGCGGAAGTCTTTGCAATATATTGTCAGATACTGTAGACCCAATCTCGTGCATCATTTCACTCACAACTCAGTTATATCAGTCATAACCTTTGTGATTGTGTACTTAATATATACTTTGTTACCTGACTTTTATAAGTGCAAGGTGAAGAGATTGGACGTGGTGAAATGTCATTCCCACCTGTGTTAAAGTACAAAAGTAATACTTATAAATCACCACCGATCTGAACAATCCCTTTTCGCCCTCACTGTAAAATATTTGTGGTGAAATATGCTAACTCTGACACTCATGCATTTACCCCCCGAGTATAAAAAGGGCATGAGCTATAATTCATTTTTCACACTCTTGACAATGAAATCACTGCAAATTGCTGCTTTTGTTCCCTCCCAACGGGCTCCGTAGCTTGTAGAGGTTACACTGCTTTGTGTTGTCTCAGCACTTATGAAAAATGAATTTAAAAGTCTTGTGTAGAATGTATTTGTTTTGGTGCTGTGTGCTGCATAATCACTTATCCTACTTGTGGCATATATATTATGAATTATTCCACTGAAGCCTGGAGTGCCCGTCTACTTTTTAAGGTGCAAGTCCACCCATGTGAATTACACAGCATACTTGCGATGGACGGATCTTAGACTGACTTGACTGTGGACTTTTTGGATTTGAATACATTACCACGGTACCGTGTGCGCCTCCTTCCACAACCTCCTTTCGGCTGGAAGGACAGCAAATCAATAGGAGGAGCTGTTTTGGTGGCTTAATTATGTTGCCGTTTAAGGTTTTTGCCTTCGTTGCTGACCTTTTTTTTTTTTTTGTTGTGTACCCTCAGAGGCTTAGGTGTTTTATCTTGTGGAAAGCATGTGCAGTTTGTCAGGCTGCCAGCGAGACCTGGGAGGAGGGAAGCATATTACTTTAATGTTGAGATCCTTCCGAGCTTTATTTTCTTTTATAGCATAGCGAGAAACCTTTCCCTTGTAGTAGTATCAGCACCGAGCATGCTGTTGCAATAAAATAGTAAAATTGCACATTCATTCATTTGCTCATGAATTCACACAGGGAAATGGTCTACTTGCAACTTCCTGTCATATCTCTGGTTTGGTTAACTTAAACAGGAACTTTGACAACCCAATGTGCATAGTGCAATGATGGTGGAATTGCTGAGGATGCACAGAGGATGCTCACTTGTCGTGGAGGTATGCTGGAGCCTATCCCACCTGACTGAGTGTCCATTTATTTCATCATTATTATTATTATTATTCATTAATTCATTCATTTTCTTCCGCTTTTCCTCACGAGGGTCGTGGAAGGTGCTGGAGCCTATCCCACCTGACTGAGTGTCCATTTATTTCAATCTTATTCTTATTCTTATTCTTATTCTTAATATTCTTATTCTTATTCTTATTCTTATTCTTATTCTTATTCTTATTCTTATTCTTATTCTTATTCTTATTCTTATTCTTATTCTTAATCTTAATCTTATTCTTATTCTTAATCTTAATCTTAATCTTAATCTTAATCTTAATCTTAATTTTATTCGATATTATTATTATTCTTAATCTTATTCGACATTATTATTATTCTTATTCGACATTATTATTATTATTCTTATTCGACATTATTATTATTATTCTTATTCGACATTATTATTATTATTCTTATTCGACATTATTATTATTAATCTTATTCGACATTATTATTATTAATCTTATTCGACATTATTATTATTATTCTTATTCGACATTATTATTATTATTATTATTCGACATTATTATTATTATTCTTATTTGACATTATTATTATTATTCTTATTCGACATTATTATTTGACATTATTATTATTATTCGACATTATTATTCGACATTATTCGCCATTATTATTCAACATTATTATTCAACATTATTATAGATAATAATTATAATCCAATAATAATATAATAACTAACAATATAATAATAAATGTTATTTTATTACAAAAACATTATGAAAATAAAATAAGTAATAATGTTTAATAATAATAATAATAACAATTATTTTTATTATGGTACTAATTATTATATTTTATTATATTATGTTATACTATATTATGTTATATTACATTATAGTATATTATTATATATTATTATATTGTTAATAATAATAATAATAATAATAATAATAATAATAGTTCCGCGACCCAGACCCGGGTAAGTGGAGGAAAATGGATGGATAATAATAATATATATTTTTTAAATTTCATAATGAATTTAATTATAAATAATAATAAATTACTATTTTATTTACATGTTTTTCTTTAAAGTTCAGCTTGGTTTAGCTTTGGTGCGGTGGAATCTTGAAGGTCCTACTTGGATCTCCAGTGAGCATGGTTCCTTAGGTGGATTAATCCGCCATGGCTCCATAAAGACAGTGACAAAACCTCTAGAGATCAGACAAGAAGAAGTCCTAAATCGTGTTTGATGTGATCCACGATGACATCATGAGGTGAAGCCACCGTTGACTCCGCTCTCCTCTCGCGGCCTTTCAGTGACTTCAATCTGAGCTCATTATTGTTTCCATCACCACAGGTGGCGGGACCTCAGACCTCTCATTTCTGTCATTCATACCCATCTGTCGCCGTGTGACATCACGGGGGCCCGAGTCGATCTGCTTTATTGAAGCCGCTGGGATATTATTAGCATTTGCTCTGAAACACTGTATCACGGTGACCTTGAGAACCGCCGCCTTCACTCTCGCATCACTCTCCAGAAGGCGTGTGACGGCAGTAATTAGCGGCTCGCTAATTGATTCTTGATTCCGTTTGAAGGGCTATTGACAGCAAGATGAAGCACCTTCGTGGACAATGATGTGCTCGTTTTATATTCCCCTGAGGCTTGTTAGGCTGCTTTAGTGGCGCCGGCAGGAGAAAATCCATTCCACAAATGTATTATGTAGTATAAAAGTATTTGGTGTGCCTTAACTTGTTGTTGTATATGAAATAATATTTGTTTGGACTGATGTCAAAAACCCTTTTGATAATGTATCTCATCTGAAAATACCGTATGTCTACAACCAAGCAAATATTGCATTTGCAATTCTTTTTGCAGTTTTTTTTTATAAATAAATCGAAAAGTATACATAGCAGAGTCTGGTAACAAGAATGAATTGGAGAAATATTTAGGGACAACCAACAGATAAGTCCGTCGGAATACAGGGAGTCTCCGAGAATTCTAACCCACTCCGCTCGGGGCTAAAGTAGCTAATGGGCTTGCCCCGGACTGACTGAGTGGATATTGCGCTGGGATTTTTGGAAGTCCCTCAGCAAACAGTCAGAGCTTGCTGAGAGGCTCCATGGCCAGCTGGAAACGTGATATCATTTTGCTAGCACCACTAACACAGACACAAAGGGCACCAGAGAGGCAAAGTGCAGGGAAGTAGATCAGGCAGGCAGCTTTGACAGCGACTAAGAATGCATTACCATGGGAGACACAATCCAGCTCTCTAGCCTCCATTGCCGGCTTTAAAGTGATACACACGTGGCATGTGACAGGTCAGACAATGGATGACCGAATAAACGATTTTGGTGTGGTGCAGATGTATGGAAGTGAAAAATAAGAAGTGGTTATCAGAATTCTTCAATCACTAATTATACTGATAGAGAGATAAAGGGGTAGGATAGTTTTTGGCATAATGTATTAACACATCAGACTCCAATTTAATGTGGAAGTGGTACATTTTTATGGTTTTATTTCATTGAAACATGCATCAGATTACAATTGAATGCATCACATAATCAGTTCCCAGTTCCACATGTCCAAAAGGAGTAGGAAGAAGCAAAGCTTATTAAATCCTACCCCTCCATCTGGTACTTTTACAATCAGTAACTGTTACATTTGTTCACTTCCTGCTTTCTATAATACAGTTTAAGGTTTTTTTTTCAATTTATTTTATTAATTTTTGTATTTATATATTTTTTTCTTTTTTAATTTATATATTTTTAATTTAAAAAAAAAAATTAAAAAAAATCATATTTTTTATTTTTTGTTATTAGTTTTGTTATAGTTATTAGCCCATATTTCCACACAATAAGTAAGCTATGGTAGAACCAGAGAGCAATAAAGAGTGTGGAGTGATTTCTGATAGAGAACAAATTGTTGCTTTGTTCAATATTGAAATATTTCTGGCCAGAAATAACTTATTTCTTTGTTCTTCTTCCCGATTTTGTTTGAAACCGTAAAGTTAGAATAAGTAAATTCAAGAGTTGTTAGCTTGCTATGCTAGCAGCAGCTGTGTTTGATGTCCCTGCGGTGTTCCTGTGGCTTGCACAATGAGGTATAAACAAAGAGCCGGAATGTGGTATTTCATGTTTGCAGTGCTTTAATAATGTTAAACAGGTTTTCTCTGCTTTTAATTACACAAATATTCTATTTATTCATATTGAATCATACTCACTGGAACCAATTAAAAGCATTTAAGTTTATGTGAATGGTCATAACAAAACATGGTGGCATGTAAACAACACACTTCTGTTGACCAAATGCAGCAAAACAGACGATGGCTGCTTGTCAAGCCAGCTCTTTGTAGTTCACATTTTTATGTTGGAACAGATTCCCAACCGTTGGATAGTTGCTATGGGAAATGGGCACTCGGAATGTATTTGTTCACAACAACAAACCAAATGGATGCATGTAAATCAAAGAATGAAAAACGTAAACGTAATTGTATTTTCAGCCAATGGATACTCATGGACCCTAAGACTTTATCAACTGTTATCTTTCAAGTTAGCCTAACTTAGTAACATTTGGTAAATATTGACCGTCTTGACAATGATTGTCCCTCGTTTATTACTTTTAATTAGACCCGACTGCGGATTTTGGCGAAGTAGTATTCGATATTAATAAAGAGAATATTTTTGTAGTTATAGCATCAGCATCGGAAACCTATTTGACCTTCTAAATGCTACTTTTAACATCATTAGTAGCAATATTAGAGCCTTTAATATAGTAGATGTTTTTTTTTTTGACAGTGTACTTCCTGCGGTGGCTACTGTCTTATCAGTGTACTGTAATGAGAGATTTAAATGTCTTTACATTAGTATTACCCAATGTAGTAGACATAATAAGAATAAATAAGCAATTTAAGATGTAAATAAAACTCCTGCTCGTAGCAGACCTTAGTAGCAGGCAAACATAATTGATGTCAGCAGTCATCGAACTCAGGTCTCCTGGGCTGTGAGGCCCGTGCCCTAACCACTCGTCCACCGTGCAGTCCTGTATTTGTAGTTTATTATTTGCTTAAATATGCATTTTTACTACTAATAAAGTGATCTAGGCTGCACGGTGTATAGTGGTTAGCATGCAGGCCACACAGCTAGGAGATCCGAGTTCAATTCCACCCTCGGCCATTTCTGTGTGGAGTTGTGCATGTTCTCCCTGTACATGCGTGGGTTTTCTCCGGGTACTCCGGTTTCCTCCCACTTTCCAAAAACATGCTAGGTTAATTAGCGACTCCAAATTGTCCATAGGTATGAATGTGAGTGTGAATGGTTGTTTGTCTATATGTGCCCTGTGATTGGCTGGCCACCAGTCCAGGGTGCACCTCCCGTGACCCTTGTGAGGATAAGCGCTAGAAAATGAATGACTGAATGAATAAAGTGCAATAGAGTGACCATACTTTTGTCCCTTATGTGTGCGATAAACCCCACATCGTAACTCTCGCTGTATACAAAAGTATGAACATTTGTCCCTAAAACACACCTACTGTGTTGCATGTGCTATTTTTTCTGATGGATAACACGATGACAACACCTTGGGGTGTCCCAATTTGTTCATATGACTGTAGATGCCAGAAAAAGATGCACGAGTAAATCAGCCTCACTAACAGGATGAAAGTGCAAGCAGCATATCTGAGTAAGATTGATTCATATTTATTACGCTGTGTATATATATATTTATATATATATATATATATATATAAGTCAGCGTGTGTGTGTAGGGGGATAGGAGTGGGTGTTTTCTTGATTTGATTGAACAAGTGCTCAAAACCAGGCCAACAGATTAATCACAACACTGATATCATGCCAAACTATTATCTCCATTGCTGTATCTAAGATGCTGATGTGTGTGTGTGCGTTTTGAACAGAAGAACCGATTAGCGCGCTTCATATTTAGTGTTTCCAGATGATGTGTTTCATTATCAACAGAACAGAGATGTGTGTGTGTGTGTGTGTGTGTGTGTCATATGTGTATTTGTAGCGGTAATCTCCTTTTTGAGATTGGTTTTGGAGGAGTGTGACCGAGATGACACACATCTTCATGTCATGGCAGTTAATGCAAACATGCTGCCAGTGCTGCGTCGGCTCCAGAGTGACTCACTCTACGGAGCTCTTCTGACCGGCACTCACAAACTCATGCTTCACTCCACTGTAGAGCCTATATGTTCCCAAAGTAGATGCAGACTTGAAGTGGACATTTCAACCCATTCATCATCCAGCTAAATAAAATATATGTAGTACGGATATTTATCTATTTATCAGTGACCATGAAAGATTTTTATCAAAGTTAGACCAGAAACTTTTTTTTTAATGCAAAAGTTTGAGAATCACTGGACTAGAGGACACAGTCACACACACGCCCACAATTATGCAACAAACATTCAATTCCCTCCCTACTGTCCGTCTCCCTCCTCCACTCCTTGTAATTGATTCTCTCGCTGTGACTGTCCTAAAACTGCACATCTTATGTCCTTCTCCGATGCCTTTGCATGCCCTTATCGCTGCATAATTTGCACATTCTTTAGCGAAAAGCCAACCTCCGGCATTGGGAAATTATTTACAAATACTTTCCAATATAAAAGATGCAAAAGAAAAATGGCTGCAGCAAAGAAAATAAAAGCTAAGTAAGTAAAGGCAAGTACCGGAATACCGTGTGCTATTGCTGTCCAGCTAGCAAGTGATAACACCACATTGTCCCAGCTCCAATTGAACGGTACTGCTTATTTCCTCCTGATTCATCTCTTTGGACCAACGTGAAAAGAAGCTGGCAGTAGAAGGTGAAGATTACATTGGTGAAAGCAGCAGAAGAGAGGACAGGCTTAGCTCGGCTCCATAAGCATGAGGACACAGCCGTGTGTCACCTGAATGGAGTCGAACAACGATGCCCAAAAACCGTGTTTGTCGTGTCGGTTAATTCCACAAACCAGCCTCGGAAGCCGTTCGTCTTTATAAATAGCTCAGTTTTCATCACGTTGTTTTCCCTCCCTTGTCTGTCCAATGCTCTTGTTTGATTTTCTCCATCTTTGGCCAAGCTGCTTTTCACTCCTGTTTTAGCCTCAATAGCAAAAAAAAATGGTTTAACAAAAACAATGTTTGCATTCAATACAATTATTTTTGTTGTTGTTGCATTTAACATTATTAGATCCACAGGGAATGCAAGGATTTCATAATTTCATAATTGTCCATCCCAGATTAGCAATACCAAATACATTTTAAAGAGTTATTAGTCTCCCGTCGCCTGTATCTCACTCAATTCTCTTTCGTTGCCGGTGTCTCTCGCTCGTCTTTCCGCGTCACTCGCTTCACTTCCCTTCATATTTAGAGTCGAAATGTTTCACGCCTACACTGCACATATTTGACTTAGTACTTTCGTGTGGGACGCAATCGGTCAGTGGATTTCCAGATTCGTTAAACCAGTACTGAAATGTTTTTTCCAAAAAAATCGAACTCATTAACTCATTATACAACCCTCGTTAGATTATTATGATTGATCTTTAAAGGCACACCCAATATTGTCCACCAAAAGAAAGACTAAATTAGTACCTTTTTCCATTCTTTACGAATCAGCAGTAAAACATAGGCAACTTTTAGGAAAATATCAGTTCCCGACTAAAACGCTTTTTGTGAAAATATACATTTTAAGCATAACTTTCACTTTGAAACAAATGTTGAGCTGTCACGAAAACAAGAAATAACACAACAAAATAACATCTGGGTTGAGATTCGGACTGCCGTTCCCCCCCCCCAGTTAGCAAACTGTGGCAATGCCGCATGCTACAAATACACCCTGCCACATTAGTGATATCGTTTGAGTGAAGGCAGACTTCCATCCATCCATTTTCTATACCGCTTATCCTCACTATTGTCGCAGGTATGCTGGAGCCTATCCCAGGGTACACCCTGGACTGGTGAAGGCAGAAGTGCATTCAGATATCCAAAACACACAGCAGTGACAAACTCATGCCCTGTTGTTGTCCGGAGCAGAATTGTAGGCCAGTTTAGAAAGGAGCCCAGTCCCAGTGATGTGCATATCAGTGCCGGTCCAGGCGGCATTTTCAAATGTCAAAACCATACGTCTATCTCCATTCAATAGCTGCAGACCCTGCAGAAGACAAAATAATATTTGTTTTTAAACCGAATTCATGCATCATTCTCTCGCCTAAATGGCCTATCGATCTTTTAGTTCTGTTCAGTAATTGTTTGAGTCATTTAAAATGACAAAGCAAAATCTTACCTAACCTTCAGCTGTGAAATTGATGGAAGAACAGAAATGATTTTTGGAGTCACCGGTGACCAATGACAGCAGATTTAGCGTTGTATTGAACCCTAATGGTTTTTTGTTGCAGTGCTGAATGAAATGTCATGCTACGGTTTTAACATGTCTCATGTTTCCATGACAATGCTCTGTTCGGTTTGACACTTTTGTCTATTGAGAAAACCCGGGTACTTCAAAATAAAAGCGTGTGGAGCACTGGGCACCACAGCTGGTTGGATTTTTCAGTGTAGCATTTGAGTACATGACAAAAATAAGCATCATTGCTAATGATGCTAATGTCCATTCTGACATTTATTAAAAAACGGTGAGTTTTATTGTATCTATATACTTAAAAAATGACTTATTTCAGTTTTGTGATTATAAATACGAGTAAACGCATCTTAAAGGGGAACTATTATGCTTTTTCCACTTTTCTGACCTATAAATGTAGTTAGAATTATGTATTATCGTTTTAAATGATGCCAAAATTTCTGATAACGATGTTTGCGCATTTGGAAGTGAGCCCTGAAAACGCTCTGTTTCAAAAGGCGTGGTATAACTGCCCCTTTGTGATGTCACAGCGGCAGAATTCCTTATATGGTTCATAGTTAGGCAGCACATTGGGCGAGACCAATCACAGTGGTGTGAGCATGCCCAGAGGCGGGTTGAGGGTAGAATGGTAATGGTAATGGTTATATGGTAATGGTTTTATTTCATTTTTTTAACATGCATCAGATTACAATTGAATGCATCCCATAATCAGTTCACAGTTCCACATGTCCAAAAGGAGTAGGAAGAAGCAAAGCTTATTAAATCCTCTGGTACTTTTACAATCAGTAACTGTTACATTTGTTCACTTCCTGCTTTCCTAATATAGTTTTTTTTTTTAATTTAATTTGAATTTTTTTTTAAATATCTTAAAATTAATAAATAAAATAAAACTGATCGTTTTGGCCAGAAGCACAAATCGAAGGAACATTCTGCAAAATCTATAGTTTTCTGTGCGAGTTATTGTGTGTAGCTCCTCTATAGGAGACCACAACTCAATAGAAAAGGTTGAAAAATTAGCATAATAGGTCCGCTGCACACATTTTGCCTCCACATTGTTCCATGGCAATGCATTTCATTTATGTATTCACAGCAAGCGTGTAGATGAGTTTGCACACTGTTTCGTTTCTTGTTTACGCAAAAATATGCATTTGGCAAACAATTCGTTAAGTGAAAACTACACAAAATGGCCACGATCCCCCATGACTTATTTATACCTTGTCAAGTACTCTTTACGTCTTGTGCATGACAATAGTATGTGCGGCGTGGATTGTTCCCACAGGGGTATGGTTTGTCACCACCACTTCCCGCCTCCGTGAAACAGTCGTGGCATTATTTGGTCCCTCTACATCCTTCGTGACGCCGTGCAACAGCAAACATCACCCATAGCTTCCAAAATTACGTTAAGTGAAATTGGAATTGATGTGTACCCATGGGTCAAGATAACGGTGACAGATGTCAAGTGTCGTTATCACCAGGGTCATAGCAAATATTGTCTCATGCAAGGATGGAGTATTTATGAAAAACTCTTGAGTGGAATCCTTCCATCCATAATTCATACTACTTATGCCGTGCCGGGAGCCAACACAGCTACATTGTCACCCTGGAGGTGCGGTATATCCTGGACTGATGGCTGATCACGGGACTGACACTATTGCAGCCATTAAAAACCAATTGTATTGTTTCCTGCTGGGCTCCGGTTTAAAAGATGGAAAAAGAGAAAAAAATAACCCCATGCATGTTAACATTAAAGTCCAGCTTTTAAACAAACCAAACTTGGCATATCCGGCAGATTGGAGTTGACAGGTATGATGCTTTGCAGCCCACTCTCCTGTCTTGTAGGATACACTTGCTTCCATCTCTGACTACCTCCAACTGCGTGTCCTTGTGTTTCCTTAATGTGCGTTCCTGCAGGTGCGCGTCCTCGCTATGCAGCCGAGTTTTGTTTTTTTTTCTAAGCCAAGAACAGTTTTGTTGTCACGCAGACTGCAGCCCAACACAAACCTACTTAAAATCTGAACTATTGAAACTCATTCATTCGTTCATTTGCTACCGCTTATCCTCGCGAGGGTCGCAGAGGCTTTTTATTGTCATTGTTAGCACTGGGAAAATCAGGACCAATTAGAATAGTGATGGAGGTAGGCGACCAGTCCAGGGTGTGCCCTGCCTCTTGGCTAAAGTCAGCTGGGATAGGCTCCAGCATACCAGTGACTCTAGTGAGGATAAGTGGCAGAAAATATGGATGTCTTTCACCCATAGACAGCTCCTCTGGTTTTCATGTTTTTACCTCTAACACAGGGCACATATAGTAGACAAACAACCATTCACACTCACATTCATACCTATGGACAATTTGGAGTCGCCAATTAACCTAGCATGTTTTTGGAATGTGGGAGGAAACCGGAGTACCCGGAGAACACGCAAACTCCACACATATGGGTGGAGGATGGAATTGAACTTGGGTCTCCTAGCTGTGAGACCTGTGCGCTAACCACTCGACGACCGTGCAGCCCACTATAGAAACACCATTCATTCATTTTCTACCACTTATCCTCACGGGGGTCGCGGGAGTGCTGGAACCTATCCAAGCTATCTTTGGGCGAGAGGCGGTGTACACCCTGGACTGGTGGCCAGCCAATCACAGGGCACATATAGACAAACAACCATTCACACTCACATTCATACCTATGGACAATTTGGAGACGCCAATTAACCTAGCATGTTTTTGGAATGTGGGAGGAAACCGGGGTACCCGGAGAACATGCAAACTCCACACAGAGATGGCGGAGAGTGGAATTGAATACTATGAGGCCTGCCTGCTAACCACTCTTCCACCGTGCAGCTCACTATAGAAACTCATTTGTGCATTTTCCTAATAGTATTCACACAAGGACGGCACACAGCATACATACATCCATTTTCTATACCGCTTAACCTCACCAGGGTTGCGGGGGTATGCTGGAGCCTATCCCAGCCAATCGCAGGCCACATATAGACCATCATTTACACTCACAGTCACCGCTTATTGTTAAATATCACATATTTTCCAGCTCAGGCTATCAAAGGTGTCCTTCAAACTGCCTGATTCTCCATGAACAAGTGGTTCCTCATCTACACTATATGCGGCAGATTCACTCAGGCTCAAATATTAGCAGAATTAATGAATATGGTCCACATCACGTTGAAGTTTCCCCAGTCCTTTTCTTGAACAAGAGAATAAAAGACCCACCACGTGGTCCTTTTATCCTCTCGCGGTTCTCAAATGGAGTGGAGACATTCAATTTAAAGGCGAAGGTCTGGTAGAGACAGACGCGTGTCTTCCATTAAGTCATTGAGGTATGTGTAAAGTATTTAGAGACCTCAAGCATTAAATACATTGAATTATAGGACCCAATATCCAAGACAAAAATGATGAGAGGAGGGATAAAAAGATTTGATGGAAAAAGGACAGCCAAAAGAAGGAGCGACAAAGAAGAAGGTGTCCATTGTGTGGATTATCTGAATAATGTCGGCTGATCTGCTTGATTTGGCACATTTGTGCTTTTTCACTACCCTCAGGGTCTTAAATGGGTTTCTTGTTTTAATTATCTGTAATTTGATTGGGTTATGGAGCCCCGCTAAAGCGAGCTATCAGGAAGCAGTGGAGCCTGAAAGTGCCTGACCAATTCACATTTGAGAATGGATGGAGAAACGCAAAGTTAAGCAGCATTTTCTGTGGACGCACATAGATTAAGAAAATTGCATCAACATCAGAAATCTCACAGCATCTCCAGATCAGCAGAATCTTATTTTAAATTTTTAACAATTGAAAGAAAATCATGCTTAAAGGAAGGTATAGCTAATACTTATTGGACTGCAGCAACCTTCATGTGGGCTGAGGATTGCACCGTATCTTGTCGGACAGCCAATCGGATCCCACAGCCCAGGGCCAGACACATATTGGGGGGTCTACCACTTGACAATTTTGTTCCTTAACCCTTATTATCTTTGAAATAATTTAATTTAATTTAATTTAATTTAATTTAATTTAATTTAATTTAATTTAATTTAATTTAATTTAATTTAATTTAATTTAATTTAATTTAATTTAATTTAATTTAATTTAATTTTTAATTTAATCATTCATTCATTCATTCATTTTCTACCGCTTTTCCTCACGAGGGTCGCGGGGGTGCTGGAGCCTATCCCAGCTGTCTTTGGGCGAGAGGCGGGGTACACCCTGGACTGGTTGCCAGCCAATCACAGGACACATATAGACAAACAACCATTCACACTCACATTCATACCTATGGACAATTTGGAGTCGCTTATTTTATTTTATTTCATTTCATTTCATTTCATTTCATTTCATTTCATTTCATTTCATTTCATTTCATTTCATTTCATTTCATTTCATTTTATTTAAAAAGCTTTAAAATATCTTCCTGCATCCAACCTCAGCAGCAATGGCACACTCCAAGAGGCCTTGCTTATGCAGCTTAACAAACCAACCGTGTTCAAAGAGCGAAAGCTTTTTTGCCTTTGCCATCAAGACATCAGAAAATGACATTTTGGATACAATTTTTTTTTTACCAGATTCTGGATTTTAAAGGCTGTGGTCTTAAAACTGACTAATTTCATTAATTTAAGGCTTGTTTTCAATCAAACTACTCAAAAAAAAAATGTTCTTCTCGCTGCATTCATTCTGTTTGCATTTTGAAGCTCTTATTTGAACCTCCTTAAAATGTAAGCAAAATGTAAATTATTGCTATTTTTCAAAATCCTGCATGTAACGCTAATACATTTGGCCATAGAGTTATCCACCAACCAAGCTCTAAAGAGATGATAAAGCTGACCAGGTTAGCCAGCGGAACTCCTTAACAGGAAAGTCATTTTTCCTGGATGCAAAATAAAACAAATCCTCCCCATATTTTTACTGTCAATTCTGAAAGATGGCCAGATAAAAAGTGATGGTGTTGAGTCTGGTCCATCGGGAATTATGTGGAAAAGGTCAGGGACAGGGAGATAGCTCCAAGCGTAAAGACATAATTGGCTAGGTGGAGTGGTATTGGCCTTTCGCAAAGCGAGGGAATTTGAGTCCCTGGAGAGAAAAGTGTCCGCTTTTAGATGATAGCTTGGTGCTTCACAAGTCAACCATGTTTTCTCCTGTTATTTACTACTCTGCGGTTCCGAGTTTGTTTTTTACTTCCCCTTTTGCCCTATCCATCTTTTCTGTTTTCAAATCAAGTTCGGCGCTTCCACTCGCTGTAATATTTCACAACTGTTGCCAAATAGTCAATGGTAATGGTAATGGTTTTATTTCATTTGGACATGCATCAGATTACAATCGAATGCATCCCATAATCAGTTCACAGTTCCACATGTCCAAAAGGAGTAGGAAGAAGCAAAGCTTATTAAATCCTACCCCTCCATCTGGTACTTTTACAATCAGTAACTGTTACATTTGTTCACTTCCTGCTTTCCATAATACAGTTTAAGGTTTGTTTGTTTTTATGCATCCGATTCAATGAAGTTATCTCGGGTCCCTTCGCTTTCTCGACCATTTCTTGGCTACAGACTGTAAATAAAAATGGCTGCAGTAGAATGTTTATGGCGATAATACATACAATATTCAAAACCCGCATGTTGGCGTACTTTTCAGAACAACCAGAACCTGGCATCGAAGACAATCTCACACAAACTCCCATCTTTTTACTACACTTGCAATTATGACATGATCCCTCTCACTCCCTCAAACAAGAAAATCATTGAGGACACAATTAGATTTCTATCATTTAAAGCCTTAAAGTTGTATAATTGAATTAAAATGCCTCCCTGTGGGCTTTAAAGCGTAGAAGTCGGTTAGGTTGAAGTTGATGCAAAGGGGGAAAAAAATGCGCTTGCTGAGTATATTTGGAAAGGAGGAACGTTTGCCTCAATCATGCAATCAACAAGTATCGATTCCGTCAGTTCTGCAAGGAAACAGTTTAACTCTCAGGACCTTGAGGTATTGCTCTCAAGTTCACTCCGCTTGATGGACCTTGGAGTGCATCAAGAGGTCTTTTGTTGTCAAAATCAGGTGGTTTCCTGTGGATGATGGTAGGAACACATTGACGTGGTGCCATGTTGGGTTCAATGCCATTACACTGATCAAGTTAACTGGGTATAGAGGCACAGTGCTTCGCTATTGCCACTGGAGTAGCCAGACTGACATCCAGGCTCGTTTTTGGAATGTGGGATCAAACCGGAGTACCCGGACCAAACCCATACAGAGATGCCCAAGCAGAGAATCGAACCCGATGATCTGACTGTGTGGCCCGCCAGTTAAACTGTCCTATTATGATGTGATTATAAGCAAGGATCAGCAGGGAGTACCAAATCTTTAAAAAGAAATGAATAAAAGGTAGCATCCGATTTATCTGTGGTGGTCCAAATTGAACTGTGCCGGGCTGCCACAAATAAATGCATGTATTTGGAACCCACACACAGAGATGCCCAAGCAGAGAATCGAACCCGATGATCTGTGTGGCCCGCCAGTTAAACTGTCCTATTATGATGTGATTATAAGCAAGGGTCAGCAGGGAGTACCAAATCTTTAAAAATAAATTAATAAAAGGTAGCATCCAATTTATCTGTGGTGGTCCAAATTGAACTGTGCCGGGCTTCCACAAATAAATGGATGTATTTGGAACCCACACACGGAGATGCCCAAGCAGAGAATCAAACCCGATGATCTGACTGTGTGGCCCGCCAGTTAAACTGCCCTATTATGATGTGATATTATAAGCAGGCAGTACAAAAAAGGTAGCATCCGATTTATCTGTGGTGGTCCAAATTTAACTGTGCCGGGCTGCCACAAATAAATGCATGTATTTGGAACCTCGGGACCATATCATAAATAATTTATAGTAACTTCCCTATAGGACAAAGCTATACCTAAAGCTATACTTTTTATTAAACAAACCTACCTACATTTTTGTTATCTTATTTATGTCATTTCTGTCTGATTATTTGAGCGTATTAATATCAAGTGAGGAGCGATCACGTCTACATTCCATGACTCGGCTACGTTGCCTGTGTCATGATTGGAGGGTGCACTGAGGTGCTCACTACTGTTATCTACAAGCATACATGTTTTTCTTGAAGTTGAGATGAAATATTTCATCGTTTAACGTGTTTGGAACATACGTATGAAGTGACAGTACAGAGGAAACCCTCTGTCTTTATTTCGCCTCCCATCCCTTTGCTGTCTGGCAGCTTCGCTATGGGAACACTTTTTTTTTTTTTTTTTTTTTTTCTGCAGGGGGCTAATGTTTTATTGATTTATTGGTAGTGTGAGAATGATCCATTTATCCCAGTCTCAGGAGAAATATGAGTGTTGTTGAAATGTTCTGGCTGAATAATTCTGGTATTAATGGAAGCCAAGGTGTGTCAAAATGAGGCCATCGGTCCGCAGGAGAAATAACACTTAAAGCAAACAACACGGTCTTTTTGTGTCATTTTATTATCTCAATAGGACACCTTTTAATGTGATTTGTAATACTAAGAAAACTGCGATAAGCATTTATTACAATAATAGTCATTACCCTTGGGCAGTAATGTTCAATGAATGCTAAATATCGCTGTCAATGAAGAGGAAAAATGAGAAACAAATCAATGCATGCAGGTATTATTCAAAAATTTTCCAGTGGAAGCTGTTGGTTTAAATTCTATAAAAAGTAAATTACCTTGCAACAAAATAATAATAGTTTTGATAAAATGTAATGGAAAGGACCACTAAGTGGAACACGGCCTTCAGCTCTCCATAACCAGTCATACATTGTCTGATAGCACCATCAGGCTTATTTGGGAGCAAATAAGCCTGATTTACATCCCCTTCTGTGCAAGGCTTCGGAAAAACAAACCGAGATAAAAGAAATAACACATTTTCCTTGGAGTTTGTTTGTTTGTCTAATCTCTCCCATTTGGTATTGTAAGCCAGGAACAACGGCATTCTGAGACAATTCCCAGTAGATTATTCATGGTTTCCTTTTTGATGCTGGTACAGGTTTATGACCCACAGCATGGTTTAAATGAGTCGTAGTTGCTTGTTTATTTATATTTGGTTTACTACTACCATATTTCGTTGGTAATTTCACTGCTGTGTTGTTGTGCAATCACAATAAAGGAAGTCTATCTCTCTTTACGTATCTCTATCGCTCTCTATCTCTCTCTATCTCTATCTATCTCTCTATCAATCTCTATCTATATTTCTATCTATCTCTATCTCTCCATCTCTCTTCATCTCTTTCTATCTCTATCTCTCTCTATCGCTCTATGTCTCTCTCTCTTTATCTCTATCTCTCTCTCTCTCTCTATCTCTCTATCTCTCTATTTCTATCTATCTCTCTCTCCATCTCTCTTCATCTCTTTCTATCTCTATCTCTCTCTATCGCTCTATATCTCTCTCTCTTTATCTCTCTCTCTCTCTTTCTCTATCTCTCTATCTCTATCTATCTCTCTATTTCTATCTATCTCTCTCTCCATCTCTCTTCATCTCTTTCTATCTCTATCTCTCTCTATCGCTCTATATCTCTCTCTTTATCTCTCTCTATCTCTATCTCTCTCTATCGCTCTATAGCTCTCTCTCTTTATCTCTCTTTATCTTTCTCTATCTCGCTCTATCTCTCTCTATCTCTCTATCACTCTCTATCTCTAGCTATTGCTCTCTATCGCTCTCTATCACTCTATCTCTCTCTATCTCTTTCTCTCAATCTCTATCTTGCTATCTCTATCTCTCTCCATCTCTCTACCTATTTCTATCTATCTCGGTCTCTCCATCTCTCTCATCTCTCTCCATCACTCTCTATCTCTATCTATCGCTCTATATCTCTATCTCTATCTATCTCTCTATCATTCTCTATCTATCTATCCATCTATCCATCCATTCATCTATCTATCTCGCTATGTCTCTCTATCTCTCTCTATCTCTCTTTCTATCTATCGTCATCTCTCTCTGCCTCTCTATCTCGCTCTATCTTTCTATCTACCTCTCTATCGCTCTCTATTGTTATCTCTATCTATCGCTCTTTATCACTCTATTGCTCTCTCGATTGCTCTATCTCTCTATCTGTCTCTATCTATATTTCTATCTATCTCTATCTCTCTCCATCTCTCTCTATATATATCTATCTCTTTCTGTATCTCTATATCTATCTATCTATCTCTTTATCTCTATCTATATCTATCTACTTCCCAATTCCCCCGTTCGCCTTAAATATGAGCATTTTATTTCTACCACTCTCTCTCTCTCGTCACTCTTAGTGAACCATATCATTTACCTCAGCGACCACTTCATTTCGACACAATACAACACAGAATTGTAACCATTGCTCAAGCAATCGCCATGAAGAGATGCAAATATTTGCCCCAGGGTACATTTTGAAAAGAGCCACATCTAACTGAGTAAATGAAAGTTTCTTGATGGAGTGAGTGCCTGCAGTCAAGGTATGCAAAGCAGGAAAGAGTTAATATCCTGATAGACCCGACATTAAAACAAACTGTCATTATTATGAGTTTGAGTAGTAGTACTAGTACACAGCCATCCCAATCTAGCCTCAGAATGGATATACTTGAAGTGCGGCCATGAAATTGGCTTACCATTGGTTCTCCAGTCCTGAGTACGGGACCAAAACTGGACTTTCCCCATCACAATCTAATGTTCACCTCTTATCGATGTGTTAGACCTGCAATCAGGGTGAGACTTCAATCTGGATGTTCAACCTTACCAACGGTGCAATGGAACCTAGCCATCACAGTCAAGCACTCGCCTCTTCACCCAACAGTAGAATCAAGCTAAGGGTCCTATTGTGCCGAAATTCCCGACGCGTGCTTCTGTCATTTTGTGTCCAAAGGATTCTTTGATTGCCTTGAATACCGTTACATTTCAGGTACACATTTTCTTGCATTTCATAGGACTCTGTTTCGAGTTCGACTTCAATCTAAAAGGTCCTTGAGCTGCTGTGATGAATGGTGCAGTTGGTCGGCTTGCAGTACGTTATATCCTGTATATACATTATATACATACGTGTGATATAGGGTAATGGTTTCATTTGAACATGCGTCAGATTACAATTGAATGCATCACATAATCAGTTCACAGTTCCACATGTCCAAAAGGAGTAGGAAGAAGCAGATCTTATTAAATCCTACCCCTCCATCTGGTACTTTTACAATCAGTGACTGTTACATTTGTTCACTTCCTGCTTTCCTAATATAATATTTTTTTTTATTATTTTGTATTTTAATGTTTTTTTTTGTCACGTACCGAAATACGAGGTAATCTTGGTCATTCACCCTATGTTTCACTGTGTTTTTTTTTTTTTTTTTTTTAAATGAAAAAATGTGTACTTTGTCCAGCGGTCTTTAAACGCACCATACATAAAACTTTATTTACTTTATATAACTTTGACATCATGACTACGTTTTATACTTTTATTGCTTTGCGTCTTGTTTTTAATATTTTAATATCTATTTTACTATTTTATTTCTTATTTGATCTTTTAGTTTTTGGTTAAATTCAATTTGTACCTTTTATTTTTTGTAATTTATTTTTAATTTTTATTTTACTAGTCTGTGCAGCACTTTGGGAACTCTGTTTATAAAATGTGCTATATAAATAATAGTTGACTTTTTTTTAAATATATATATGCAAATACCTTCCACTCAATTTCAGATCAACAATTCCAATAAATATAATTGCTGCATTAATTATTTCCAGCTCCAATAACACGCCCCTTCTCTCTTTAATTGCCAATGTTACGCTACCAAGGAAGCTAACAAGCTAAGTAGTTTTGTAGTAGTTTGTGGTTGGCTACACAGTGGATGTCGTGTGTCATGCTTAACGCTGACAGAGGTGCACCCCAGGGTATATGCATTTTTCATTCATTTTCTATGCCGCTTGCTGGAGCCTATCCCAGTGATCCGTGACGGAACACTCAATCAAAATCCAAATTCAGTGACAGTGTGACAGTGGCACTCATTACACCAATGGCAATACCCAAGCATCGAAGTTATCCTTTTGATAGAACAAAAACTCATATCTAGACGATCGATGAAGGTGTGTAGGTCACAGAGCAAAGATTGTCTTTTTCCAAAAGCGTCTGCTCCAAGTCCCCACAGAATGTAATACTTTTCTAATTACCTTGCCAGCCCACTGCAGCGGAATACTACTTTTGTACATATATAAGCCAAACAAAATACAGAAAAAAAAGTGGATGTTTGCTTTTTGTAGCTTGACGTTCTGTCACTGAGGCAATCCTTGACTTTCCTCTACATTTTGCTCATTTCCATGTGTGTCGTCTGAGCCAAAGATGTGGGCAAACTATAGCTGGGGGGATTGAAGTAAGCTTGTGCCTCTGGAGTCCCTGTCCCCCACTACCCATACCGCTTCAACAATCCCACCACCACCACCCCCCATCTCCACCCCATCCATTTCACTCACACGGAGAGGAAGATTTCTTCTGCCTTTCATGAGCTGTTGAAAGCCGCCGTCACTTGCTTTAAATTTCTCGTCAGTGCAGCTAAGTACATCTTCAAAGGCTGCAAGTGCAGCCAGCTGCTACCGGTGGAATGGAGATATACATGAAGGAATGATTGAGTCGGTGGCAAGGCCGACCAGGAAAGGTGAAGTGAAATGCTATGTAGAAGCACTCGGTTGCTTCTACACGGATACGGTATAATGGCGTCCAATGAAAAGCCAGAATCCCAACTGTGTGGTTATAAACAATACAAAACCGATACCAACCAACGGAAAGGCTGCTGAATTATCAGCTCTTGAATAACGAATGGAGATCGACCCTGAGGATGCAGAGCGCAGGAATTGCTGTGTAAGGGCGGTACACAGCTAGGAGACCCAAGTTTGATTCCCTGCTCTGGCATCTCTGTGTGGAGTTTGCATGTTCTCCCTGTAGTGGACATTAGGGTTTTGTTTTTTTGTTTTTTAATTGTCTGATAATACAGGCTGCACGACGACAGAGTGGTTAGCATGCTGGCCTCACAGCTAGGAGACCCGAGTTCAACTCCACCCTCGGCCATCTCTGTGTGGAGTTTGCATGTTCTCCCCGTAGTGGACATTGTTTTTTTTTTTTTTTTAATTGTCTTAAAATACAGGCTGCACAACGACTAAGTGGTTAGCACGCAGGCCTCACAGCGAGGAGACCCGAGTTCAATTCCACCCTCGGCCATCTCTGTGTGGAGTTTGCATGTTCTCCCTGTCGTGGACATTAAGGTTTTTTATTTTTATTTTCTGATAATACAGGCTGCACGACGGACGAGTGGATAGCACGCTGGCCTCACAGCTAGGAGAACCGAGTTCAATTCCACACTCGTCCATCTCTGTGTGGAGTTTGCATGTTAAGTGCTCGGTTAATTGGCAACTCCAAATTGTCCATAGGTATGAATGTGAGTGTGAATGGTTGTTTGTCTATATGTGCCCTGTGATTGGCTGGCCACCAGTCCAGGGTGTACCCCGCCTCTCGCCCAAAGACAGCTGGGATAGGCTCCAGCACCCCCTGCGACCCTTGTGAGGATAAGAAGTAAAAAATGAATGAATGAATACTCCTAAAACAGTACAATTCTTTCCAGGATTTGAGGTTTCAAAGTAAAAGCATCCGTACAGAAAGACAAACTACAGGCAGAACTCCATCAGTCTGTGTTAAAAAAGTTATTTCCCAGGTTGAGCATCGCACAGACAGGATTGGGGAGGATCGCTCTCTTCATCGCAAATGCAAGACGCAGCCAAAGCTCAGGCAGTTTCTTGCTTGGGATGCTGAGCAGCACCGGCAGCCTGAGTGATAAAGTGGGAGCCGCTGGGCAGCAGCTTGGTCCACCAATGTTTGGGAAGTCCACCTTGTTCACAGAGGAGTGTATGTGCTCCAGCCAGTGCCAAAAGATGCTAAACTAGTGATTTATTGGAGAGACTCAGGAACACGAGGCCATGCAGTACTATTGTATCACATCTGGAACCGCATAAAATATTTACATAGATTTAGAATAGTGTAAGTATTAGCATTTCTGCAATATAATATGAGTCTCTACTGTGCTAGTTATTCCACACCAAGCGCATGCATTTCCTTGCTTTGTACATTGGGACATACCAAACTCATACCGACCTTCTCAAAAGTAGTCCAGCAAATTATTGTCCAGAAAGTCATCTTAAGATAAATGGTAATGGTAATTTATTTCATTTGAATATGCATCAGATTACAATTGAATGCATCATATAATCAGTTCACAGTTCCACATGTCCAAAAGGAGTAGGGAGAAGCAAAGCTTATTAAATCCTACCCCTCCATCTGGTACTTTTACAATCAGTAACTGTTACATTTGTTCACTTCCTGCTTTCCTAATATAGTTTAAGTTTTTTTTTTTTTAATGTTGTAATTTTTTGTCCCATACCGAAGTACAAGGTGATATGAGCATCCAATGCCATAATGTGTACCATAGTAAGTGTCAATATAGTGATATATATAGCACATCATGACTGGTTCAAGACTCTTCATCCTTGTATTTAGCAAACATCAACTGCTTGTATTGTTTCTTGAACTGGCTCATCGTTGTGCATTGTTTGATTTCCTTACTCAATCCATTCCATAGTTTGATTCCACATACTGAAATGCTATGGCTTTTTAACATAGTCCTAGCATAGAAGTGTTTCAAATGTAGTTCTTCCATGAGATCATATTTCTCCTCTCTTGTAGAGAAGTATTGGGTGTCATTTTTAGGTAATTGATAATCATTTAGATTCAAAAGGAAGATCATATTTTCAACGGTGCTGTTCTATTGTTCTATGTATCTAAGATGCTTTTATCAACCTGATCAAGTCAGCTCCCGAAGTTAAAAAAGGAAGACAAACAACAAAGAGGATTTTATAGACCGAGCGAGAGACGAGACAGAGAGGTGGGTTTGCGGTGATGAAGCGGAGATCCATGCAGCATTCTCGATACAAAAGAAAACCTGCTGCCTTTAATGCCGCAAACGAGCATCAGTGGATTTTTTTTTGGCGAGAGATTACAAGGATAAAAGGGGGGGGGGGGGGCTACAAAGCAAGTGAAGCCGCTGCTAAGTCAAAGACTAAGAAAAGCTGCAAAGGCAGAGCAATGTCATCTCGAGATGGCAAAACAACACAATTGGACATCTGCAACGCAATCCAACCTGACTATGCTTTCGATGCCATTTATATTCTGTTGACTTCTTTCAATGCTCTGAGCAAAATTAGGACAAAAGTGTCTCCCCTCATCGGCATCATTCATAATGCATGACGCGCAAATGTGAGGGAGAATGTGTGAGGCGTATCACTTCAGAGACAGGCCACCCCAAACACTGCGGAGGATTAGGTGAAGAAGATCCCCTCAAGAATAAGGATCCAAAGCTGGCTCAGAGTGGAAGCATCATTTATAATTGAATCTTCCCTCGAGGATAGTGGGGGCCAACTAGACACGCCTACTTTTCACACTCTCTCTCTGTTTGTCTTTGCAATGACCGAGAGCCCCCCCACCGCCCGCACACACACAAACACACGGCAACAATGTTGGCCGCAAATTGTATTCCAAGACTTTTGAGTCTCAAAATAAAGTAGATTTAGTCAAACTTTTCTGGATCCAAAATAAAATGAAACATTGCTGTTCAAATGTGGCTTTTTATTGTCATTGTTAGCACTGGGAAATCAGGACCAATTAGATAGAATGGGGATGGAGGCTGGCGACCAGTCCAGGGTGTGTCCTGCCTCTTGACTAAAGTCAGCTGGGATAGGCTCCAGCATACTCGCGACTCTAGTGAGTACAAGTGGCAGAAAATATGGATATCTTTCACCCATAGACAGCTCATCTGGTTTTTATGTTTTTACCTCTAAATCTGCTTAACCTACGAGGGTTGCCGGGGGTGCTGGAGCCTATCCTAGCTGTCTTCGGGCGAGAGGCGGGGTACACCCTGGACTGGTGGCCAGCCAATCACAGGACACATATAGTAGACAAACAACCATTCACACTCACATTCATACCTACGGACAATTTGGAGTCGCTAATTAACCTTGCATGTTTTTGGAATGTGGGAGGAAATCGGAGAAAACCCGGATAACATGCAAACTCCACACAGAGATGACAGAGGGTGGAATTGAACTCAGGTCTCCTAGCTGTGAGGCCTGCGTGCTAACCACTCAGCCCACCGTGCAGCCCGTCAAACCCAAGTATACCCAAAAATAAAGCAATTGACCTCACCCTACCAATACGCAGACCCATTTTCAATAAGTCGATTTTTGGGAATGCACCTCATAATCTTTCTGCTATTCTGACACACAGCTGCAGATATCTGCTGGAGAAGAAATCAAGAGAGAAAAAGCGCCTCACCTCTGCAGCTCATGTTGTGCTCAGTGGAGGAACATTTGAAACTTAGGCAGTCAATATTAGTTAAAACATGTTAAGTATCCAGACTGTTTCATTCAGATTTTCCTTATTTATGAGATTTTTTTTTTCATACTTTAACTGAAATGATAAAGGTCATGTGTCCAAATGTGCTTGCAGAAGAAAAAGTCATGTTTTCTATAGAAGCAGAGTTATTTTTCAACACATGTCAACAAAAACCGCAGTGGCAAATAGATTTTGACGTTTGCCTCAGATTGGTCGTGTACTGAATGTAATGAGGCAGAGAAGATTGACTCTTTGTCACAAAACTACCATATTTACCCCGAGCTGTCATTGCAGGCATTTTCTTGATGGTGGTTAACTTGGGTTCATGTCATTCGTTTTGCTTTCCTCAACTGGTTTTTGTGAAATGTTCGATGTTTGGTGTTTATTTTTTTCTTACACATTTAGTTGTATTTTAACATGGAAACTGACAGTAAAACATTGGTGGTTATGGATCTGCCTTTTGAAGAACATGAACTAGAGAGACTGATAATTAGCGTCTAACCCTGCTTTTAATTTCAGCAACATTACAAAATATTGAATTTAAGATAATACACACTCATCGAGTAACTCGCTATAAACCTTATTGACCTAACCTTAAAAAAAAAAAATTGTCTCGCCACACTGGAGATTTTTAGGTCATCTTCCATGCATGTTTTTGGAATGTGGGAGGAAACCGGAATACCCAGAGAAAACCCACACATGCACGGGGAGAACATGCAAACTCCACACAGATATGGCTGAGGGTGGAATTGAACTCGGGTCTAATAGCTGTGAGGCCTGCGTGCTAACCACTCTTTTTTGGAATAAAATATGACAAATGACATATCAGAATTCATCTGACCTTGTCGGGTCTTACATGATTCAATCTATTTTTTATGTTTGGCCCCCTTTCGTTGGGACTCATTTAGGGGAAAAAAAAAAAAAAAAAACATACTGAATGAACCTCGTTTTTCCCTTTTCTGTCGAGTATATCCATTATTCATTGTCTACTAATAGATTTGTGTTCCCCCTACTATATCACAAACTAGATTTTAAATCATTCCAATACTTGGCTGGTTGCCCTGCACAGACGCTCCTCACAACACACTTCCCTTCACCCATCATATTCATTTCTTGTACTTCTGTCTGCAATGAGTGATGAAACATTTGCTGTGCGTGTGTAGTGACAACCAAGAGAGACAACTCGAACATGCAGTTTGTGTATGCTGCGGGAATGCTATTGAAGCACGCACATACACACACACAGAGTGAAAGCACTCAGTCATCAGCGCCATGCTTCACTCTATCCTTGAGGGGGAGGACGCAACAGTTGGAAATATGAATTATGAAGTAGGAGGTTGTAAAATGGAGATGAATCCCAGTGATTACACGGCTCACTATCCTGCAATTTGATTCATCTGTCAACTGTTCTTTATTGGTGTTGTGGCGACGACAACAAGCCTCACGCTGCACTGTGAATGGGGTTTTATTATTATTTGAACTCATACGGGAAAAGGGTTTGACATTTTGAAATTTGACGGCCTCCAATTTTGGATCAGCATTTGCAATAAGAATGCTTATTGTAGTTATTTGATTATATTCACTAATGAAGGATCAGGGTGTAGAAGTTCTAATTGAGATTTCCCACTTTGTTTGGCGGTCCTTGAACGCATCATAGAGAAATATTCTCAGCTCACAACACCTATGATGCGTTCAAGGACCGCCAAACAGTGTGAAATCTCAGAACGTCTACACCCTGATCCTTCATTAGTGAATATGCAAGAGAATATTTCTCTTGCAGCTCACAACACCTACGATGCGTTCAAGGACCACCAAACAAAGTGGGAAATCTTAGTTAGAACTTCTACACCCTGATCCTTCATTAGTGAATATGCAAGAGAATATTTCTCTTGCAGCTCACAACACCTATGATGCGTTCAAGGACCGCCAAACAAAGTGTGAAATCTCAGAACTTCTACACCCTGATCCTTCATTAGTGAATATGCAAGAGAATATTTCTCTTGCAGCTCACAACACCTATGATGCATTCAAGGACCACCAAACAAAGTGGGGAATCTCAATGCTTCTTAAAAAAAAACATAATGGAGAATAAAGACATAAACATATAAAATTATGGGGTTTTTATAGTAGTACATGCATGCTGTGCATTTTACTTGTAAAACTAACCAACCTTTGTTTGAATGAGACCTGTTTTCTGGGGGAGTTTTATTTAGTTTATTTTTACCTGATTGTAAAAGTACCAGATGGAGGGCTAGGATTTAATAAGCTTTGCTTCTTCCTACTCCTTTTGGACATGTGGAACTGTGAACTGATTATGTGATGCATTCAATTGTAATCTGATGCATGTTCAAATGAAATAAAACCATTACCATTACCAATAGCTCGTGTTGGCGTGTTTGTTTTCAAATGACCGGACGAGGTATTTTGTTGCATCCACATGGCTTTTGAAACGAGAGTAATTTTCCATCTCTTTTCTGTCGTTGACTTGTGTCACACAAGGTGTTGAAGTACCAGGACGTGGTTCTGTTTTGCAGACGGGTGTCTCGACCTTATGTCTGCTCCTCTGTGTCTCAGGGGTCCTCTTAGAAAATAGAGGCCAAGACTTTAACGGAATCTTTCCTCCCACAGTGAGAGTTTCTAAATGGAGGCAAAGTGCAGACGCAATGAATCACAGCAGACAAGTAGTAAACTAATGCCAATTATTGCAGAAGTAAAAAAAAAAAAAAAGACGGCTTTTCTCCAGAAAGTGTTTGAATTGCACATATTCAGATAGCTTTATATCTCTTATCTATCCATTTTTATTCTACTTATCTTGTTTTGAGTCAGGCTAGAGCCTATCCCATTGCACTGGATCAAAGAGCGATTGTGAATGGAAGACTGTGACAATTGGTCACTGCCCAATACACGCACCCGTTTCGTTCAATCAGATTTCAAATAATTTGCTGCAGAGAGAAATTATGAAGATGAAAGTCGTCCCTTCCGATTCAGATTCTTGTTTGCAGGTCCTATTCTTTTGATGTTGGCTTTTTCACTTAGCTTTAAAAGGATTTCTTTTGAATACATTAAATGGGAAGTTTACTTGCATTACTTTGAAGGTTGCTTGACAGGCATTGATTTTGACTGATGTTTGACATACAGTACTCCAAATACGCTTTGGGCTACAATTTGATCAATTGCCATATACATGGTTGCATTAAAAATCATATATCCCTATATAAATATTTTTTTTATTGCTAATTGCCATAAATAACGATAACATGATGTGTAGACTATACAGATAACTCTCTTGCATCTTACAGCACCTATGATGCTTTCCAGGACCGCCAAGCAAATTGGGAAATCTTGATTCATCACAAAAAACCATAACGGAGTATAAAATATAAACATTTTTTTTTAACAGTGGTACATGCATACTGTAGAATTTTACTTGTAAAACTAACCAACCAACTTTGGTTGAATGAGACGTGTTTTCTGGGGGAATTTAATGTAATTTATTTATTTTTACCAATAATTTATAAATGACTGTTCAATTGCAGAGGTGGGGGGGGTCTACTGTTTACATTTTTATCCCCTGGGGTGCCAGCATGCTGACGATGTTACTTAAATCTAAGACAATCCATGAACAAATGGACTTGTAGTCACAAGTTTTATGTATGGTGCGTTCAAAGACCGCTGGACAAAGTACACATTTTTAGCATTTCATGAAAAGTGAGTTTGAGATAGCAGTTGTTTTTCACTGGGGCTGCACGGCGGTCGAGTGGTTAGCGTGCAGACCTTATTGGAAATCAATATCAATGTTGACTGTAATCGGAAAGTCTATTTTCTATGCCGCTTATCCTCACTAAGGTGGCGGGTATGCTGGAGCCTATCCCAGCTGTCTTTGGGCGAGAGGCGGGGTACACCCTGGACTGGTGGCCAGCCAATCACAGGGCACTTATAGACAAACAACCATTCACACTCACATTCATACCTATGGACAATTTGGAGTCGCTAATTAACCTAGCATGTTTTTGGAATGTGGGAGGAAACCGGAGTACCCGGAGAAAACCCATGCATGCACGGGGATAACATGCAAACTCCACACAGAGATGACCGAGGGTGGAATTGAACTCGGGTCTCCTAGCTGTGAGGCCTGCGTGCTAACCACTCGGTCGTCGTGCAGCCTGTATTATCAGACAATTTAAAATGATTTGATTTTGAGTGATTTTGTTGAACAGGAACACACTTTTAGTTGCATGGTAGTCGAGTGGTTAGCGCACAGGTCTCACAGCTAGGAGACCCGAGTTTGATTCCACTCTCGGCCATCTCTGTGTGGAGTTTGCATGTTCTCCCCGTGCATGTGTGGGTTTTTTTTTCCGGGGACTCGAAAGGCAACAGATACAGTCATTTAGCGTTCTGTTAACAAATAACCCACCCATGTAATAAAGATAATTCATAAATTCCCAGACTGGAATCTGTCTATAGTGTCCCAATGTAAATGCGTACATGCGTGGGTTTTCTCCGGGTACTCCGGTTTCCTCCCACATTCCAAAAACATGCTAGGTTAATTAGCGACTCCAAATTGTCCATAGGTATGAATGTGAGTGTGAATGGTTGTTTGTCTATATGTGCCCTGTGATTGGCTGGCAACCAGTCCAGGGTGTACTATTTGGGTATGGAGGGACATATTTTGGATCCTGATCCCCAATGTTTTGCAAACACTGTCCTCCACAGTCATGATACTCATGATATCATGATACTGTTGAGTGGAAAATAATCTGAGCAGAAAGCAAAGTCGCCACATTTTCCCGATGTGGGATTAAACCATCTCCATACTTGCGCACATAATCACCCACTCTGATTGTATGTGAGAGGGCATCATCTCCCGAGCGCATTTGCGTGCGATTGCATTTTTAATGCTCTCGCACCACGATGTGCATTTGTGTCGCCAACCGCCTGCCTCGCATCGCCTAGCCCTCGCCTCGTCTCGTCTGCGTGCGTCACTGTGTTTGTGTGTGACTTCCTGTGTGTGTTTCAGGCCGTACATTGTCCTCCAGAAAGACTAAGCAAATCTCCTCGATGTGATAATTGGCTCCCCGGGGTGCTTGTATCGTTGCCGCTCGTCATTGTCATCCCCTCCAGAAAAGATTGGGTATGTGTTAGATGCGATAGGCGAAGTTTGCTGGCAGTAGTTCTGCCGAAACTCTTTTGGCAAGACGAAATTTGAGGCAACCAGACAGTGAGGGCAATATAACCGCAGGCTGATTTTCTGCATCCTTGTGGCATCAGTCAGTGTTTTCAGCATAGAAGGGAATGTTGTATTTTAAGCAGGTGAGACGCAAAGTAAACATCAGCATTGATTACAGCAAAGCCTTTGAGAGAATATTTATATATCAGGAATAGCGCTTACATTTCCTAAAGAGGTGTCTGCAAGCCTTGTGTAGTTTACTTATATGCAAGCAAACAGTTGTTTGAAGCACCGCTGCGGCTGACACCGAGGACATTTCTCTTGCAGCAAAGACGACATAAGCTCGCAATTTGCATTTCTGACACCTGAGGTTTGCAAAATCCCGACCTGTTTGCGTGTCTGCGGGCAAACAGTCACACTCATCTGGTGGTTAGAGCCTCTCGCTCGCGTTACTTTCGCTTGTCCATATGTTGGTGGCGTCTCCAGGGGGGGGGGTTACGGACCACAGAGCAGACTGTTGGCTGCTTCGTGGGGGTAAAAGTGAGACAGCTGGGCAGCCATCACAAGGCAGAAGCAGATGTTTAGGTGACTTGGAAAGGAGTGGAGCAGTGAGGGTTAGACAGAGGATGAGGTGGAATAAAATTATTGATGCAAGGACTAACATAAACATCTTAATTTAGTGTTTTGTTTTTTTTTGCTAAGGCTACACATGTGATCGCCATTCAGGCGGCGCCCCGAAAGTATCCGTTTCACGTACATTCATTTATTTGTAACACCCCGCCACAGTTCATATTGTAAGGTGCACGCACATATGTTCACCATTGTATGAAATGAAACCAATAGCCATAACTTCATATTCTGTTGTTAAACAACGTTGGGAAACATAACCTAATCCTGCACACTTGTCACAAAACCTTAAAATGTGATTTTAAGATTTCTTGTTCAGAAAGAAACTGTTATTTTGGGCACCAGACACTATAAAATTATTATAAATTATAAATACATCAATTAAAATTAAAATGAATTATTAATTACAATAAAAATCATAAATAACGTTAATTTTGATTTATAGTGATTAATTTTTAATTAATTATACTATATATGTATATATGTATAGTTAAGTAATTAATCACAATAAAATAAAAAATAATTTAAATTATATATATATAATTAAAATTAATTAATATATATGAATTAATGTAGCATGTGTATGCATATATATATATAATTAAAATTAATTAATTTATCACTACAAATCAAAATTAACTTCCATCATATTCCAGCCCCAATGCATTGCCAAATGCATTTGTGTCCGTTTTCCTCACCCGCCTCCAAACACACAGGAAGCGGGTTCACTCTGTGCATTGGTTTCAGCACCTTGTTCCACAGAACAGCATGAACTGAGTGAGCCCTTCTGTCAGTGATGCAGTCTTTTTTTTTTCCAGTGCGACCACTAGCATTCATTTTGACTGCAGAAGAGTGTAACATAACAATGAACAAATAAATTAATTTATTGCAATATATATATATATATTCATTTTTTCATAAAAGCCTCCTTTCGTTCTCATCAACCCAATTTTGTTATGTTATGACACCCCTACTTATGACACAAACCAATTTCAGTTTTAAAACAGTTTTAAACCTATAAACACTGGATTTTGTGTCATTGAACTGGTGCCTAAATCGGTATTAGTTGATATTGGTACAAATAATAAATTGGCAGACCATTATATATTTGGGGTTGGTACATCATGACTGTTGTGACATACTGTACATGTAAAGTTAGGTCTGGGTTGAAGACGTGCATGTGTGCATTTCTATAATGGAACTGGTTTCAAGGGTTTGTGTGTCTCCCCTTGTTTTGGTGTGCCAGTCGGTTCCCAGTGTCTCCAGGCCATAAGTGGCTTGTTTCATCACATATTGATTCGCTCTCAACTTTGTCCGCTGTAGGTCCAATGTTTTTCATCTTTTGATAAGATGATGCCTTTAATTTAGACTATGCAACTCGAGGATTCAGCACTTTGTTTGATGCACCTTCAGAACATTCTACAAAAGCAAAATGTTTGTTATTTTTTTGGGGGGGGGGGAATGGAGTGCAAGTGAAAGCATCAATTGATCCGTGTACCTGATAAAAAGTTCTGGTCAGTGTCCTCCTCCCCTTCTAGAATGTTCCAGGGGCTTGTTTTAAACTGTATAGTACATCTGGCAACTAAAGCAAAACAAAGGTTTGTCGATTTTTACTGCCTCTTCCCCCTTCTCTCCTTTCTTGTCAGTACTTGTTCTTGACTTGCAGATCTCATATGTAATACATGAGGATTGGGAGGCTTATCCGGTTCTGGCAACAGTGGCTGTTATTCCCTAGGGAGGGGCTGTATTTCAGGTCTGGATAGGTCATACGGATGAAGCCAAAGACGGAGAAGAATTCAAT
Source organism: Doryrhamphus excisus (assembly GCF_037039965.1). NCBI lineage: Eukaryota > Metazoa > Chordata > Actinopteri > Syngnathiformes > Syngnathidae > Doryrhamphus > Doryrhamphus excisus. The sequence continues at coordinate 3,804,079 of NC_136367.1, read as the reverse complement.
TAGCTATAACACAAAAATTTTGCCACTGAATGATGATTCTCCCCAACAAAAAGTTCTGATTATTTCACTTGTTTTCCCACAGCTGGCACCACCTACATCTTCGGTAAAGGAGGAGGTCTGATCACCTACACGTGGCCCAATAACGAAAGGCCCAGCACACGGACAGACAGATTGGCAGTCGGCTTTAGCACGACCATCAAAGACGGCATCCTGGTTCGCATCGACAGTGCCCCGCGCCTCGGCGACTACATCATGCTCCACATTGTAAGTACAAATGATACTCAACTCGCATCTATAATCCATGTTGGGCGCGTTACTTTAAAAAAGTAATTACTTATAGTTACTCGTTCTCAAAAAAGTTACTCCACTAAAAAAGTAACTAGTTACCAGGAAAAGTAACTATTGCCCCTCTTGATATTGCACTTTGGACGTGCTCTAAAGACCCGCCCACTCAGGTTCTCTGATTGGCTGAGGATGCAATTTTACTAAAACCTGAGCCAAACCTCATTGGTTATCTCACCTTATGAGGTCAGTGATATATTTTTAGGCGGCTTCAGTAACGTGCAGTAACAGGGTGTCAAAAATGGTAATAACTGTATTATGCTTAACTTAATGGTAATGGTTTTATTTCATTTGAACATGCATCAGATTACAATTGAATGCATCACATAAATCAGTTCACAGTTCCACATGTCCAAAAGGAGTAGGAAAGCTTATTAAATCCTACCCCTCCATCTGGTACTTTTACAATCAGTAACTGTTACATTTGTTCACTTCCTGCTTTCTTTTTTTTTTTTTTTTTTGTGTGAGGTGATATGAGCATCCAATGACATAATGTGTACCATAGTAAGTGTCAATATAGTGATATATATAGCACATCATGACTGGTTCAAGACTCTTCATCCTTGTATTTAGCAAACATCAACTGCTTGTATTGTTTCTTGAATTGGCTCATCGTTGTGCATTGTTTGATTTCCTTACTCAATCCATTCCATAGTTTGATTCCACATACTGAAATGCTATGGCTTTTTAACGTAGTCCTAGCATAGAAGTGTTTCAAATGTAGTTCTTCCCTGAGATCATATTTCTCCTCTCTTGTAGAGAAGTATTGGATGACATTTTTAGGTAATTGGTTATTTTTTAGCCTTATGCATTATTTTAGCTGTTTGAAGATGAACTATATCAGCAAGTTGAAGTATTTGTGATTTTAGAAATATGGAGTTAGTATGTTCTCTGTAGGCGGCATTATGAATTATCCTTACTGACCTTTTTTTGCAGTACATTTAGCAAGTGAAAATTGCTTTCATATTAAATTTTGCTTTGTTCAATATTGAAATATTTCTGGTCACCTTATGTTGTATATTTGTATTTAATTAGATTACTCGTTACTGAAAAAAGTTAGTAACACCGTTATTTTAAACACCGTTATTCCCATCACTGTGTCTAATCCATGCCACTGACCAAGGTTGTAGAGGAAGTAGAATTAATATGGATCCTTCTATCCTCTTTCTCGTCCCGTTTCTGGATCAGAAGTAGAGTCGGTCCCTGTTTTCCTTGCTGTATTACGCTCTCTCAAAGTCAGAAAGTGGCAAAAGTTTCTGCTCGCACTCCTATTCCTTGTCTCCACCACACTCACACTGACTCCCAGTGTGCATAATTAATATGGATATCCATATATCTGCAGCACCCGCCCACATATTGGGAGGACATGACATAAAATGGGAAAGCCGAGGGGTTTAAGCAAGAGCTTGTTGATTGCACGGCCTTTTAATAATCTCACTTTACGACCTTGTGTTTGACTTGGTCATTCAGGCGTAACGTATTTACATAATCATCAGCAGCAGCTACTGAAGATAAATGGCGAGTCGTCCAATCACGGTGCCACACGGCGGCGGGTGTTGTTTGTGGTCGGGGTTAGTCGAGGGTGCTCGGGCTGTTGCTGACGCCGTCTGAAAAAAAAAAAAAGTAGATAAATAAATAAATAAAAAGGCAGGAGCTGACGTTTTCTACAGCAGACTGAAAGTAATTTTCTCCTTAAAGAGCTCGCCTCATCTTCTGAGTGTTGGCCATGTGGTGCCAGGAAGCAGCCATCTGCTCTTCAAAGATGACAGATAAAAATGTGTGTGTGTGTGTGTGTGTGTGTGATGCACAGGTAAGAGAGGAAATGAAGTTTTTAACCTACTGTGTAATTGTACAAAGCTGCTAAAAGAGAGGGGGAAGTAAATGAATTTTTAATCCTCCTTTTTAGACATCACATCAACTCACTCAGTCAGAGGTGTCCACATTCACATGTGGGAAAAAAAAAAACAAAAAAAACATTCAAGCACGGAGCAAACATTATGGGCAATAAAAGCTGACATTGACAAAACTTCAGGGAAATGTCATTCAACGATAAGGTCTAATGAAAGACATCAGGTCCTGGCTGTCGATGTTGCCTTATAATGAATGTGAAGGGAAAGGTTATAGGCCTGTTAATTTTGACAACAGGTCCTATTAAAGGTCTCGTCAGCCCTGAGGCCATTACCTTTGACGTTGCAATCATCAGGTCGTTACAAGAGAATCAGCCTGTGCAAAAAAAAAAAAACGGGTACTCGCACATTTACAACACAGTATGTTATAAAAGTTCACCTGTATTTTAGCTTCATGTTGCCAACAAAGCAAAATTTGTTCTCAATCAGAAATCACTCCACACTCTTTACTGCTCTCTGGTTCCTTCCATATCTTACTTATTGTGTGGAAATATGGGCTAATAACTATAAAAGCAATCTTCACTCGCTAAATGTACTGCAAAAAAGGTCAGTAAGGATAATTCATAATGCCGCCTACAGAGAACATACTAACTCCTTATTTCTAAAACCACAAATACGTAAACTTGCTGATATAGTTCATCTTCAAACAGCTAAAATTAAAATAAAATAAAAATTAAATTAAATTAAATTAAATTAAATTAAATTAAATTAAATTAAATTAAATTAAATTAAATTAAATTAAATTAAATTAAATTAAATTAAATTAAATTAAATTAAATTAAATTAAATTAAATTAAATTAAATTAAATTAAATTATGCATAAGGCTAAAAATAACCAATTAGCTAAAAATGTCGTCCAATACTTCTCTACAAGAGAGGAGAAATATGATCTCAGGGAAGAACTACATTTGAAACACTTATATGCTAGGACTACGTTAAAAAGCCATAGCATTTCAGTATGTGGAATCAAACTATGGAATGGATTGAGTAAGGAAATCAAACAATGCACAACGATGAGCCAATTCAAGAAACAATACAAGCAGTTGATGTTTGCTAAATACAAGGATGAAGAGTCTTGAACCAGTCATGATGTGCTATATATATCACTATATTGACACTTACTATGGTACCCATTATGTCATTGGATGCTCATATCACCTCGTACTTTGGTACAGGACAAAAAAATTGAAAAAAAAAAAAAAATGAAAAAACCCTTAAACCATATTAGGAAAGCAGGAAGTGAACAAATGTAATTGCTACTGATTGTAAAAGTACCAGATTGAGGGGTAGGATTTAATAAGCTTTGCTTCTTCCTACTCCTTTTGGACATGTGGAACTGTGAACTGATTATGTGATGCATTCAATTGCAATCGGATGCATGTTCAAATGAAATAAAACCATTCCCATTGATCCTGAATTCATTTATCAGCAAGAGAGCATGAGCATTATTTGCCTGCAAAATACAGAAATATTCTATACATAAATATAATCTAAACAGAATGCAAAGAAACACGCTCGCTGTCAGCCTTCTTGATCCCGTCTTTTGCTTTCTTCGTGATGTCTTTCTTTTTCTTTCGAGCTTCCAGCCTGTTTGGCAGCTGCAAATTAAAACCTTGATTGTACTGTTTATGTTTGACTGCTTAAAAACGTCAGCGCAGCCGGTTTGAGATCTAAGAGGCAATTTAGTGGGTAATTTGCAGAGATTAGCGTGACATTGCGCCACCGCTGCCGTTACTGCTTTTTCTTTGATGTTGTAGTTGATCAAAATAAGCGATGTGTCAAGGAAAACGATCCGAGTCGCTCTTTATGTAAACAAAATGACATTTTACCTATTTTTATTATTGCTTGTAATAATGTTTTTGATGGTAGTGTGGCCTGTATTAAGGGGAATAGTGTTCTCTCGTTGCCGTTGGAACCTACTTTAGCAGGAAGTAATATTGCTACACACATTCATACCTATGGACAATTTGGAGTCGCTAATTAGCTTAGCATGTTTTTGGAATGTGGGAGGAAACCGGAGTACCCGGAGAAAACCCACGCATGCACGGGGAGAACATGCAAACTCCACACAGAGATGGCCGAGGGTGAAATTGAACCCGTGTTTTGTAGCTGTGAGGCCATTTATCATTATTATTATTGTTATTATTGTACTATACATTGGTTTGGCTATGATATCTTCTAATTATGCAGTATGTATTCATAATCGCTTAATTGCCTCATCATCATCTACAAATGACAAAGCAGGTGGCTTCTAAAATGATGTCTGTTTCCATGGTAGCATATAATACCCATAATTTTATCGGCTCTTATTTTGCATGAATACATTAATAATGTATTAGTAATGCACAAAATACATTATTGATGTGTTTCTGCTTTGACGCCAGATAATCATTCTGAAGTTTATTGTTTAAATGAACTTTTCATAACAGCCACAGTAAAACAGTAAACGATCAGATCCAATTTTGTCGAGTGCCGCCACCACCGGAGCCAAAAGTGGCCACCTGTCTCATGCAAATGAGGGACCGACCACTCACCCTACCCCCCTTGACTACGGGGTGTGGGCCCTTTTAAGGTGCAAGTGTGTCACTGAGGGAGCGGGTACAGAGATGAGTACTATTGTTTCACCCTGGAAAAATACAGCTCAACTGCTTTTTAGATCATTAGCCACGTTTACATGAGGAGTTTTTCTCTTTCCGAATGACCTTTCCGAAAGCAATGGTATCCATGGAAAGGAATATTCCAATCGCGTGTCTACATGCACCGCTATAATCAACCAAAATAGTCAATGGGGCATGCCCAGTAAAGCGTAAACACCAACATCACGTGATACCGACTTCCTCAAGTTTTTCTTTCACTTGTTGGAATAACTCCGTATTGCCAGTTTTTCATTCGTCCAGTCTTGGAATTTAATTTGAATTAAAAACAAACTTTCCACAGCAGTCCAGTGCCGATTGCTCGCCTCCATTTTTTTTAATCGAAGAACGTCTGGAGCTGCGTGTTACGTCATATCTCATCATTCGCTGAAAGAACGCACCCGGGAACAGGAAAAGATGAAGTTCAATCTTGCTAATATTTTATAATTAATTATTATTTTCTTTTTTTAATAAAACTGGACTTGTGAATGGCGTATAGAAGGGTTTAGATTCTGTTCCACAGATGGCGCTAATGCACACGAAAGCTGCTTGCCAACCGCCAATAAACAACACAAGAAGAAAAACAACACAGTCTGACAAAATTAAAAATTAAAAATTAAAAATTAAAAATTAAAAATTAAAAATTAAAAATTAAAAATTAAAAATTAAAAATTAAAAATTAAAAATTAAAAATTTAAATGGAATATTTGGGTCCATGTATACGTGGCTATTCATTCAAAATTACCGCAATCTGTTTGCAAATATTTGTAGTAGTATTTACTAATATCCACTTTGCAAGTTGACCTGTTGTCATTGTCTTTTTTGTGAAATGCTTGTTTGTGGTGGTCACTGAGAAATGGCTTTGTCATTCATGCCCACATGAATTAATAAGGGAATCATCTGTGAAATATTCCCAGGAATAAAATTCAAGAAACGTGTTCTCAACGGCCGGTAGCCCATCCCTAACCGGACCTCTGGAAAGCAGATGAATAATATCCACAAATGCTTTAATGAAGGATGAAGTTTCTTGCCTGTAGGCAGCTAAGACGTCTTTATTTGCATAACTGTTTATTTGCTATAATTTGAAATGCACATTATCCGGCTAAACAGCACCAATTCAAACTCACTGTGAACTATCAGACGTTCCGTGTCGTCTGTCTCGCTAATTGCAAGTACAACATTTCATTTATCAACAGTGATCTCTGTGTGAAGTTCAGTGACTTTTAATGCTGAACCACCAGAAGCAAACATGGCTCCTCCGTTCCCAATACAAGTGTTCCTATATCGGTTCAAATGACAAAAAAAAACAAAAAAAAACCTCCTGCTGTAAGCTCATTATCGATTTGTTCAATCACCAGTTCCCGTTTTTTTTTTTTTTTGCACACTTTGCATGATAGAATTCAAAGACTGTCAATCACATGCAGTATTCACGGAGGGCTTCAGTGTTTTATTGATGTACTGTATTATCCCTCCTTACGAGAAAAGGCACCACTGGTATCACGTTTCGTATGCTGGCTTTTTTTTTTTTTTTATTGGGGAGAAAGTCATTTCCTCGATAAAATACCTAGGCTGGTGTTTTTTTTTTTTTTTTTTTTTTTATACATTTATAGATTGCGGATAAGTATTCAATGCACGACTGGTAAGGACAGTAAGCAGAAATGATAAAGGCATTTATATCAATACAACCTGAACCGTATTCATCTAAGAGGGATATTTCAATGTTAGTCATGGACTAGCAATGTGCAACAAGTGCTATTTTGGATGGTAAATGTTGGAGACGTCTTGAGCCATACGTTTGCACACTTCAGGTTAATGCAAAATGTATCATTCATTTCTTAACTTCCATTTTTTTTCCAGCTGTATGTATTTCCTGTCTGACTCTTTTATACGTCAGACGTATGCGGAACCTGACCTTTACCATCGTTTCGCTTGACGGTTTTGATTCACACCTTATCTGCCTATTGTTATTCAATTCGCCTAAAGGAAATAAAGCTTGGAGCATATACACCCCACGGCTGTTTTCAAATCCAGGTGCCAGTCGTCACCGTTTTTGGAATTCTGACAACTACACTATTCTCTTGTTGTCTCGTGTTGTTTGCTAAAAGTAAGAAAAAAAGCAATTACATAGGACAGGATTGCTGACTACGCTAGTCTTGTTGTTTACTGCTGATGAGGTCAGTATGTCACACGGTCCCCCGCGGAGGATCATTTGATAGTAATGCCTTTTTACAATCAGCTAAAGTTAACTGAATCATAAGGGATGACATTTGTCATTTTATGAGGCAAATCTTCACTTTATGGACACCTACAGTTTATGAAAGGCTTCTATCGTATGGATTGGGATGTCTAATTGGACAGTTAACCAGACATTAGCCACGTTTACATGAGTTTTTACTCTTTCCGAAAATTTGGTATACATGGAAAGTAATATTCCAATCTCCTGTCTACAAACAGAATAGTCAATGGGGCATACGCAGTAAAACGTAAACATCAACATCACATGATACCGACTTCCGCAATTTTTTAGATCGATAAATAGACTTCCTTTATTGTCATTCCACAAAAACACAGCAGTGAAATTGCCTACAAAATGTCGTAGCCTGGCCCCCGTATAATACCAGCAACAAAAGAAGATAAATAATTATAAATAATAATAATAATATGAAGAATAAATAAATGACAACATAATGTACAGCGTAAACAGTAAATTGCACAATTCATTTTATTTATAAATTTTCTTTCACTTGTTGGAATAACTCCGTATTGCCACTTTTTTCTTCGTCTAGTCTTGAAATTTAGTTTGGATCAAAAACAAACTTTCCGCAGCAGTCCAGTGCCGATTGCTCACCTCCATTTTTTTTTAAATTGAAGAACATGAAGAACGCAGAATAACTTTTTTGAAAACAATGTTATACATGGAAAGGAATATTCCAATCTCCTGTCTACATGCGGCGCTATAATCAACCAGAATAGTCAATGGGGCATGCCCAGTAAAACGTGAACATCACATGTTACCGACTTCTGTGAGTTTTTAGGTAGATAGACTTATACCGTATAATTCCAGCGACAAAAGAAGATAAATAATCATAAATAATAATAATAATATAAAAAATAGATGACACCGAATATGAACAACATAATGTACAGCGTAAACAGTAAATAGCACAATTCATTTTATTTATCAATTTTCTCTCACTTGTTGGAATAACTCCGTATAGCCAGTTTTTCAGTCTTGAAATTTAGTTTGGATCAAAAACAAACTTTCCGCAGCAGTCCAGTGCCGATTGCTCGCCTCCATTTTTAAAAGCAAAGAACGTCTGGAGCTGCGTGTTACGTCATATCTGAGCATGCGCTGAAAGAACGCACCCGGGATAAATTTAAACAGGAAAAGATCAAATTCAATATTGCTAATATTTTATAATTAAACTGTTTTATATAGATATATATTTAATTTTTAAAGAAAAACTGGACTTATGAATAAAGTATATAAGGCTTTAGAAGCTTAAAGCTGCTGGCCAACCGCCAATAAACAACAGAAGAAGAAAAACACCATGAAGAACGCAGTCTGACAACTTTCCGTTTTGAGCGGGTACAAGATACCTCAATCGGATTGGGGAAAGGAATATTCCACCCCTGGGAATCCCATTATATATTCATTCGGATTGGCACTTTTCTTTCGGAATGAGGTGTATCCAAAGGTTCGATTCTTTCCGTTTCGGCAAATAAACCGAATGGAATTGGAATATTTGGGTCCATGTATATGTTGCTAATGAGCACCAATAGCTGAACAGAGCAATTTCGTTCACATCCACAGTGAGACGCCACCTGTTTCGGTTTCGCTTTGTGCAATCCCCTTGAATCTATAGCTTTGTATCTCAGCGTTTGAAGCTTGTCCAGGAAGACTATAAAAATTAAGTGTCTGTGTTTAAAGGCTGATTGAAACACCATATGCTCTAGCTAATTCTTAAAGGTGTTCTTTATGACATTTTCTCACCCAGTTCATTTGATGATTTTAACTGGAGAAGCTTCCATGCAAGCTGTAGGAAAACAGTTAAAAGTGAACTTGTGAGTGTTAGCAACTTTTATGAGTTGGGGGAATAATAATGGAAAGATGTTGCCATTAATATTTACCATCCGTGTCAAGTGCTTTCACTTTGGAGTGAATTAAAAAAGATACACACTCACACTTAAACGCACATTACACAGAAAACCTTTTTTGCGTCTTGTATTTTCTCAGCCAGCTTATGCATGGATACACAAAAACATATGTAGCACTTTTTTTTTTTTTTTTTTTTTTTTTTCTCGCCGTACACACCACCCATGGGTTGGCATCCACAGGCGCCAAGAAATTCTCACACCACAGTACACTGGCACTGACACTCCAAACATGATCCAAAGGCTGTTCTGGGACATCGGTTCTGTCAATCAATGTCAAATACAGGTACCTCAGGGGAGAATAGTTTATGTGGCATATCCACACAAACCAAAATACACACCGCATACCCTTTCCAGTAACACCGAGTAATAACTACTCAAGTCGGACAAGCAGCGCTCTTAATGCAATGCATCCCTGTGCTTTTGTGGCCTTAGCCCTTGCTTCGCTCATGTATATTTCATAGATTCAAATAAAAAAAATAATAATAAAGTGAGTGAAAACGAACACTGTGCCGGCGCCTCCTTGCATTGCTCTTCGACACTCACCCCTCCGAGGGACGCTTGTCTTGTCACGGCTTCATTGCTTGATGTGAATCCCACGATGAAACAATACTATAGCAGCTGATGATGGAAAAGATGGAGAAAATTGAATTATAGGTTTGTGTACTTCACCACAGTTCTTCAACAATTTGCTTTCACACTAGAACCGATTTACAGTAGGGTTCCGCTCTTTGCATGGAGTTACATGAGCATCCATGAGCATCGGTCCCTACCCCATCCAAACCCACCTACTGTTACTTGTTATGCTAGGAGTCCACTGGGCCAGTGCCAGTTTGTTCCGAATTAATGTCCGCTCAGCATGTTGCCATGTTGTTGTTGTTATTCGGCGCCACAGCAAGCCACTACACGCCAATCACATAATCTTTGGCACGAACTGGCAGCAATTGGCGTCGGCCCAATTGGACTCCTAGCATCATTGGCGCAACGCCATTACATTCCAGTGCATTCGAAAAGGAGGATTGTTTACGATATTTGGTTCCACTTAGTGGACACTTGCATCAAGCAATTGGCGCAACGAAGATTTTATTTTTTTTTTTTTTTTTTACGGGCCACCATGAACCAGTTGGGAGGTAGTTTGATCCACTGCATGCCACTAGGCACCTTATTGATGACACTAGGCGCCACAGCAAATTGCATTGGCACGAACTGGCTCCAATTGGCGCCGGCTCAGTGGACTATTACATTCCAGTGGACTCCAATAGGTGGTTTGTTTGCGATATTTGGTTCCGAATATATATATATATATTTTTACAGGCCACCACAAGCCAGCTGGGAGGCAGTTTGAGCCACTGCACGCCACTCGGCACCTTATTGGCGACACTAGGCGCCACAGCAAATTGCATTGGCGCGAACTGGCACCAACTGGTACCAACTGGCTCCAACTGGTGCTGGCCTAATGGACTCCTAGCATCATTGGCGCAACGCCAACCAATGCCAGTGGTTCCAGTCGACATTTGGTTCCACTTGGTGGACACAATCGCATCAAGCAATTGGCGCAACGAAGATTTTAAACATTTAGACATTTTCTTGCAGCTAAACTCAATTTTTGCCGCCATTACGGGCCACCATGAGCCAGTTTGAGCCACTACACACCACTCGGCACATTATTGGTACACTAGGCACCACAGCAAATTGCATTGGCACAAACTGGCACGAACTGGCTCCGGCCCAGTGGACTTTTAGCATTAGTTGCATTGTAAGTGAGGGATGCATTTGATGACCTCCTGGGTTCCACTTGGTGGACACTTGCATCAAGCAATTGGTGCGATTTTTACATTTTTAATATTTTGAAATTTTTTTGCTGCCAACCTCCGTTTTTGCCGCCATTACGGGGCACCACGAGCCAGTTGGGAGGCAGTTTGAGCCACTGCACACCACTAGGCACATTATTGGCGACACTAGGCACCACAGCAAATTGCATTGGCACGAACTGGCACCAACTGGCTCCGGCCCAGTGGACTCTTAGCATTAGTTGCATTGTAAGTGAGGGATGCATTTGTTGGTTTGTGTTGGTATTAATATACATTTTTATGGCTAGCGAATAGCATTAATGAAACAATATACATGACAAGGTGCCATCTCACCTCCAAATAGCCTCATATTTTAGCAAATTGACTCCCTATTGGATTCTCTACAACAAAAATGATGAGATGCATTTTGGGCCTGCTCAAGTGATAAATGTCAGCATTAGGAAATAAATCTAGCAGAAAGAGGCCAAAAATGCATTTCCCAGCATCAACAGTGTGCCAGATTGTCTCCCCTCCAAACACACATTCTATGCACATATGTACACACTGCAAATGCATTCACGGAAGATTAAGCTCCTGCTGGTTGGGGAAAAAGATTCTGGAAGTAGATTTTTTTTTCTTTCACGGTTAAAAAGTTTGAGGATGAAATGTGAATGCGTGGATCCATCAGAGATGAAAGGTGAATGTGAAAGAGAGTGCCTCTGCACTTTGTGTTTCTGACCCGATCCTTCTGTTATTGACAGAGCTCTATTGTCCACAAGACAAAAAAAAAAGACTTTCATACGGCAGGGATCATCAAAAAAAAGCTAGCTATATGGCTAAAAGATATTTTCTACTGAATGGGGATGATATAGAATGATCTGAAGGACAAGAATCACAGATGGTTATAGAATACTATGTCTGACTTTATTGATCCTCAAACGTTCTGGGCAGCCAGCAGGGCAGATGGCAAGGACGTGACAGCCAAGTCTTCTATCTTTGCATCTCTTGTTCTTCTCCTCCGCTGCCGTAAGCCATTTCCTCTCTCTCACTCTCTCTCCTTTTCTCTCTGGCTCGCTTACTGTAGAAAAAAAAAAATGTGGTTTCTATTTTTGACAGCAAGTCCGCAAAGCCTCCTGTGTATGTCCTAGCACACAGTATATGCACATATATGTACATTTCCTGTCAGGTCAAAGAGCATGCATGGCTCCGGTTGCGGTCAAGGCCCTTCAATATCATTCTACCCAATTGGGCGCCCGAGTTAACCAAAGGGGCTGTGACCTTTTCTTCGCTGACATTGTGTATGACAGCGTGGGTTGGTTGGATGATGCAATTTCATGGTCAAAAGTCTGTAATTTTATTTTGTTGTTTTAATCATCGGTGACAAACAATTGTGCAGAAAGTGGAAATTTGACGAACATAGCCAAAGTGTTGCATGTGCCACCTTCAACTGCACTCTAATGGCAGGTGTGCATTGTTTTCCGAAGGCCTCTTGTTATGCAAAATTTACATTTTAATGATAAAGGTAATGGTGATGGTTTTATTTCATTTGAACATGCATCAGATTACAATTGAATGCATCACATAATCAGTTCACAGTTCCACATGTCCAAAAGGAGTAGGAAGAAGCAAAGCTTATTAAATCCTACCCCTCCATCTGGTACTTTTACAATCAGTAACTGTTACATTTGTTCACTTCCTGCTTTCCATAATACAGTTTAAGGTTTGTTTTTTTTTGATGATATATCAGTACAGTATGGAAGCATTAATTTTTTTTTTTAAATCAGGCTTTGCTACATGTCTTAAAATATATCCTAATATGATATAATACAGATATGGGTTTTATTTGTGTAGCATAATCAACCATTAGTACTGTAGCTCACATAGCTAAGCTAATGTTGCTAACTCATGATTGCTCCCCACACCTTCATGTTATGTCTTATTTTGCCTGCTATAGTGAGTAATAAGATTGTAAAGGTGACTATAGGGGTGTTATTTCATGTATAGAGGGCTCTAATGTTAAAAATGAAAAATTATAGAAGGTTGGAAACGCGTTTTCTACACAGATATTCAATTTATAAATAAGGAATCCCATATTGCGGAAAATCATTTATCACGGTCTGGAACCAATTAACTATGATAAATGAGGGATTAGTGTACATGTAGGAGAGCTCATTAGCATTAACGCTCCTAAATAATTACCCAAGACTTTTTCATGTTGTCCTTGAATACATAATTCCCATATAGATGATGCAATGATTTACATTTGATGGAAATAAAAAGTTGATTCTACGCAGTGTTGAAATGCTCCAACTTGCACTGGCCATTTTCCAGCAGGCTTCTGCCTGGACAGCAAATAATGACATTTGGAGCGAACAAGGACCCTTGTGACTCATTGCGTTTGCCTTTCGCTCGGGAAAAAGAGGAAAAGCCTTCGAGGGAGTGTTGTTTGTGCACCAACGCTGCCACTCAAGGGATGGCAAACTTTTTGAACTCCATAATAGTGAAATTCATTATCTGGATAATGAATCAGGCACAAACGGGCCTGAGTTTGTAACCTTTGAAACGTGGAGACATGACAATGGAATTTGTTAATCAGTCTAGTAAAAACCCTGTAACGGTCGCACTTTTTGATGATTTAACTTTTTATTGTGATGTCAATACCAACTTGTAACATTTAACAACCAATGAAAACTTGCTGGTTGTGCTCTGAATGTATTGTAACATATTTATTGTACTTCAACTGCAGGACAAATACATGTTTTGCTTTGAGGAAGAATATAGGCTCCTACCCCAACATCTGATTTTGACCGCAATGTTTTGATTAATTACATTAATTACATTATTTTGATTAATTAGTCAATATCTGCATCCTAAAATCCAGCCAAGTGTCCCAAATCAAATCCCTGCTAAAAGAGGGCCTCGACTATATCTACTATATGGATTATATATATTATATAATTTTGGCCTGCACGGCGGTCAAGTGGTTAGCGCGCAGACCTCATAGCTAGGAGACCCAAGTTCAATCCCACCATTACTGTGTGGAGTTTGCATGTTCTCCCCGTGCATGCGTGGGTTTTCTCCGGGTACTCCGGTTTCCTCCCACATTCCAAAAACACGCTAGGTTAATTAGCGACTCCAAATTGTCCATAGGTATGAATGTGAGTGTGAATGGTTGTTTGTCTATATGTGCCCTGTGATTGGCTGGCCACCAGTCCAGGGTGTACCCCTCCTCTCGCCTTAAGACAGCTGGGATAGGCTCCAGCACCCCCCACAACCCTTGTGAGGATAAGCGGTAGAAAAGTAATGAATGAATGAATGAACATTACCACATGCTTTCCTGATGCTAGATAGATCAGCACTGGACAGCTCCAGTGGTGTTGGGGAACTAAAGACTGGATTGTTTGTCTTTTGCTTCTGCAATTGAGCAATTTCCCTTGTGGATCAATTAAGTCTTTAAGTTGAAGACAGCTAGGATAGGCTCCAGCCCCCCCCCCCCCCCCCCCCCTTGTGAGGACAAGCAGTAGAAAATGAATGAATGAATATGATATAATTTTCTCTGGAAACCCGATCATGAATCCTGGTGGTCCTGCTGAACAGTCAAGCAGGTCCATCAGTGTCTCGAATGGCTGATTTTCGCCATCCCTTCCTTCCTGACTATGATCACCTGTTCTCAGCCACGGCTCAATAGAGGGCACCCTGACATGCTACGTCGAGTGGGAATATATAGAGTGGGAAAACAGACATGGGGGGTGAAATCGGTGCTGTGTGTCTAATCTCTCTTCTATGACGGATATAAACAGCATGTGGTGGAGGGGTGGAAGCAGCACCTTGTTTCCAAACAGCGTTAGCGATAGATGATGATGATGAAATGGGAGGATGGGCGAAAGTAGGAGAGTGGCGTAACGGTATTCTTACTGTACGAAGCAGATAGGGAGGTTGTAGACATAATTTATGTTATTCCATCCTTACTGCTGCCGTATAATTTTTCTATCCTTATACTCTTGCTTGTAGTAATTCTATGTGCGAGTCGAACCCCAATTGTTTTTATTGCTGTGTGACACAATCTGGCTATATTCGTTGAGGTCAAAGAGTCAACGGTTCCAACCAATCAAGTTTGTTAGACTTCTCTGACAAAGACATAACCCCGTGTATTTTCATTTGTATCTTACCTGAGCTTCAAAAAAAAAAAAAATGCTAACACATACAGGAGTCGATACAGCATCTTTGTCAGTGTTCTGTCTGGTACAACCAAGAAGTGATCTTCAGGGATTATTTTTCAGCGTTGCGAGATCTGCACTACCTATTGATCTTCCAGATGGCTGAGGTAGCTGGAGACAGAAATTGAACCCGGCCAAATAGTTGCTTTTGTCCGTGGAAGCGAATGTTTCTTTATAACGGTGAGTCTACAGCAGTATGTTTGAGAAGCGATGACACAAGTTGACCTCGGATGGACCGTAGAGTCGCTGTGGCATTTAAAACTAACCGCCTACCCTCTCACTGACAATATATTTGTCATTTTTGACCATGCACAGACAAACTTTGAACCATTATGAATGTATGCCAACATAGAATAGGTTAGATAGGTACTGCATACTGAACACATTGGGTCACTCCATTAGTACACTCGATGGTGTTGTAGATGGATCGTCCTCATTTTTTTCACAAGTCCAAGTTAGAAAAAAAATTATAAAAGCATGTGGAAAAAGTGTGTTCTTTCATTTATTCATTCATTTTCTACCAATTATCCTCACATGCTGGAGCTTATCCCAGCTGTCTTCGAACAAGACACCTTGGACTGGTGGCCAGCCAATCACAGGGCACATATAGACAAACAACCATTCACACTCACATTCATAACTATGGACAATTTGGAGTTGCTAATTAACCGGGAGGAAAACGGGGTACCCAGAGAAGGAGTAGGAGTAGGAAGAAGCAAAGCTTATTAAATCCTACCCCTCCATCTGGTACTTTTACAATCAGTAACTGTTACATTTGTTCACTTCCTGCTTTCCATAATACAGTTTAAGGTTTTTTTTTTGTTTTTTTTTTAAATAATGTACCTCGTACTGAAGTACTATGGGTACCATAGTAAGTGTCAATATAGTGATATATATAGCACATCATGACTGGTTCAAGACTCTTCATCCTTGTATTTAGCAAACATCAACTGCTTGTATTGTTTCTTGAAATTTTAACAACAAAAGTTTAATTAAAACAGACTAAAAGTCAGAGGTGTGTTAAGTCAGTGGCTACTATCTCAGAGCTAGAAATATATCTAACACACCAATGAATTTCACAATCCACATAGGTATCATATCATTGTAGTTGCACATTACTTACAGACACAAAGTCTCTAAGGCAGTATTGAAGTATTTTGTGAAAAGTGTCTGGTAATACGTGAATCATTGATTTGTGTTCCTAAATGCATCGGAAGCTCAATTATTGCGGATATTAGAATTAACTAAAAAGCCAACTTTAGCCATTTCGTTTTTTTTTCTGTCCCTTGATTAATGCTCGATTAATAATCTAGTCCAGTTAAAGCAAATTAAAAAAAAAAAATTCTAATTCAACAATCTTGGTTTTAAGACGCTTACCAAGGATTACGCTCCTGCATGTGCGGCGTGGCCACAATCAATCACTCGGAGCCTGATTTAGCATTAATGGCATTTGTAATGACATTGACATCTACTAGCATTGCAATCAGCCACATTTCATGCCTCCTCTATGTGGGCGTCCTTGTTAACTGGGAGTGAGCAGTGCCGCAATGAGCGTTATCTGCTCAGCCTCGTGATACACACTTATCTTCCAGCACTTTCATTTTATGAACAAGAAAATTGCCTTAAAAAAAAAAAAAAAGCCTGGTGCCTTATTACTTTTGAGCCAATTAATTTCATGACAAGTAATTCTTTTTATGAGATGGCGAGTGAAAAAATAATCTGGAAGAATAACTGACAGAGAAGGACAAGTACGCCTGGGAAGAATGAATAGAAAACGACTTATTTCAAAAACCATGAATAAAATCTTTTTTTTTTTTTTTTTTTTTTTCAAGACAGGCCTCATAGTTTGAACATAAGTGGAAGTTTAGAGGAGATGTAGTTTGATGACAGCTTGCCCTGAAAGTGTCCAAAGCAGTCAAGAAATAGGCCGCTTGCCTCCATGTTCCTTGTATTTGAAGAGACGGAGCGACCTACATTTCCTCCTGTTTATTCAGCTATTATAGGTGCTGGCTATTCACGTCTTTATTTCATGGCTCTTTCCTCTCTGTCTGTCTTTTTGGACGCTGATGCCGTCTCTTTGTCGTGCCCTCTCTGTTGTCCCCCCCCCCCCCCCCCCCCTCTGAGTTTGAACATCCGCAGAAGTCAGTTTAAGCACAAGTGCCACATTTAGACAGCTGCTGAGATGCGTCATGCTGCTACGCAGCAGGGCGTCTGATAGGTTGACTTATCTAGCTAAATCTTGTCACCCGCTCTTGAACGTTACCTTTGCCTACCGCTTTTTAAGAAAAAAAAAAAAAAAGCTCTGTTCACGTTTAAATCTTACAAGTCAAAGCAGGCACAGCAAAAAAAAAACAAAAAAACAAAAGATTCAACTGCCAGGGGTGTCCAAACTTTTCCACAAAAATGAAAGGATGCAAGGGCCAATTTTGATATTTTGTAAAACAAATCATGGAGATATGGTAAGAAGTTATTTATATATATATTTCAAGAAAAAAATTTCTCAACTTTGATATTGGTTAAAAAAAATAAAATAAAAATTGCCTATTATCTGTATGAAATTTGGTGCGTTTTTAAAAAATTAAATATTTCAAATTAAACTATTTAAATCTTTGGAAATAGTCTTCTCGTAATATTGACTTTTAACCCTTAATATTATTAATATATTAATTATATATATAATATATATATACCCCTAATATTATAAAATTAACGTTGTTCTCCAATGTAATTTCCCAATAATAATAAAATTATATAGTATTAATAATAATATTAAAATAATAATATAATAAATATTTCAACTTTACAAATGTATATTTCAACTCTAATGACATGACATTTTTCTTTAGTTAACTTTTTTTTCCTTAGAATACACCCATTTTAACTATTATTTTGACTTTATTTTTTAACATTTTTATTTTCCAACTATTTGAACATTCTTCTTCTAAATGTTCCTCTTCTAATTATGTTTTCCCCATCCTATTTTGACTTTATTCTTGTAACATAATTTTTTTAGCAAAGTAATTATCCAGAAATTACATCTTTTGTCGTTTTTTTTTTTTTTTTTTGTAATTACAACTTTAAAAAGGTAAACCCAAAAGTACTTAATGTCAAAAACCACCCTGGACTGTAAAGGTTTAAACAGCAAGTCATCAGGGAGTTAAATGACTGACTCGACTGCTGTTCATTAAAATAAAATGAATACATGCAAAAGCGAGATCTGGCTCGCTGACCGGCGTCATGCTGGCACGAGCACCATGCAAACAGCGATGGCGTATGCTGCTCAGCTGGGTGTCTGAACGCTCGCCAAAGGAGATCTGAAAGCTGCTGCATTCATGTGTTCATAGATGAAGTATACTAGAGCACTGAGGGAGGCAGCGAGGCTACAAAGTTAAGACTTCTATTACACAGTAGGCCAGTCCCGTGTTTTACAATGCAGGTGAGCATCATAGGACTTTGTTTATAGTACTATAAAGTAGGGGTACCAATTCAAATGACAGGAGTTAGGACAATTCAAGGGCCCCTGGCAAAATAGGTAATTATGAAAAAGTCAGGGCCCAACATATATATATTTTTTTGTCTCATGGGGCCCCATCATTTGTGACTGCACTCCTGTTATTGGCAGACATATTTGTTTGGGATTGGCCCCCGCACACCTGTGCAATGTTAAAGAAAGGGGGTAGGGATCTGTACCGGCTGCAATAGTGCGAGCCACAGCTGCATTGTGATCACCATTTGCCCATGAGGTGCTTTTTTGACAGCAATCCGTGGCAGAGCATCACTTCTAAAATTAACACACTGTTAAAATATCATATAATAATTAGGGGTGTTAAAAAAAAAAAAAAAAAAAAAAATCAAAATTTTAATCATGATTAATTACAGGCTAAAATTAATCGTGATTAATCACAGTTTAAAATTAATCGTGATTAATCACCATTTGCAACTATTTGTGAAATATTGTAAATTTTTACTGTATTTTATTGAAAAAAATGCATTTTATTTGTATAGCGCTTTTCAAAATAGTCTTCAAAAAATGAGTAAAAACAGAGTAAAAAATGCAAAGAAAGATTAACAGGACAGGACAATATACATTCATGTATTAACATCTCCAAATTAACTGGAAAATTAAAAATATGAAGTTAAGTCTTCTTTATTTCATAGTAGCAGAAAATTAGAATCAGACTTTTAACAGTGTTATTAGCAATGGTGGGTTGTGTTCAAGCGACTTGATTTCGGATCGCAGATTCCATTTTTTGTTATAGTGCTGTTTTTGAATGCTATGACACCGCAAGTTTTAAATTTTGACCACCTTGAAGTAGACAAACGGGATGGAGAACATACTTTCATACATATATGCTTTCATACACTTTAATAAAGCACACCAATGCCTTAAATAATGCTTTGGATCACTGATGCAGGGAATACGCCTCACTCGTACCCTGCTTTCTGCACAAATTGTATGACCGTGATTTTATTGTTCGTTTCAATTCTCTCCTCCACTGATTTGATTAATTGGATGAATGCATGAAAAAATAACTGTTGTAGAAAACTCATATGACTCTAAAAAAACCACATGTAATTCAGGATCCTAAATATGTCCCTGACCTAGAATAGACATGCCGACTTTCACTTTCATTTTTGGGATAGCATAAAAATTCTGCACATGTTCCTGATGACATAATCAGCGGTCCAACTAATGTAATGGCGCCAACAGGGAATGGTGAAAAACTGCAAGTAATTGATAAGCCCATAAAAATCTCTATTTTACACACATGGCTCACTTCTCCCACTCCAAACAATGGTGCCTTCAAGGACCGGCAAACCAAGTGTGAAATCTCAATGCTTGATGAAAAGGCATTATCAGTGAAGCATAAAATCATAAAAGTGTACAAATGGAGGGCTTTCTACATATATGCGGCACATTTTTATCTGTATTATCACTCATTTATGAAATGAAAGCTTGTGGGGATATTTTAGGTGAGCAAATTTGGAGTTGCATTGGTGACTACATCTTCATTAACCACAAGCAGGGGGGTTCCAGTTTGTTGAGGAGGTTGTAGAAATGTGTGCAAAGACTTGCATCCCATTGAAAAGTTAGCCAAGCTATAGCATAAGTTACAAAAAAACATAAAAAAATAACAAAAATATTATGATTTTATTTAATTATTGTTATTATTTTAATTTATTTATTATTTTAATTTATTTATTTATTTATTTTATTTATGATTGCTGAATTTTTAATAAACGGGGATTCACTTTACAGCTGTTCAGTTAAGCTTTATACCGAGCCACAATATATTTTATATTGTGAAGATATGAATTTGCACAGCAGTGATGTAAAAAAAAAAAAAGGGGGGGGGTGACAAATGGATGTTATCACCGAAAGACTACTCGTAAATGAATTTCAAATCAAAATAAAACGAATTTCCTCTCAGGCAAATAACTGATGAATACGGGAAAAAAAAAAGTCCAAATGCCTGTGCTGGAGAGGTTAATGCTCAATTCTCTGGAGATGATTACGTCTCTCCACCTCCCAGCACTCCAACTCCTCTGAGGAGATACACTTTCCTTCTCATTCATTTCCTGTATCTTCAACACGTCAGCAGGTGAGATGTAGCCTCTCCTGCCAGCGTTTTCTGGGCTACACGACAAGCTTTTGGCACCTCTGCACAGACGTGAACAAGCACCAGCTTTACTCGAGTGACTCTACATGCCAAACATTAGCTTCTACATTTGAACATCTTTGCACTGTGCAATGAGGTTATATTATATTCATTTTAGGCTAGGGTTAAACCAAAGCTGGCCTTTTTAATCTAGAGACCATTTGTATGGTCGTATCAACTCATACTTCGATACGTGACAAAAAATAAAAAAATAAAAAAATAAAAAATTAGGAAAGCAGGAAGTGAACAAATGTAACAGTTACTCATTGTAAAAGTACCAGATGGAGGGGTAGGATTTAATAAGCTTTGCTTCTTCCTACCCCTTTTTGGACATGTGGAACTGTGAACTGATTATGTGATGCGTTCAATTGTAATCTGATGCATGTTCAAATGAAATAAAACCATTACCGTTTTTATAACCCTCTTTAAACATGCAGCTCATCAGGTTGTCAAATATTGGAGGTCTTTATCATTATGATATTTATGTGTGTCATTGCTTCAGTAATTATATTTAGCGTGCCATCATCGGCAGCCGCGCTCACGCAATTTAAACAAAAAAAACACAGACATGAGGAGAACATGAATTGCACTCCCGGTTTGATTTATTGTGTGCACGTTTCATTTCTGGGAATGTAAATGGAAAGTTGGCCAACTCTGAGAGACATTAAACTGAACGCATTCTAATTTGATCACCAAGCTGTTTTCTATTTTATTGGCCTGCCTCCCATGCTTTTCCAGCATGGTCCCCCCCCCCCCCCCAAAAAAAAAGAACAAACAAACATATGAGTAGTGGTATAATTAACTGATTAAATTGAAAATGTATTTTTAAATACAGTGCATTCCCCCATTGCATTAGCCATACTATTAAAGTGTCCACATTGAAATTTAATTAGAATTTTGCATATACTGGAAAATGTTTAAAATTAATATTTGTAAAATATACAGTGAATTCACTATTTTAAAAAATTTAAGATTTTTGTCAAATGTTTTTATTTTTTATTTTTTAGGTCATTTTGTCAACAGAAAACACCTCAGTCAGAATACAAGTACAATGTATAGTATGCATGTAGGGCACAACTTTTTCATGTTTATGTCTGTAGGCTTCACTAATGTTAGGTGTTTTTGGAACGCTACCATGCTACCATGCTAACTATTAGCATGTTAGCATTTTAGCAAATTTACTCATGTCAAAAGCCAAATACAAACATGGCATTAAAGAGGGACGTTATAGGACAGCTTTGGCACTTTCTGTATTTGAGGCTCTTTTGGTCGGTGTTAGCATGCTAACTCTTAGCATGTTAGCATTTTAGCTAATATACTCATGTTTAAAGGGAAATACACATATGACATGATGTAGGGACACTATGGGAATGACTTAATAATCACTTTTGGGACTTGGTGCTTTCTTGCTAGATGCGACCATGTTGACTCTTAGCATGTTAGCATTTTAGCTAATTTACCCATGTCTAAAGGCAAATATACACATGGCATTATCGGGGGACGTTATAGGACAGCCTTGGCACTTTCTGTACTTGAGGCTCTCTTGCTCGGTGCTAGCATGATAACTGTTAGCATGTTAGCATTGTAGCATTTTAGCTAATTTACTCATGTCTGAAGGCAAATACACACATGGTATGATGTAGGGACACTATGGGACTGCCTCAACACCTTTGGGACTTGGTGCTTTCTTGCTAGGTGCGACCATGCTGACTGTTAGCATGTTAGCATTTTAGCTAAGTTACTCGTGTCTAAAGGCAAATACACACATGGCATGATGTAGGGACACTATGGGACTGCCTTAACACTTTTGGGACTATGTGCTTTCTTGCTAGATGCTACCATGCTGACTGTTAGCATGTTAGCATTTTAGCTAATTTACTCATGTCTAAAGGCAAAGACACATACTTTGACACCATAGCTCCGATTCCATCTGTCCATTGATCATATTATATTATCATTTATTAGTTGCGAGTACTTTATATGCATTTAATAAGTGTGACAGACTTAAAACCAGATTGTGTCGCAAGTGAACAATGGCAATTGAAGAGAAAACGGGAGGGTTGTGGAGCGGAATCTTATCTAATTACAACAGTCACTGTTACTCCAAATGTTTAATGTCGATCCGAAATCAGAGGAGAAGCTAGCAGGAGTGTTTTATGGACGTGAAAAACAGGGATGTTGCGAGCTGAACTACATCAGCGCGATGGCCAAAAAAAAAAATCTAAGCTGAAGTAAATTGTACTTGAATTCAGCAAGTAAAGTTTCTTTCAAGGACTTGACTTGCAGCCAAGACACGTACAGTAAAGTACGTTAATGCGGATTAAGATCGGCGCGCTGTCACTACTAGAACGTTCCAAGAGGCGGAGAGTGATAATGTAGAGCTGGAGAGGACTCTGCGGTAACACTGATAAATGTTTTCACCAGGCGGTCCGCCATTAGTGTCAGAGCAAGTTACAACCACAAGAGCAGACAAACAGGAAATGGGGAGCGAAAAAGGTGTAAATAATTGATAAGGCTTGACCGTGTGCGATTCATATTTTGTGGCGTAGGATCAAAGTGCGAGCCTCCCAGTTTGACATTGAGCCTGAGGGCAGGAGTCAAAGCCATTACCTTCTCCGCCGATGCTGCTTGTGTTTGGATTCAAAATGGAATCATTCTTCCCCTGCTCGCACTTCTAGCCACCCAAGAGTGGCGCTAAGTAAAGCCATTTTGTTCCCGTCCACTTGATGAAGCTGTTCTAGATGCTCTCAGGTGTGAAATATAGCTTGTGTTGGACCTCCGGGTTCTTTTAGGGGTGATCAATATTTCAGAGGTTCCGGATCCGTGGCGCCTACTATCCTCACACATCAAATCTCACAGCTTTGCAGACAATTAAGGGTGTATGAGACACTCAATGATTGATGCTTTTTTTTACAGTTGTGCAGGGAAGTGCTTATTTTACAAGACGACCACCGTCCTAATTCTTAAACATGTCAGCTCAATAAAAAAGAATATTTCCTGCATATGTAATATTTAGCGATTAGGCATTTGTCACCATTTTAAGCATAATCATTATTTTCCACGCTGTTCTATTTTCAACTGAACGATAGAATAAGTAGGTTTACATTCTTCTATCTTTCATGCTGCCGGGGTTAAGGCTGAATTATATTACAGCATCACGGCGCCGGCTCACTCCTCCCCTTCAAACTGAACGGCGATGCTTGATGTGCATCTCCCAGAAATGTTTAACCTTGCATCAACTGTGGTGCATGCCGCATAACTGTGATTGGTTAGCTTTTTTTTTTTTTTTTTTAGACTTCATTGATCCACAAAGGAAAATTGCTTGGCAATAGTAGCTCAATTGCAGAAGTAAAAGACAAAAAATCCAATGCAATTTGAATAAAATCTAATAAAAAAAATAATAATATAAGATAAACATTTGCATGTGTACAAATACTGTGTTTTTGAACAACAGCAGGACGCTGCGGAGTCGTCGTCGTAGCATAATTCAGCCTTTAGTTCTTCAACACTTAGCCACTGGAGCTGTCCAGTGCTGATCTCAATCAGGAAAGCATATGGTAATGTTCATTCATTCATTCATTTTCTACCGCTTATCCTCACAAGGTTTGCGGCGGGTGCTGGAGCCTATCCCAGGGTACACCCTGGACTGGTGGCTAGCCAATCACAGGGCACATATAGACAAACAACCATTCACACTCACATTCATACCTATGGATAATTTGGAGTCGCCAATTAACCTAGCATGTTTTTTGGAATGTGGGAAGAAACCGGAATACCCGGAGAAAACCCACGCATGCACGGGGAGAACATGTAACTCCACACAGAGATTGCCGAGGGCGGAATTGAACTCGGGTCTCCTAGCCGTGCAGCCCATGTGGTAATGACATCCCTTTGTATATCTGCATCTGTTCATTGGTAATGCAGTGGTTCCAATTATTACTGTAAATTACTATACTTGTGATTCCTATAATTTTTTTTACGATAATTTTCAATGTCATCCAATATAATCATTTTGAATTTATAGTACATTAAACATCATATCTTTTAAAATGTAAATCAGGGAACTTTTCTAAGTCACAAAAAAAACCCTCAAACTGTATTATGGAAAGCAGGAAGTGAACAAATGCAACAGTTACTGATTGTAAAAGTACCAGATGGAGGGGTAGGATTTAATAAGCTTTGCTTCTTCCTACTCCTTTTGGACATGTGGAACTGTGAACTGATTATGGGATGCATTCAATTGTAATCTGCTGCATGTTAAAATGAAATGAAACCATTATCATTACCATATTTTACAGTTGCTTCTGCTTGAATCTCACTTCCAGCTATTGAAAATGTATGACTGTCACTTTGATTTGTCATAGCTAAATGTCTGAAGGTTTTCATATGAATGTGCAACTTTGACTTTTGAATTTTGCATTATGTACCCGACATTGAACACGGGCATTCTTTTCTTTTTGTGAGAGCAAATTCAACGATGAGCAACAAAATAAGGCAGTCATTCGGCAGCCTGATGGCCCTGTAGACTTATTAGTACTCTGTACATAGTAGTACTCCGTATAAGCTAAAAGCCAAACTCACACAGCAACAAAATACTACCGTGTGCAGATGCCTGACATGTATAGGAGCAGACGGTTACAAATCACTGCTCAGTCTATGAGTTACCTCTGTCAATTAGTGAAGATGAATAGCTTTAGCACCGTGCGAGCCAGCCGCATCAATCTGACCGTGCCGCGCGTCGCTCCAGCTTTTCCAGTCTATCGATTGGACTTGCAGTGCCTGCATTATCGGGTTATGATGGCCCCCTGACCACAAAAGGCTTACTTGAGAGGTGATGTCAGATGTCATATGTAACCCAAACTCTTCCCGTGGGACATGTTCCCAGTCTTGATATCAGCTCCTCCTTCCTGCCACCAGAGACCTAATATAGATCCACCGGAGTCATCCTGCTACAACCGGTACCAGATTTCAATCAAGGTTTGATTGCAATGCAATACCTTTTTGTGAGGAGGGGAAAAACTCGTTTTAATGTCTTTTTTTTTCAATCTTAAAGTCCATCAATTTATCATCTTCAAGAGGATATCCGATCATTTCTTCTCCACGTTCCGTCGTCTTGTCACCTTCACAAAACCGGCCTGTGGCTTTGCCAAAGGACCGTTGAGCATGCCGGGATGGACTCTATTGTGTGAAGCTCGTCTCCGTCTGCTCAGAGATGCCACGGCTGTCCAAAGGATCGCCTAGCGCTGCTTTAACTGATCCACTCTTTCTCCCTCGCCTCCTGGCAGTCTTTGTGTGTAGGAGGCATTGATCAGCACTGAATTGGACTGCGCTGGGCCTGATTACTGATGTCAGTATGTGTCGGGTCATGTGGGACCACTGAGTGCCAACAAATCCCAGCCAGCTCAAAGCAGTCGGATGTTGGATATTTACTCACTGGAATCCTAGGTGTCAGTGTTTGTTTCACAGAGCACAACATGCTTGTATAAACTCCGGCCAGAGCCAATACAAAATGATGTCATCCCACTGCAATATAGCGGAGTCCGAAACTAGTTTGACATCGGCCATGTTATGGCCAGCGTTAAATTATTGACGAAGATTAGAGTCTTGAACCAGTCATGATGTGCTATATTTATCACTATATGGACAATTACTATGGTACACACAATGTCATTGTATGGTCATATCACCTCGTACTTTGGTACGGGACAAAAATTCCCCCAAAAAAACCTCAAAAAACCTGTACACTAATCCCTCATTTATCACAGTTAATTGGTTCCAGACCGTGATAAATGATTTTCCGCAATATGGGATTCCTTATTTATAAATTGAATATCTGTGTAGAAAACTCGTTTCCAACCTTCAAATTACATTTTTAACATTAGAGCCCTCTATACATGAAATAACACCCCTATAGTCACCTTTACAATCTTATTACTCACTATAGCAGGCAAAATAAGACATTACATTAAGGCGCGGGGAGCAATCATTAGCTTAGCTATGTGAGCTACAGTACTAAGGGTCAAATTCTACACAAATAAAACAAGCAAACTTACAGTTCCCGTATCTGTATTATATCATATTAGGACTTATTTTAAGACATGTAGCAAAGCCTGATTTTTATTTTATTTTAATTTTTTTTTAATGCTTCCCTACTGTACTGATATATCATCAAAAAAAAAAAACAAACCTTAAACTGTATTATGGAAAGCAGGAAGTGAACAAATGTAACTGTTACTGATTGTAAAAGTACCAGATGGAGGGGTAGGATTTAATAAGCTTTGCTTCTTCCTACTCCTTTTGGACACGTGGAACTGTGAACTGATTGTGATGCATTCAATTGTAATCTGATGCATGTTCAAATGAAATAAAATCATTATCATTACCATAACTCTAAGTAAAATGAGACCAATGGGGTAAATACCATCCCAAATATTCTCAAAGCCACCAATGCATAAGTATATAATAAAAAAAAAACACATTTTAAGTGGAAAATAATCCCTTGTTTATCACAGTTAATTGGTTCCAGACCTGATTGGGATAAGTGAATTTCTGTTGGAACGCCAAAAGATACAAAGACTGTGGCATACATTGTGATGAGCACGAATTAGGAGTTACTATTAATATTGTATTTTTAATGCAGCTTTTTAATTGGATATTGTTAGATGCTGTAAGTGGTATGCAGCATTTCCTACAGGACTGTAATTAGGGATGGGGCCGATTCGATTCAGTGTTAGGTTCTGTGGTTTCGTGCATGCCCAAAGTAGCGCCAAACCTATCTGTAGCAGTCCAAATTTATTCCTTGCGGGCTGCCACACTGGTATTGTTTACTGTGAAGTACAAGCCTTGTGCCCCGTGCTCTGATTCTATTCTTAAATGTGTTGTTTGTTGTCGGCTTTGGAGTAGATGCATGATAGCATCCGAAAGATCAAAAGGCATTTAGCTCATCGCAGCAAAAAGTGACTATTTTCCCAACCCTCCTGCCATGTTTACTGCTCTTCTTTTCAAAGTCAGTAAAGCTGACTCCTTGAATCTGTATTTATTTTCTACGTGATGTTTGCAGTCCGGAGATTTTCCTTGCATTATTTTGTTTACACTTTGAATAGAGGCCATCATCTTTTTCCAATAAGGAGAACAAAAGCCTTTAGTCTGGAGACAATGAAGTGCTGCCCTCCACCGTGCAAGCGACAGCGCAATATAAAGCATAATTGGATCTGTCAATCAAGTATTGCTGCAGTGTGGGAGGGCATGGACGTTGGTGTGGCTGAGGTGGGAGTAGGCCGGACCACCGAGTAAGTGGGAAGGACAGAAAGGACTCTGCACGACAGAACGTATTTCCCTACCTACAGCCTCAGCCTCTCTGGGGGTTGCGGTTGCAGACGTTGTGTTTGTGTGTCTTGGTCGGCATTAGTGTGTGTGTACTTTGATGCTACTCCGTGCTTTGCATTTATTTGTGTACAATATTTCAAGAAAAAAAAATAATAGTTCAAAATGCACAAAAAAACATTAAATCTGGAGTTGTATGTTGGTACTAATATGGTGTACTGTATCTATTCCCAATTACTACACTAATAAAGTTATGGAGTTACATTGCAGTTCAAACATACTCCCTCAGATTATGATTTGTGGTTGACTACATGCTAGTATTTCTTAGTATAACTCGTATAGTATTACACAAAAATAATTAGAATAATCACGATAACAGAGGGGCGACATGGTTGGTTAGCGCACAGACCTCACAGCTAGGAGACCAGGGTTCAATTCCACCCTCGGCCGTCTCTGTGTGGAGTTTGCATGTTCTCCCCGTGCATGCGTGGGTTTCCTCCGGGTACTCCGGTTTCCTCCCACGTTCCAAAAGCATGCTAGGTTAATTGGCGATTAATTGGTGTTAATTGGTGGAATCGAACCTGCTGTGAGGCCTGTGCGCTAACCACTCATCCGTCGTGCAGCCTCCCGATCTATTTTTTTTTTTTTTTTTTGCTGCATTCAAGTCGGCTCAGATCTTGGGTACAGTTCTCTCTTCAACATGCCTGACACATTAATTAAACACATTTAAAGTATCAAATGTATAGCTACTCGGCACTAATGAATGATAGTGTAAGATGATCCATGAACATATGGAATCGGAGTAACGGTGTAGAAGATATATATCTATATATATATATTTTTTTTTTTTTTTTTGGGGCAAATATATGAAACATTACAGTGCATTTCTTACATCAATCAAAATATAACTTTCCATTATTTACATTTATATTCAACTATCTGATCACAAGCCCAAAAAGGAGTAGGCTGAAGCAAAAGCTTATAAATGCCGACCCCTTTTTGCAAGATATAATCAGTCTTGTTTTCCCCTGTTATTACTATCATTGTAATATTATTATTGTTATTATCATTATTATCACTATTGTTATAATCTTTATCATTAATGCCATTATTATTGTTATTATTATCCCCATTATTATAATCATCATTAATATTACCATTTTCATCATTATAGTTGTAACAATTTTTGGATTTTTTTTTTAAATTATTATTTAATTTCACAGACTTTATTGCTTCTTGTAGAGTGCTGTGTTATTCCATCTGTTGTTTTCTGAAATCCGCAGTATTTTTTTTGTTTTTTGTCAATTTATTAGCCATTTATTGTCAATTTATTTGTTAAAAAACAAGAATAAGTTTCACCTTTCTGTCTCACAGCAACTGTGGTGCGTTCAAGGACGCTCTGAAAAATGCCATTCCAAATTCTGCAATTAAAAAAAAAAACTGTCAGTGATCACAATTTGCCTCACAAAGTGCGTCTCCTCCGCAGAGAGTGGTTCAGGTTGTTGATTGTGGCCTATAGAATGGCGGCCCACTACTCTACAATGTTCCTGGATATTGTCAGGAATTGGAACACATTTTCGTTGCACTTAAGTGGATCCGCGCGGCTCTTAGTATACAGCGACAATACTTCTTCATCACACGCGCTGACAATTGAGTGTACAACATCATGTGCAAAAGATTGCAATTGCACGTCCGCTTTTGTCGTGCGCGTTTTGTCTGCATTTGTAGTTCTAACAACTTCTCAAATTAAGAGCCCATTTGCTAGCTCGCTGAATGAGGCATTATGTGCTCCACGAGCCTTCCGTTGCCATTTGGAAGATGGCTTTCTTATGTCCTTGCTGACGTTCTTTTTCCATTATGAGTCCAGCTGGAGGTTGTTGCTGCAGAGGAGCGACGCTCTGTCATTTCTTGCTTTACGGTTGTGAGAAGTGCTGTAATGGCGTGCCACCTCTACTGTCATGAATAAAGAAGCCATGTTTAAACTTTAAGTACAAGTGAGGAGTGAATGCACTGCTGGTACTCGTACTACCTTTGCAGTGTTAATATGTCGTCTGGAAAATACAGTATAAAGTCTCTCCGTGGGGTTTTATGACAAACTATTGCATACTTTGTGTGCTGACGGATGCACAGCTTCTTTAAAAGTATATTTCCTGCAACTTGCAGGCCTTAATTTTTTTTAAAAAAAGGAACCTATCTGACGTATTCTAATTGAGGTGTGAATATGTATATGTATATTTCACATCAACTGTGTGTAGCGGAACTGCTGAGTTTCATTTATTGCTGTATGCTGCGGTTCCTTTTCCCCAGCAGGTGGTTTTAATATCATATTAGTCTATGATATATGAGGATGTTAAAGCTTAATGGACTCTAATGGTTTAATATATGGAAAGTTAGTCTTATTAAAGCTTCTTGTAATACCAAGGAACATTCAACGTTAAATAGGGGTCAGTAGGTTTAAGTGTTATGTCATTTTAAATGGTGACAGGTAATACTAAGTTCAAGTGTAATGTTATCGGGGTCTACTGACTACTTAGAGCCAGTGTCCCTGCGGCTCAGTTAACAATATGTGTCAAGCCTGCCTAATTTTGGTTTTGTCGTGAGAAACAATCCATTTGGTTCCAGCGTCTAAAGGAGGTAATTAAACCGAGATTCCCAGCGGGGCATTGAAACCAATGACATACAAAGGAGGCCCTTTCATTATTGTAACCTGCCTCCATGATTTATATGTTTTTTTGTTCTTGGAATGCCCATATACCGCTGAATATGCAAGCGTGTAAACATTGGTAATGACAGTTGTCACCAGTAGCAGATTAGCCTTCCATCCATCCATATTCTGGATATGCCGTCTATGCATCTGTAGGAATAACAGGAAGTAAGCACGGTAAAATCTGGATTTGCAAGTTTTCTAACAATGGTCAATGTATGCTGTACATTTTCTGTTTTATGAAATATTTATAAGCTATTACCGACTTACGGTGGATGAGATGAGTGTTAGGCACAAAAAAGTGGCCTACTTTCAGAAAAAATAAATAGAAATAAAATATTTTTTACACCACTTCCTGTTTATTTTATTTTATTTTATTTTATTTTATTTTATTTTATTTTATTTTATTTTATTTTATTTTATTTTATTTTATTTTATTTTATTTTCATTCATTCATTCATTCATTCATTTTCTACCGCTTTTCCTCACAAGGATCGCGGGGATGCTGGAGTCTTTGTGCGAGAGGCGGGGTACACCCTGGACTGATGGCCAGCCAATCACAGGGCACATATAGACAAACAACCATTCACACTCACATTCATACCTATGGACAATTTGGAGTCGCCAATTAACCTCGCATGTTTTTGGAATGTGGGAGGAAACCGGAGTACCCAGAGAAAACCCACACATACACGGGGAGAACATGCCAACTCCACACAGAGATGGCCGAGGGTGGAATTGAACCCTGGTCTCCTAGCTGTGCGGTCTGTGTGCTAACCTTATTTTATTTTATTTTATTTTATTTTATTTTATTTTATTTTATTTTATCTATAATCAACGATTACATTATCAGTGAACAGTCACAATGATCTTAATGGTCTTTTGTAATGGCAAACTATTTCATATTGTTGAGGGACAAACCTTAGATGTTTGCATCAGTCAACGGGATGTTTCCCTACCGTAAGTCATGTATGGCAATGTTTGGCGTTCAACACCTAAATCTCCTCTTTGTCTTCTACAGGAACAAGGGAAAATCGGTGTGACCTTCAACATCGGGACTGTGGACATCAGCGTGAAGGAATTGACTACAGCAGTAAACGATGGAAAATACCATTTGGTTCGATTCACCAGAAACGGGGGCAACGCCACCTTACAGGTTGACAACTGGCCAATCAATGAGCATTTCCCCTCAGGTACAGTTTACTTTTCATACAGCTATCGGCGTATCTTCAGAGCTTTAGGAAATGTATACTTTAGACATCATGAGACACCACCTGTTTGTAGAATTCAAGGGCAATAACACATTTTTTTCTTGTAAATTATAAAAAGCATATTATCACTTATGTCCTTAAAAGCATCGACTGTGCAATATATATCCAAATCCTTTGAGGAATAGTACCGAATGACTCCCAACTGATGTTTGGACTGTGGGCAAGCAAGGAGATAGCAGTAGATGTGAGAAGTGGCCTTTCGGTCAGATAAAGCTGCTGTCTGCTTCTATCTCTGCACAGCCACAGAATATAAATGGTATCATCAAATAGAGCCCACTCCATCCACAGGGCTCTGGTATCCCCGTGATTAGGAACTCCGAGGTTCTTCTCAGCCTGCTATCTGGGTAACAATGAGAAAGATGGGAATGAGGAAATATTGAGTATCTGCTTAAAAGACCATTAAATCGAGCTGGGAAGTCATTGTGGTAGGACACCATTTGCTTTCTAGTCCTCGTTAATTCTGCCCAATCTCCGAAGTTTATTTTGGTCTTGAAAACACAAGTGGCAAGGGAAATGTGTCAAACAGACTGTTTTGTTCCAAAAATGGATGCCCTCGAGAAACAGGCAATCAAGTTCTTTATGTGCCGATTTGCAGTCATTCAGTAAAAAAACTGAGATCTTGACACATGCATCTGATCTGGGTTTTTGTACGGTAGGCGTGAGATCAATAGTAAGGATCCTTGTTCGTTGGAGGTATTGGTCATACAGACCCGCTGGCAAGACACAAAGTAGCTGAAGTTGGGGATGTCAAGATAACGGAAGTCAGTAAAGACCCGGTCTCCTCCAAGACCCTGGCATGTACTCACCTTAGGGTTTTTGCTTGATAGAAATTAGGTACCTTTGTGTCCCTCGCAAGGTGTTTCCCTATAGAAAACCAACCAACCCTCCTTAACAACTGCTCAATAGTAAACAAAGACTGCTTTTAATCCCAGCATGGCATGCCTACTGCAATCGCTCCCAGTTGCATGCCACCATGCACCCAGCCTGGCGTGACCTGGCACACTGTTTTTAGTTTGGTTCAGTGCCATTCAGGTGATGTTAATCTCTTCTGTCTCTGGCTTGCTTATCGCCATTGGGTGTCCTTTGCTTTCTTTCGACCACAAAGTACATGGGTGGAATAGTTTATTTTATGTCTTGGGAACATTCTGCACAGGACTGACAGTTCCGTGATGTATGGTGTTGCTACAGAACTCTGAAGAGGAGCACCCTTAAGCTGGGTCTGTTGGGTATAAAAACCCGTACACCGAGACCAAAGAGAAATGCTCTATGGAAGTGGTCGCCGACCTTTTTCAGCCCAAGATCCCTGATCTCGACCATGAACCAAGACTGGGTTCGTGGCTGAGGCAGAAGGGGGGCGAGGCGCATGGTCGTGCTCATGGATCAAAACTCTCTGGAAGGAGAGAGCACCAATGTGAAAATACATAAATTTTTCAGAATATATTGGGGATCAAGCGTCAAGGTACCAAAAACTGGTAAAGTTGTAAAGTCGTAGTGGTCGGCAAAACCGTTCATTTCAGTTAACCGGATCATTCCGGTTCATTCAGTAAAAAGATCCCTTCATTTTGGTCATTTTGGTCAATTGGTCATTAGCCTGTGATCTCCACCTGTTCATAGACCCGGTCAGCCGAGTCAGTCCGTTCACTCATGTTCACATTCGTTCCGACTCAACAGCGCAACAACACGTGATGACGTACCTCGAAATCTGATCAGTATTATGACAGCCCTCCCAGATCCGAGCGTCTCAGCTCCCCGGTCCGGCATCTCTTTCCAGTCAGAAAGACCGAGATACTGACCCGGTCAATCTCTTGGTCTTGGTCTTTCCAGTTGAGACCGTCAGCTAACCCCACCTACCCACAGGAACTGACTCTCCAGCCAATCAAAAAAAAGCATTTGCAACTGAACGGACTGAACGGGTATTTTAGGGGCAGTGACCTTGTTCATTCCGTTCATAAAACACAACAAGTTCTTTTGATCCGTTCGTTCATGACCCCTCCTGTATTTCCATGGTGGTAGTCATAATGAAAGCACATTGTGAACAGAACAGTGCATGCTATACAAAGATATGCTCCTATTGCTCAGGAGACCCTTGTCCCACAGACCACAGAAGAGGCACCCCATTCCAATCGTCCCTGAAACTGGGCATGCCATAGGCTTGACTGGCGCACTCTTAGGGCGAACCATCTTTTTTCTAAAAACATTCCTTTTGCTGAAAATGTAGCATACTTGAAGATAAAGTCCATCACATATATTGCATATCAGTATTGTTTGTGTAATACCATTCATGCCTGCGCTGAATTGTCAACAATAACCATTCTATTGGTCCCGGCCTTGACTATCAAAGAAAGGCATTTTTCCATTTTCTGAATAATGTTTATTTTTTAATAGATGCTATCACAGTAGATGCTGTGATATTTTTGCATTATATTCTCTCGCCTGAAGACAGCTGGGATAGGCTCCAGCAACCCCCATGACCCTTGTAAGGATAAGCGGTAGAAAATGAATGAATGATTGGGTTTTATGTTTTGCCTATGCAGATTTAGAGGTAAAAACATAAAAACCAGATGAGCTGTCTATATGGATGAAAGATATCCATATTTTCTGCCACTTATCCTCACTAGAGTCACATGTATGCTGGAGCCTATCCCAGCTGACTTTAGCCAAAAGGCAGGGCACACCCTGAACTGGTTGCCAGCCTCCATCACCGTTCTATTTAATTGGTTCTGATTTCCCAGTGCTAACAATGACAATAAAACACCGCATTTGAACAGCAATGTTTCATTTTATTTTGGATCAAGAAAAGTGGATGGCTTCCTTCCCTTTCAAGCGCAACTTTCCAAATTATTTTTTCAAACGTGACTAGCGACAAATGTAAATAATAATTTGGAGATGTAAAAACGAAAACTTATATTGTTTTTAGCGGTGAGTGCCCAGTCAGCTTCCGCAGTTAGCAGTTGCATTCACAGACTTTTGGTGAGTCGGATACGCAGGTTGCCGACCCCTGATCCAGACAAACTATCCACACTGAAACCTAGTGTCAGTCACTAATAGGATGTCAGTCCACACTGTGGCCATGTACACCATAATACTTCCAGTGACACTATCTTGGGTCCATTGGCTTCACTGAGGCCGACACAGAGCCAGCTTCGGCATTGCAGCCAAATCGTACCAGACGGTCCCCTCCACCACAAGCACACTCATAAATGATCTTCTGTTGCTACAATTCTAATTCCAATTATTCATTTTTTTGCTTCTTTTCAGCCCTTTTTAATCCATAATAGTCTGCTTCACTTCTAATGGCCATTAATTTGTCAGAGCCATTTGACCCCCACCGCCTTTGTAATTATCTCAAAGTGCCCCCTGCATCAATGTGCTGTGGTTGCTTTCCAACCCCCTCAATATTCCGTTAAATGCTCATTCAGAACGGCTGATGAATGTCTGCCAGCTGGGCCTCTCACACAAAATAAATTCCTTTCAGCGTTCAATTCCTTCAAACGTTTAAATTTCTTCTCCATATACCTCGGATTTTGTTGATTTTTTTTGTATACTTCGCACACACACTGTCATCTCCTGAGTAAAATACATGTTGGCATGCAGACTCATTGACTATTTTTAACGTGAAGGCACTCAGCCACCACAGGGTGCTCCGCCTGCTCAATAAACAGTTACCAGAGCATGGTCTGCCCTCGCTGCCTGCTTGGGAATAACAGAGGACAGAGGTGTTGCTTGATTGCCTCTCAGAGGAAGCTGTTTGCACACCAGTTGGATTCCTGTTAATTAGGCAGCTCAGCAGCATTTTATTTAAAGTTGATTTATCATGTTGTACAAATGCGAGGATCGGATAGCCATGGTTTATTAATATCATGGCCTCGATATTTCACAAGCAACATAACATGGCAGTCTTCTGAAAAAAAATAAAAATTTCCCCACATTCAGTATTTTCCGAGACATATTTTTCATTGAAAATGAATGGATAATTCCAAAAATGGCCCCTATTGTTGGAAATGCATTTTACATTTAATTGTTTATTCTTTGCGTGGTGGAATAGTTGCATTGTTGAGCGGTCGTCTCCCAGCTTCATGGTTGCTAGTTCGATGCTCGTTCACACACATGCACATGACAATATATTGAGTGTTATGTCATATTGAGTATATTTTCATTTATTGTGTGATTAATTCTTAATTTATTATTATCCCAGTCCTTTTTTTGTGACGTATTAATCTTGCGATACCCCGACTCATGATTGTCTTTAATTTTGTATCACATATTTTCAGATGCCAGGGTTCAATTCCACCCTCGGCCATCTCTGTGTGGAGTTTGCATGTTCTTCCCGTTCATGCGTGGGTTTTCTCCGGGTACTCCGTTTTCCTCCCACATTCCAAAAACATGCTAGGTTAATTAGCGACTCCAAATTGTCCATAGAGTGTGAATGGTTGTTTGTCTATATGTGCCCTGTGATTGGCTGGCCACCAGTCCAAGGTGTACCCAGCCTCTCGTCCAAAGACAGCTGGGATAGGCTCCAGCACCCCCGTGACCCTCGTAAGGATAAGCGGTAGAAAATGAATGAATGATTGGGTTTTATGTTTTGCCTATGCAGATTTAGAGGTAAAAACATAAAAACCAGATGAGCTGTCTATGGATGAAAAACATCCATATTTTCTGCCACTTATCCTCACTAGAGTCACGGGTATGCTGGAGCCTATCCCAGCTGACTTTAGCCAAAAGGCAGGGCACACCCTGGACTGGTTGCCAGCCTCCATCACCGTTCAAATCTAATTGGTCCTGATTTCCCAGTGCTAACAATGACAATAAAACACCGCATTTGAACAGCAATGTTTAATTTTATTTTGAATCAAGAAAACTTTGACTAAATCTACTTTATTTTGGGATAGGCTCCAGCACCCCCCACGACCCTTGTGAGGGAAAAAGCAGTAGAAATGAATGAATATTTTCAGATGCCTACATCAAACTAGTACCCTGAATGGGTCGTGAAAGCCAAAATAACCTAGCCATAACTAAATTAGTACTCTTGAAACTTAAATGTCTGATTTTAAAATTAAAGAGACATCATTTCAAGCCAAAGCAATACTCATCTATGCATGAAAAAAAAAAAAAAATGAAAGCCATCTGAGGAGCTAACGATAGATGACGCAAAGAAGTAGGTCAGGTTGAATATTAGACTCTTCCAGGCTCACAGCTCTGAGACACTAATGCTGCAGAATATATGACCATTATGATTGAGGAGTGATAATACATGCAGCCAGAAAAAGGCTCAATTTCCTCTGATTTTTTTTTTTTCTTCTCTCTGCGTGTTGGGTTTAGATGTCTCCGGAGTAGGTTTTTTTTTGATTGGGTAATATGTGATTCAAAAAAAGCTAAGTGGATTCCTGCTTTCCTTGTAGTCGGTTTATTCCATTGTAAATGGAATATAGTTTTTTTTAAAACTGGGGAGACCAGGAGGAAAAATAATACAAATCCGAAAACGTCATAATTGACAAATATTGTTGCTAATCTTATGGCATCGTTGTTGGAAATATAGATTGTACACATCTATTGCCATTTGTATCAGGCTCGTGTAAACACATCCACTGCTGTTTCTTTTTTCCCTCTAATTACCCCCCACCCAAGAGCAGTGCCTCCACACATCTCGTTTTTTTTTGTTTTTTTTTGCCGCAAATTGCTTTTTATCCTGCTGTGCATCTCTCCCACGATTCTGTGTACTTTACTGACAACCCACATTACTGCGGGGCCTTGTTTCGTTTCTGTTCAGTGAGATGGTTCCGACTTCCTTATATAACACTCCCAGTCTCTTAACTCCGTGATCTTTTGGGATCTTTGAATTAAAGAATTGCTGGACCCAGCGAGGCAGAAATTGGGTGTCACATAACAGACCGAGGGTGACGCGTTGTCTTTGGAAAAAATGTGTTTTAACTCATTCAATTCCAAAGATGCATTCATATTCAGTTCATTTACAGTTTTGTATATATAACACACAGTTTTGCTATATTGGTGAACATATGCGTTACAATATGCAACCATGTCAGTTTTTATATACCTTAAGAAGCAGTTTTTAACCATAAGCTACACAGACAGACCCATTATAGTGTGTTTTAATAATTTCAGACCATAAGTCATGCTTTTTTGGTCCTGCGACAGTTACTGTATAAAAACCTGTACATAATTTAACATGTGCTTTCTTTAAGTTCCTTTAAGTGGGTATTTGGCGACACCTAGTGGCCGCTACAATTCAGTGAGTTGAGATTGTGACGCAGTTAAGCATACAAATTACATACAAAATCACAGGGCACATATAGACAAACAACCATTCACACTCACGTTCATACCTATGGACAATTTGGAGTCAGCAATTAACCTAGCATGTTTTTGGAGGAAAACTGCAGTACCCGGAGAAAACCCATGCATGCACAGGGAGAAACTCAACACAGAGATGGCCAAGGGTGGGATTGAACTCGGGTCTGAACTGTGAGGTCTGTGCGCTCGTCACTTGCCCGCCGTGCAGCCCTGGGTAATTTCTATGGCTAATGTCTATTTTAATTAATTTGTGAGTACACAAATGAAGTTTTGGTGTTATTACGTTTTGACACAGCCGAATGTGTCCATGACACTCTTTTTTTTAAAAAAAGAAAGTTTTTCCAAGTTGGTAAAATTTATCTGTGGCGGTCCAAATTTATTTGCAGGCTACCACAAATAAATGAATTTGTGGGAAACGCTGTTGTCAGTGTAGGTAGCACATTGTTTTTGCTCTATCTTTGTTTTGAACGATAGCACCGCCCATTTATCAAGAACCATGCTCATCCCCAAGGGCCCAAATACGATGAACCCTATGGTGGATCTGTGAGAACTACAATCATAGCACAACAATTTCACAACAACCTGACATTTGATGAAGTTCCTCACTCAGCGACCTTGTCTGAGGTGGCTTTTTATGTAAATGTGAGTGTAGACCAGTAATGTGGTATTGATGGAGCGGGATTAAAGGTTGAGTGAAAAGTACAAAATGATATTTGAATCATAGCCAAAGACGCTGCTTTAGCTGAGACGTGCAAGGTTGATTGTATTGAATGAAAGTGAATAGCAGCAAGCAGATAAAGGAATGAAACGCAGCAGGATGGAGGACGGGAACAGGAATAGAAAGAAAAGGCATTGCTTGGAGAAAATAAAGAGACGGAGGTGAAAAGGTAAAAGAAGTTGCGTGCTATGAGGTGTTGATCTCGCCAAGGTCTGCAACTGGTCAGTCTAGCGTTTGAGGAATATAATGATGTTTTTGGAAAGGACTGCAGTTTATCAAATGTGCTCATCAACTCCAAATGGAGAAAAATGAATTTTTTTGAAAATGAATATATTGGATGCACTTGGGTGCTTTGATGGAGTGCGAAGAAAACCTGATGGGATGATGTGACAAACCAACACTTGACATTGTCATTCTGCTGGTGTCCGTTTGCTTTAACAAAAAGTTTAGTCTACGAATACGAAAGCAAAACTAAGTCATCAATCAAGTTGAAAACTTCATATAGATTTCCATAGAAAAAAAAAAAAAAAAATCTTAAAATGTATAAAATGTAAGTTAAAAATGTGAATGGCATGATATCAAAACTGTTTTTTGAGGAATACCTGGAATATGAAATGTTAAAAAAATTTCAATCCAAAGATATTTCAAGAAAACAACCTGACCGGGTCATTTTTGACCCACTTATGGAAGGTTAGGGTAGTAACACAAAAACAAAAATTTCTTAAAATGTATAAAAAGTAAGTTAAAAATGTGAATGGCATGATATCAAAAATGTGTTTTTTGAGGAATACCTGGAATATGAAATGATTAAAAAAATTAATTATGAAGATATTTCAAGAAAACAACCTGACCGGGTCATTTTTGACCCACTAATAGAAACAAAAAATTCTTAAAATTTCTTAAAATGTAAGTTAAAAATGTGAATGGCATGATATCAAAACTGTTTTTTGAGGAATACCTGGAATATGAAATGTTAAAAAAATTTCATTCCAAAGATATTTCAAGAAAACAACCTGACCGGGTCATTTTTGACCCACTTATGGAAGGTTGGGGTAGTAACACAAAAACAAAAATGTCTTAAAATGTATAAAATGTAACTTAAAATGTGAATGGCATGATATCAAAAAACATGTTTTTTGAGGAATACTTGGAATATGAAATGATGAAAAATTTTTCATTCCAAAGATATTTCAAGAAAACAACCTGACCGGGTCATTTTTTACCCATTTATGGAAGGTTGGGGTAGTAACACAAAAACAAAAAAATTCTTAAAATGTAAGTTAAAAATGTGAATGACATGATATCAAAAACATGTTTTTTGAGGAATACCTGGAATATGAAATGATAAAAAAAATTAATTACGAAGATATTTCAAGAAAACAACCTGACCGGGTCATTTTTGACCCACTTATGGAAGGTTGGGGTAGTAACACACAAAAAAAAATCATAAAATGTATAAAATGTAAGTTAAAAATGTGAATGGCATGATATCAAAAACATGTTTTTTGAGGAATACCTGGAATATGAAATGATAAAAAATTTTCATTACAAAGATATTTCAAGAAAACAACCTGACCGGATCATTTTTGACCCACTTCTAAGGGTTAACTCATTCTTATCCACTTCTTCAAGGATGCCCTCTTCATTTTCAAGGTCATGCATTCCAAAGTCACCAAATTGAATATCAAATTGGCAAACTATAGAAAATGTTCTCATTAGTTGAACAATTAACGTGCAGTGCGTTCTATCCAGGGGGAACCGTGGCTTCATTAATCAAGCTGCACGTTGTGAGCGTTGTACCGATATTGCAACATTAGGAATGCGTGGCAAGACTTCACTGTGAGTAAAGTGTTCTGAGAGCATGAAGAACAAACCCCCGTCATAAGAAAGGTAGAAAAGAATGATGGATGGATGAGGGCTGAATGAAAAACACCTTGCTTGTGCATGATGTTGACCATTGAGTATAAATTACTATTTGACTAAACAAGTAATCTTCCTTCTGATGCAGTAAATCCCAGCTTTTCTCAAGGGGGTTATGTTCAGGGACCACCTGCAAATAGCGAAAATTAGATGAGATTCGGCTACAGAGTCGTCCCACCGTCTGTCTTCCATATGCTTCGCACACTTATTGAACACAAAGTTTCACTTTTTTGCCTGACAGCAGCTTTGGTGCGTTCAAGGTCTCACAAACAAAGTGTGAAATCTCTTCACTTGACGAAAAAACATATTACATATTTATATTTATTGTATAAGCTACACATTTGACCCGAGTTATTGTGCTCGTTATTACAAATTACAAATGAAATTACAAAAAAATACAAAAAATATTTATCAATACAATAAATATAATGGTAGCCCAAGATGTTTGCACAGTACTTTTACTTTTATTGTGGCGGGGTGTCATTGGATTTGCATTACTGTACAAGTCTGGCATTTCACCAAATGACAATGTTGGCCCTTTAGATGAAAAAAGAAAAACAGGTGGTGTCTAATGAGAGTATGAATCAATCAATTACCGTTTGACCCGAATATAAGACGACCACAAGACCCTTTTTCTATATTTTCCAATACAAAACTAATATTTTTAAATGAAGTTTTCATTTAATTTATCATATTTTAGTAAGCATGTGTCTTGGATGCTGTTTATGACTTTTTATTTTAATTGTAATTATTTTAATTATTTTTATTTT
Source organism: Doryrhamphus excisus (assembly GCF_037039965.1). Taxonomy (NCBI): domain Eukaryota; kingdom Metazoa; phylum Chordata; class Actinopteri; order Syngnathiformes; family Syngnathidae; genus Doryrhamphus; species Doryrhamphus excisus. The sequence continues at coordinate 3,762,360 of NC_136367.1, read as the reverse complement.
TTACTTTAATGATTTTTAGCATGAAATTAGCATGGTAACACTGGTAAACCTGTAGACCCCGATTAGAAGATGACACTTGTTTTTTAAGGGTTCTTACATTTGGGTCAATACGGTAGCTCCAATTTGCAGAAAAAATTAAATGCATGAATTTTTCTTTAGCTGCTTGATGTTCTTATTGTTGGTATTGACTGCTCAAAAATAAAGGGAACACGTCAATCAAGTAAATATTCCGGAATAAAATCATCATTGATGACATACATGTGTATGATGTAATAACTTTTGCAATATAAGTTATTACAAAATGTGGCAAAAAAAAGGCAAGTATCCTCAAAGACTAGATAGGACAACCCTTGTCTGACTCGATAGGACAGCTCTAGTTTGAGGGGTTAGTGCAGGATCCAAGAATTATTTGGCATGCTTTACCATCCACTCAGACTAGAGCTGTCCTATCTAGTCTTTTAGCATAAAAAGTACACTTTAAGTACACCTTTTGAGTGTTAAGTTGCTGTGTGATGAATTTAGAGTTCTTTTTTAAGATGACAAATTTGATTTGCAAATTTACCATAAGACAACCTGAAGAGTTTGAAGAGAGAACGAATTAATTTTTTTTAAGACGGATTTTGATGACAATGTATTCCCTTTATTTTATTTTACTGAGCAGTCTACACAGTGAATTTCTTCCCACCTGTTTTGCAGCTCTACTTTTTAGTCCCTAACAAATACTTGATTCTTGCAGGTTTTTTCGTGAAGTTGGCCATGTGTCATATGTCGACTTCAAATAACACTAATCATCAAAAGCAACTTTTTTAAACCAGCATAACTATGTTCTAAAACTGCATAAACCAATATAAAATGATTCTAAACCACTGTTATAAATGTTTTTTTTTTTTTTGTCTGTTGCCAACTCTTTGAAACTGTTTGTTAAACTTTAAGGCAACAGCGACATTGAGCGCTATCAAATGGCAAATAAGAAAATCCCGTTCAAATATACCCGGCCAGTAGAAGATTGGCTTCAGGAGAAAGGTAAATCTCTATGCAATTTCAACTGCAATGTGCATCTTTTATTTGCTCTCATTCCATCGGCTTGTTCCCTTACAACCTCTGAGAATGAATAACCATCCTTTTAAACCCCTTAAACACATGTAAAATATTTACGTTCCTGCTATTTTTATTCATTTTGAGTTGACCCTCTGCTTCGCATCGCCTCTTTTGTCATTTGTCATCATTTACAAATTGAATTAACCAGTTAAAGGGACTGGGAAGTATTAAAAAAAATGAAGCATAAAATAACATTATAAGAGAATTTGGCGCTAGGGTGAGATGAAGATGACAACAGCTAACCCCCCGCCCCCTCAATCCCCTTCCAACTCATTTTGACGCATAATAATATTTCTGATTCAACATAATATCACCATAAACCACATTTAAAGTTAATTGCACAAAATCATCATAACATCATGATAAAGTCCCTTTAACAAGTGCGAAAACACAAACATGTCGAAACCAAACAAAATCCCATTAAGTGCTGCATGCATGACTCCACATGCTATTTCATTTTCGCCTCAGTGATATGAGCATCTTGCCCCCCCCCCCTCCACTGACCCACCCACCCACTCACCATTCCTTGCACAGTGTATTATGTCGTCCGCATAACAAGCTTGCAGTTTTCAAATGAGCTTTTTGCAATTATCAGCCCTGTCTTGTGAAACTTTTGTGCGTTTCCCTCTCATAATGAATGCATGAGCGCTGTGTTTTGACAATATTTGGGCATATCTTATAATGTGACGTGCAGGGAGTTTATTTATTGCTCATATTTTATCACAACATGTCAAAACGCTTGTCATGTTTATTTAATACATTTACAGCATTAGTCAATTTGTCCAGAAAACATAAAGAGCGTGCACGGTGCATTTTTCATGATACTTCTCTTCATGTGTTTGCGTGTTCCCTTCCATACAATACAGCTGTCAAATTATTAGGTACACCTGCAGAGTCTAACGCATTTAAAACAAAAGCATCTAAATATAGTCAAAATTCATTTTTTTGTTGTATGATAAAATAAAAATAAATTACAAGGAACTTTTTAAGGAAATAAATGAATTATTCAAAATAACTGGATGCAAAAGATACTGTACACGATACTGTAAGTTGCATATGATAAATGGATGAATGGTTTTCTATTATAAAAGCTAACGTTTCACCAAAATAAATGATTATGTTACATAAATTTAAAGACAGAAACAGCAGCTTCCTGTGCAAAAACATGCAGGACGTTAAACATCACGCCTTTATAATAAACCCAAGAACTACAGTACTATGTACTCACTTTGTGTAATATTATATGTACAGTAAAATATGTTTTTTTAAAGTATATTAGAGCTCTAAACATTAAATAGCACCTCTATAGTCACCTTTGCACTTTTATTACTCGATATAGTAGACATAACAACAAAAAATAAGACATAATGCACACACGTTAGCATTGCGAGAGTTTGTTGTTTGTTTTTTAAACTTCCTGTTTCCTGCAGTGGCTATTGTAACATCAATGCAACATTAGTGACACCTAGTGGCCAGTGTGGAATACTACATATCATTGTCTTTAGCGCATTCAGACTTTAAAATGCTTAATTTCTGCAAAAAAATTGCAATTTGCATATGTTGTTTTAACTAATAATAAGCCATATTCAACCACAAAACATTAATGGTTTATTTTTTACTGCACAGTGTTTCCTGTAGTGGCTATTGTAACATCAATGCAACATTAGTGACACCTAGTGGCCAGTGTGGAATACTACATATCATCGTCTTTAGCGCATTCAGACTTTAAAATGCTTAATTTCTGCAAGAAATTTGCAATTTGCGTACATTGTTTTAACTAATAATAAGCCATATTCAACCACAAAATATTAATGGTTTATTTTTTTCTGCACAGTGTTTCCTGTAGTGGCTATTGTAACATCAATGCAACATTAGTGACACCTAGTGGCCAGTGTGGAATACTACATATTGTCTTTCGTGCATTCAGACTTGAAAATGCTTAATTTCTGCAAAAAAAATAGCAATTTGCATACATTGTTTTAACTAATATTAGGCCATATTCAACCACAAAACATTTTATTTTTAATACATTTTTGAAATACTGATGGTGAGAGATAACTGTATACATTTCTGATATACAAAGTAAAAAAAAAAAAATACAGCTACAGTATTGTATTGGAACTCATAACATTGTGCAAGTGTACCTAATGAAATGCTCAGCGAGTGTATGCCTGCTATGTGAATAAAATACATTAAAACTAAGTTTAGAGTGCAAAATATCAATTTTTATAAGTTAAATTTAATCTAATTTGGATTAATATAGGTTTTACATACTTTTTTTTTTTTTACAACAACTTTATCAGCAAGTCTCCTTCCTCCTGTACCAGGCCGCCAGCTGACTATCTTCAACACCCAAGCCACTATTTCCATCGGTGGAAATGACCGCAAGCGGCCTTACCAGGGCCAGCTCTCAGGCCTCTACTACAACGGCCTCAAGGTCCTCAACATGGCCGCCGAAGGCCACGTCAACATCAAAGTGAACGGCAGCGTACGACTAGTGGGGGACGTGCCGGCCAGTCGGGGTGCCGCACGCACCACCACGTCCGTCCCACCTGAGATGTCCACCACTTTTATCGAGACCACCACCACTCTGTCCACCACCACCACTCGGAAGCAGCGCTCACCACCCACCATCCAGGTAAGGTCATGTACTATTTCCTGTATTTTATGGATTAGTCTGAAGCTGTGTCAATCAATCTGTCTGTCACTGCATCTGTACTCATTTTGGATATATGCGTACGCTCATAATGCAAACATCACAAAACCCAAAGCTGCATTCAAAGTGTCTCCTTCAGTGGATTGCTGCATGATTATGGGATATGGGAAAATTGCTACTTCATTTTCTCTTGTTCTGACTACTTGATGGTTAAGATGTTGTTCGATCTTTTTTTTTTTTTTTTTTTTTATTTCAGACCAGAGTCGAAGTTTGAACGCCCCCTTATTGACTGCTCATAATGATATAGTAAAGCCACTTCCACTCGGTGGTCGAAATAAAGCTCAGCACCTGAATTTAAATGAGCTAGCCTTCCATTGGTTAATGGCTACATTATATTTAAAATCATATTCAGTATGAATGTTACAAGCTCAGTTTTATTGAATTACTTTCTTAAAGTTGTATTATTATGAGAATCAAACGACAAAACAAGTTATAATTTATGGGAAATTATGTTGTGGGAAAAGTTATAATATTAAGGGAATAAAGTTGAAATATTATGGGAATAATGTCATAATACAAAGCATATTTCCAAATTGAAAGTTGAAATATTTTGGAAAAAAAAATTGAAAAAATTGGAAAATAATTTACAAAAAAGTCAAAATGAGAAAAAGACAATAATTTTTGATTGATTTTAATTTTGATTTGAAGAAAAAAAAGTTAAGTAAGAATATTATGATAAAGAACAAAATAAGTTTGTACTATTTAGAAAGCTAAATTGGTGGAAAAGCTATAATGTTTTTTGGAATAAAGTCAATATAACTATTACAAAAAGAAAATTGATAATGGTGAAAAAGAAAGTTGAAATATTTGGAAAATTTAAAAAAATACAATAAATTTGAAAATAATTTACAACAAAGCCAATAATATTTAGAGAAAAATACACAATTTTATAAAAAAAAATAAACTTGTAGTACAATACTATGAGGGAACATGATACAATTTTAGTAGTGCAGAGTTGAAATATTAAAGAAAGAAAATTAAGTAAGAATATTATGAGAAACAACAAAATAAGTTTGGGGAAAGTTATGTTTTTGCAATAAAGTCAATATAAGAAAATAAAAGAAAATTTAAATATATTTGGAAAATTGAAAAAAAAAACAGAATAAATTGGAAAATAATTTACAACAAAACCAATAATATTAAAAGAAAAAGACACAATTGGGGAAAGTTATAATTTTTGGGGAATAAAGTCAATATAACTATTACAAAAATAAAATTGACAATGATGAAAAAGAAAGTTGAAATATTTGGAAAATATTTCTAAATATTTCATACTAATGTGCTTTATTTTTAAATATTAAATATTTCATACTAATACACTGTTGCACTTATATCACAAAGCTGACATCCATTTTCACCTTGCATCTTTTCGTTTTTCAGTGGAAAAAGTTTGGACACCCCTGATATAAAGCTTTAGTTATAGTTTTGACGTACTGGGCGTGTCTTGTGTGTGTTATTGATCTATGCGTTTTAATGACGATTCATAATAGTACGGCGTATATTTACCTTATGGGATAGAAATCTGAATCAATCCATGCTGTGAAAAATGAATTGTGGCTTGTGTGAGCCTGAAAGAAGCATCTACTCCATGTGCGTTTGTGTCAGTTTGTGTTTTTTATTCTGTTTCTGTCTCTCAGCTGAGGGCGATCAAATCCCTCATCCCCCTAGGATGGCCATGATGAGAGAAAGGTGGCAAGCGTGCCAATCTCACGCTTAATTAATGGTGACTCCAGGGGGGGGACTATGGAGACAGATGCCTTTCTTCTCTTTGCTCTTTCTAGTTTATTGTTTGTTTCGTGGCGTATCTAAGGGTCAAGTATGGTCACTCCAATCCCCCTTTATAGTTTTCTAGTGCCTCTTTGTAGTAACATTTTACAATACCGCTTAATAGGTTGTAATACAGTAGACTGAACATTATCTTTCATTGTCATATGTTTGTTGTTCCTACACATTAATATTTAGGATGTAGATCATTTGAATTAACTCCAAATGAATGTAGCCTTTAACGTTACTATAGAGCAGCTACACACAATAACCTAAACAGAAAACTTTCTAGATCTTCCAGAATCTGCACCTATTCCAGACGTATTTCCTTTTGCTTTGTGCTTCCAAAGCAAAAACGGTCTGTTTTAATCCGGGTATGCCCACTCCGCTGTGATTGGTCACATGCCCAAAGTGCTTCCTAAGGACAAGCACCAGCAAATACAAATAGGTACTTTGCTGATGTTTGCTAAATACAAGGATGAAGAGTCTTGAACCAGTCATGATGTGCTATATATATCACTATATTGACACTTACTATGGTACCCATTATGTCATTGTATGGTCAAAAAAATACGGTCACGGTACGTGACAAAAAAAAAAATTTAATAAAAAAAAAAAACCTTAAACCACATTAGGAAAGCAGGAAGTGAACAAATGTAACAGTTACTGATTGTAAAATGACCAGATGGAGGGGTAGGATTTAATAAGCTTTGGAACTGTGAACTGATTATGTGATGCATTCAATTGTAATATGATGCATGTTCAAATGAAATAAAACCATTACCATTACCATAACTATGAACCATATATAGAAGTCCGTCCCGCTGTGACATCACAAAGGGGTAGTTTTACCACGCCTTTTGAAACAGAGCGTTTTGAGCCTTTTTTCAGGACTCACTTCCAAATATGAATACCTCATGATTTGAAACTTTGGCATCGTTTTACACGATAATACTACATTCTAAATACATTTATAGGTCTGAAAAGTGGGAAAAGCATAATAGATCCTCTTTAAATAACAGATGTTGAATAAAGTTAGGTCCAAATTGATTCCTACATTTTGTGGGCTTCCTGTGCCCACTTTGAAAATCCATTGTCTATAAAATTGAGGCAACCTGGACACCTTTCCTTTTTGCTTTCCCTATCCATGGTGCTGAATTTAGTGTTATGTGTACTTATGTGTCCTATTTGCACTTGTACGCATGACTGTTATTTCAAACATTGACGCTAACATTGATAAAGATTTAAATCCCAGAACCACCATTTTTTTGGAATTGTGTTCTCAGAGCTTGTGTAATGACAGTAATTTGTCGCTCGGTGTTTGAGCGCCAGCAGCTCACTGCAGGGGTTTTTTAAACCACGGGGGCGTTTCGAATGGATGTCCCTAAGTCCCGCACAGCTGGAACGAACCGTAGGAAATGCTTGTTTATGTGTGTGTGTGTGTGTAAACCTGCTGACTAGTCACCCAACACTTGCACGGCAGGGCTCTAACCCAACGAGGGGACGAGCAAAAACACACAGCTCATGCTCCGGGTGGCGGCAGGCTCGCCTCATGCTGAGAGTTTTCAGACGTTTTAAAACAGTCTACGCGTGCCCAATTAAAATGCAAACCCCGTGTAGAAGCAACAAAGTGCCATATAAGCCACAAACGCACACACAATGTTGACTTTCCGCCGTGCGAAGGGATAAGAGCAGCTGAGTGTAACAGATCACTTCAGTCGCCGACGTCCCCTTAATTATGCTGCATATTTTTTGGGAATAATTGGGGATTAAGAAACAGCCCTACATGTTATTCTTGGAATTTACATCTCAAATCCAGGTTGCTCTTCTTTAAGAACAGATGACATCTAACCCTCGCACGCTCGCACGGATTATGGAAGTGGAACACTTATTAAATCCCGTGTAAGCTATTTGAAAAAGTTCACAGTTTGCTGTAGGAGCTAATATTCTCGATGGTTACGTTAGCATTCAGGCAAAAACATCGGTTCTGTTCTGATATAAAAGCAATAAAAGATCATTGTGACATTCTCTCCACGCTCGTTCTTCAGTTCTGATTAGGTCATGACATTTTTTTTTTTTTTAATAATGTACTTTGGTACGATGTACATTATTATTAAAAAAAAAAACTTAAACTGAATTATGGAAAGCAGGAAGTGAACAAATGTAACAGTTACTGATTGTAAAAGTACCAGATGGAGGGGTAGGATTTAATAAGCTTTGCTTCTTCCTACTCCTTTTGGACATGTGGAACTGTGAACTGATTATGGGATGCATTCAATTGTCGAGTGGTTAGCGCGCAGACCTCACAGCTAGGAGACCCGAGTTCAATTCCACCCTCGGCCATCTCTGTGGTTGAGGTTAATTAGCGACTCCAAATTGTCCATAGGTATGAATGTGAGTGTGAATGGTTGTTTGCCTATATGTGCCCTGTGATTGGCTGGTGACCAGTCCAGGGTGTACCCCGCCGCAGGCCGTGCCATCGGGGGACCAGCACCCGGGCCACCTCGACTCCGACAGACGGGCGGACCCCCACATTAAAGGGAGGAACCCCCAGCCGGCCGGGTCAAAGGGACCCAAGGATGGCACCCCCTCTGCAGACCCGACACAGCCCCCAGTGTGGAGGACCCCCCCATGAGGAAATACTGGAGTTAAAAGCTAAAAACTAAAAGCATAAAATAGGACTAAAAAGATAAAAAACATAAAGTTTAAAAATATTAGTTAAAAATGTGGGGGTCCACCCGTCTGTCGGAGTGTGGACGGCCCCAAAGGTGGCGTTTCCTTGATCCTCAGTGCCATGCCATGTCTCCCTATTGTGTGTGTGTGTGTGTGTGTATCTAGTATGGAGAGTGGGAGGTAGGGGCTTTCTTTGTAATTATTTTCTTTTTAATTGTGGTAATTGTTTTTAATTCTGTAAAGCAATTTGTGTTGCATGTCCTTGCAGGAAAACTTGATATTGATTTGATTTGGCCGTACAGTTGTGGGCGGTCAGCGTGCTTTAATTCTAATTTTATGTCCCGTTCCTTTTTGTGTCATATCTACAGTATTCTGCTGGAATACTGGGAATATCATTAGCTTTTTAACGCTGTTATATGGTTCTCCATTGTTTTGTTTTTTTTACACATCTTCTGTTTTTTTTAATCCTGTTTCAGCATTTCCCTTGTATGTATTTCAACCTCAAACATATGGCAATGTTTCAGACTAATCTATGAATATTAATATTCACATAATCGTGTTTAATACGCACATAGAAGTGCTTTTCTGAGCTTGGCATATAAGCCGACGGAAGCGGGATATTCAGATATACAGTAAAGGTAGAAACGCTAGCCGATGAAAAAGGTTGGTGGCAGTGTTCAAGCACAGGCAGTCGCTTATAGCGGAGGTCCTGAGAAGAAGCCTCACATTGATAGAATAATTAAAATAATTCCTCAGTTGGTTAGTGATCACATTTCAACTTTCATCTGCTAAAAAGACACTAAATGGAATGCTTAATTTGGTTTGTGCTCATTAGGAGCTGAACCCAAGTGGGACCCCTGGCTGCGTTAGAGAGATGTGAAGCTGCCAGCATCCGCCGTTACATAACACCCACATTGATTTGGTATTACAGCCTTGAAGTCATAATAGCCGTCAAATGTGAGAAATACTGAAACGGAATGCAAAGGGAGCTTTAGAAAAGATCCCACAAGGAGAAAAAGGCGAGGTCGGAATTAAGCTATTTGTTTCAGACTTCACACGCTGACTTTATTTAAAGGGCACAAATCACAAACACGGGGAATGTACCAAACCATCACAGCCTTGTCGGGTACTCTGGGTACTCTAGTACTAGTATGCAGTCAGCACACGTAGTCATGTGCTACATCCATAACCCTGCATGTCAACACTTCTATTTACCCTGCGAATCTACCGTATTTTGCCATTTTTCATAACGCACTTGCTTTCATTCAAAAAAAAAAAAAAGTAAATCCTTTGTGGAGCAGCACAATGTCCGATCTGCACCAGCAAGGACTTACACCAGCACAGCAACACTCGTGGAAAATCAGAATTTCCCTTCTGTGGCCGAGAAATGCCATTTAACAACTCTAATGAAACAAAACATGATGCCAAGGTCCAAATGTTAGCCTGATTTGTGTGCTGCAGTCTGCTTCTGGATGGAATAATTGTCATTTATTTTCCTTTTTATTCATGTTTTTTGCACTTCTCAGCCACTGTATAGTGTATATATATCCACTGGCGCCAGAAAATGTCCCTTATTTTACCCTGCAAATGTCTTTACACCAGCATTCATCCCACTCATAATAGGTTCTTTCCTGTGCTGGGGGGGCTGGAGGGGTAGTGCTGGTGTTAAATCTTATGGAAGATTATAATTTCCATTATTTTTCCTTTTGTATTGCTGGTGGAAATTCTCATAGAAGAATCAAATCTCCCTTATTTTCTCTCAATGTCCCTTCTTTTTTCCAGACAATGTCCCTTCTTTTTTCCAGAAAATGTCCCCTATTTTTGTTGCACGGTGTTCGAGTGGTTAGCACGCAGACCTCACAACTAGGAGACCAGGGTTCAATCCCACCCTCGGCCATCTCTGTGTGCAGTTTGCATGTTCTCCGGGTTTTCTCTAGGTACTCCGAGAACATGCACTCCCGCATTCCAAAAACATGCTAGGTTAATTGGCAACTCCAAATTCATCCCACTCATAATATGTTTTTTTTCCTGTGCTGGGGGGGGTTGGAGGGATTGTGCTTGTGTTAAATCTTATGGAAGATGATAATTTCTATTATTTTTCCTTTGTTTTGCTGGTGGAAATTCTCATAGAAGAATCAAATCTCCCTTATTTTCTCTCAATGTCCCTTCTTTTTTCCAGAAAATGTCCCCTATTTTATAACAAAAATGTCTTTACACCAGCTTTCATCCCATTCATAATATGTTCTTTCCTGTGCTTGTGTTAAATCTTATGGAAGATTATAATTTCCATTATTTTTCCTTTGTGTTGCTGGTGGAAATTCTCATAGAAGAATCAAATCTCCCTTATTTTCTATCAATGTCCCTTCTTTTTTTCAGAAAATGTCCCCTATTTTATAACAAAAATGTCTTTGCACCAGCTTTCATCCCATTCATAATATGTTCTTTCCTGTGCTGGTGTTAAATCTTATGGAAGATTATAATTTCCATTATTTTTCCTTTCTGTTGCTGGTGGAAATTCTCATAGAAGAATCAAATCTCCCTTATTTTCTCTCAATGTCCCTTCTTTTTTCCAGAAAATGTCCCCTATTTTATAACAAAAATGTCTTTGCACCAGCTTTCATCCCATTCATAATATGTTCTTTCCTGTGCTGGTGTTAAATCTTATGGAAGATTATAATTTCCATTATTTTTCCTTTCTGTTGCTGGTGGAAATTCTCATAGAAGAATCAAATCTCCTTTATTTTCTATCAATGTCCCTTCTTTTTTTCAGAAAATGTCCCCTATTTTATGACACAAATGTCTTTACACCATGTGATTAGTTTGGAGCTTGTTTTTGACCAAAGGGGAAGCTAGAAGTGGATATCACATTCATGGGGTAGATACTTTTTCAAGTGGCACTGAACAATTTTGCTGTCTAGTCAATATATTAATTATGTCAATATATTAATTATGCATTGTACTCAAAACATTTGTGCACCCCCACTTGTGAAATGTTGTTTGTTGTGGAGGGGGGAGGTGCTGGTGGAAGAATTTCCCTTATTTCTTCTAATTTGTCTTCATATTTCCCCGTATTTTGTCTTCAGAGGGCGGGTGGCGGGGGGCAATACTTGCAGAAAATAAGAATTTGCCTTATTTTCTCTATTTATTTTTCTAGAAAATGTAACTTATTTTGTCTTCAACAGAATTGAAGTGGCTGTATATATGTATGTCTGCTTATTTTTACACTTGTTTGTGTGTGTGTGTGTGTGTGAGAGAGAGAGAGAGAGAGAGAGAGAGAGAGAGAGAGAGAGAGAGAGAGAGAGAGAATAAGTCTGTTTGTCATAAGGCTTCCCTGATGACCTTGTACACTGCGGCAGGGGGGTGATTAAGGATCAGGGCTGAAGACCATTTCCTTTTGCAGGGGAAGACGGATGACCCTGTTTGAAAGTGGCTGCCTTTGGCCTCGGGGCAATTAGAGTTTTCTGTGTGCCAGCAACCTTCTCTGTGCTGTGTGTACGGTCGCTGGCCTTTTTTTTTTTCCTGTGAAATCTTCTGCACAGAAGCCATTCTGCTGAAACCAGTTAGTCACCCAGCACTTGTCTCCCTTTCTTTCCATTTCTTCTTAAACCCATGAAGGCAATTAAGGCATATCAATATTTGATGTGCAAGATCATTAAACAGAGCTTTGGGCTCTACAAGTTGATACTGGTTCTAATTCTGTTGCCATTTACCAACAAAATGTAAGGAATACTGGCTTGACAACTGATCCTTCTTGCTAATGGCTTCCATTTTACAAGTGATGGAACCCAGCAATAAAGCAGCATTGTGTAACATGTCATATAATTTGGTTGATACGAATTCCGATAGCAAAACAACCACAAATAATGTTTTGAGTACAAGACATAATTAATATAATGACAAGAAAGCAAAATTGTTCAGTGCCACTTGAAAAAGTTTCTACCCCATGAACGTGATATCCACTTGTAGCTTCTCTCTTGGGCAAAAACAAGCTCCAAACTAATCACATTGCTTGTTTGTTTTAAAAACAAAATGGAGTTTGTGGTAATTCTGATAGCAAAACAACCACACATAATGTTTTGAGTACAAGACATAATATAATGACAAGACAGCAAAATTGTTCAGTGCCACTTGAAAAAGTTTCTACCCCATGAACGTGATATCCACTTGTAGCTTCTCTCTTGGGCAAAAACAAGCTCCAAACTAATCACATTGCTTGTTTGTTTTAAAAACAAAATGGAGTTTGCGGTAATTCTGATAGCAAAACAACCATACATAATGTTTTGAGTACAAGACATAATATAATGACAAGACAGCAAAATTGTTCAGTGCCACTTGAAAAAGTATCTACCCCCTGAACATGATATCCACTTGGAGCTTTTGAGTACAAGACATAATTAATATTATGACAAGACAGCAAAATTGTTCAGTGCCACTTGAAAAAGTATCTACCCTGTGAACGTGATATCCATTTGTAGCTTCCCCATTGGGCAAAAACAAGCTCCAAACTAATCACATTGCTTGTTTATTTTAAAAATTTTGTTTGTGACATTTGGAGTCCAAAAAACAGAGACTAGGTGTGCAATTCTGGCAAGCTCAGCAAAGTGCGTTAGGAAAAAAAGCAAGAGAAGTTTAACACCAAAAGGTTTGACAAGGGATTGATCAATGCATGTGTCAAAGCAATCAAACAGAAACCATTGAGGTTTTATAGACTTGTTTTGATTGTAGCATGTCTCGATAGCAAAACAACCACAAATAGTGTTTGGAGTACAAGATATAATTAATATAATGACAAAACAGCAAAATTGTTCAGTGCCACTTGAAAAAGTATCTACCCCATGAACGTGATATCCACTTGTAGCTTCCCGGTTGGGCAAAAACAAGCTCCAAACTAATCACATTGCTTATTTGTTTTAAAAACAAAACGTGGTTTGTGACATTTGGAGTCATTGAGTAGGCGTGTAATTTTCTGATTTTATTCGACCATAATTTCATACTTTGCACTTTACTTTTGTTATTTTACGGATGTTTGTGCCACATAGAAATGTGCAGTTTTCAAAACTGTGTGATTACACGAGATTTGCCCTGGCATGAGAATGAGGGAACACATTATTTAACATCTACTATTTAATAAAAACAAAATAAATTTAGTAAAGTAAAAAAAAAAAAAATAAATAAATTGCATGGTGGAAAGCTTCTGGTTCCCGGAGAATAAAGATGAAGATGTTAGGATTAGGCAGATGGTTCATTGTAACTCAAATCGTCTAAAGCGAAAATAAATGAGTTTCCATATATTTATTCAAAACCTCATCAAAATGTAATTGGATCTTGCACAGCACATGTCCCCCCACTCTATGAAACCGTGTTTCATAGAAATAATCGTGTTGTATTTAGAGAGGACAACTTTTAAGCAATTTATTTTATCTTTCAGTCTGCGGTGCCGTTTGCACCACAGGCAGTCTTTACCCCTTTTCTTATCTGGCACAGTGAGGAGCGTGGACAGAAGTTATGGCAGTGTGACAGATAAGGATAGGGGCACGGTGCCATTGATTCCCCTTGTAATACAAGCGTGAGCCTTGTCGGCCTGCCAAAGCTCAGATTGGACACGATAACGAGCACAAGAGACAGTCGTCGACAAAGAAGCGAAACATCACCCATGAAGATGACTATCTTGCCAACAAGGACCATATCCGCAGAGTACTGGAACGGGAACTAGCGAAATAGTTAGAAAGCGGAGATTAAAGTCTTACTTCTGAGTCTTACATCCCGAGAAATATTCTACTTCATGTATTTCTACGGAGCATATGAAAAATATAAAGGTCCAAGGTGACCAAGGAGCACCCCAGGGAATAAGAAGTTGCTTTGAATTCTGTCTTTGATTTGCCCTTGCCTCTGCGTCGTCACTTTGATCTCTCAAAGTGTAACCATATTGCATTTCCATGGCAACTGATGAAGCGCTGGAGGAAAACGTATTTGTTTGAGTTTGTTTTTTTTTATTTTATTTTTTTTTTATCAGTGCAAAAAGCAGTTTTAGCATTCAGGCACTCTGCCTTTGTAAATAAACCAAATTGGGTATGATAGACGGAGTAATGGGGTTCCATAATGTGTTGTTTTTTTTTTCTCAAAAGGCATTGTTTCGCTGTGTTTACATCACCCTTTAGGGCAGAAATGTGTTTGAAGGTCATTTATTATGATTGCGGTGCGTTCGGGAGCAGCTTCCCTCATGTAATGAATGACTATGTGGAATATATACAGTGGGCTTGTGTTTCTTCTTCACCTCCCCAGACAGCACTGTCATGCTCATACTTCATCTCATGTTAGTAAGCCTCCAGTCATCGCTGCCTTTTAGCCTTTACATTGCTTTTATTGACCCGGGGGGGTGGGGGGGGGGGGGGGGGGGGGGTGATAGACCGGGCTTGGTACATAGTCTTTTTTCACTCCAAATGATGAGCATAAACTATTGCAGTGATGTGTCCACTGATCACATCTTCATCCTGCACTCTGGCCCATGCACACAGTTTCTTAACAGAACATTACCCAGCATGCCTTGCATGTATACGGTAATCTCTCGTTTACTGCAGTTAATTGGTTCCAGAACCAATCGTGACATCAATTGTGTTCATAGAGCATGGAAAACATGTTCACAAGCTTCTAAATACAGTTTTTTAAATATCATTAGAGCCCTTTAGACAAGAAATAGCACCCCTATAGTCACCTTTACACTCATATTATCCAAGTAGAGATAATGGTAGAAAATCAGACATACATAAGGATCAATAAGATATATGAGCTGCAGCGGTGAGACGCTTTCCTCTCCTTTGCGTGCTTTTCTCGAGCAGATATCTGCAGCTGTGTGTCGGATGAAAGGCACCCAAGGTGCCTTCACGGACATCGGGTCCTTACATTACCAGGCGTAGACTCGCGACTCACTGAAAACAGCTCCTGAACCCACTTCTGGGTCCCGATCCACCAGTTGAGAAATTTGCTTCAGAGCAAGCAAGTGAGAGCTTTTCTCCCTGTCACTCACACACACTGGTGAGTTGGAGAGATGCAGCCGGGACCAGCTTGGAAATACGTTTTTTTTTTTTTTGCAGTCTGCTGTTCATTTATTCATTTTCTCCCAGCTGTCTTTGGGTGAGAGGCGGGGTACACCCTGGACTAGTGGCCAGCCAATCACAGGGCACATATAGACAAACAACCATTCACACTCACATTCATACCTATGGACAATTTGGAGTCGCTAATTAACCTAGCATGTTTTTGGAATGTGGGAGGAAACCGGAGTACCCGGAGAAAACCCACGCATGCACGGGGAGAACATGTCGACTCCACACAGAGATGGCCGAGGGTGGAATTGAACTCGGGTCTCCGACTTTTATTAAAAGGATCTTGGAAAAAGTGGGGTAATCTTGTATTCAGGCTCGTCTTACATTCGGGTCAATACGGCACAGTACTGTATATAGATCATTTAGAATATTTATTCAAATAATGTCAGAAGTGAGCATCTTCAGCTGCCCTTCATGTTGTGTTCGTGAACGTCAGCGCTTTGAGCTATGACTCATCTTCGGAGCCTGTCTGTCTTCATCGATCCCTCATAGGATCTGCTTGACGTGCAGAAGCAGTCAGAAATAAATGTTTTATTGAGGCCCGGTTATTGATTTTTGTTGTAGCGTTGTTTGAGTTAAGATTCTTAGGTGACGTCATCTCGATAATAAGGTGTGATGTTTAGAGACACCTGCTCGCTTCACCCTTTGTACGCTCGCTTGCATTGCGTGACGTAGTAGTGATGTACACTAACCAAAAATAGTGGTTGGTCGGCTTGGAGAACATTATGGTGGAGGGGTTATCAGTCAGTAAGACAAAGGTCTGCGGGCTCACTATCTATTTTAGATCAAAATGTTTTTAACCCTTAAATGCATAAGTGGGTCAAAAATGACCCGGTCAGGTTGTTTTCTTGAAATATCTTTGTAATGAAAATTTTTTATCATTTCATATTCCAGGTATTCCTTAAAAAACATTTTTTTGATATCATGCCATTCACATTTTTAACTTACATTTTAAGAATTTTTTGTTTTTGTGTTACTACCCCAACCTTTCATAAGTGGGTCAAAAATGACCCGGTCAGGTTGTTTTCTTGAAATATCTTCATAATGAAAATTTTTTATCATTTCATATTCCAGGTATTCCTCAAAAAACATGTTTTTGATATCATGTCATTCACATTTTTAACTTACATTTTAAGAATTTTTTGTTTTTGTGTTACTACCCCAACCTTCCATAAGTGGGTCAAAAATGACCCGGTCAGGTTGTTTTCTTGAAATATCTTCGAATTGCTAATTTTTTATCATTTCATATTCCAAGTATTCCTCAAAAAACATGTTTTTGATATCATGCCATTCACAGTTTTAACTTACCTTTTATACATTTTAAGACATTTTTGTTTTTGTGTTACTACCCCAACCTTCCATAAGTGGGTCAAAAATGACCCGGTCAGGTTGTTTTCTTGAAATATCTTTGTGATTAATTTTTTTTATCCTTTCATATTCCAGGTATTCCTCAAAAAACATGTTTTTGCTATCATACCATTCACATTTTTAACTTACCTTTTATACATTTTAAGAAATTTTAGTTTTTGTGTTACTACCCCAACCTTCCATAAGTGGGTCAAAAATGACGTGGTCAGGTTGTTTTCTTGCAATATCTTTGTAATGAATTTTTTTTTATCATTTCATATTCCAGGTATTCCTCAAAAAACACGTTTTTGATATAATGCCATTCACATTTTTAACTTACATTTTAAGAAATTTTTGTTTTTGTGTTACTACCCCAACCTTCCATAAGTGGGTCAAAAATGACCTGCATGCATTTTCTATGGAATCCAATAGGAACCTTTGATTCTTATCAACTTATCAACTCCTAAATATAATACTAAAAATCATAGAAGTGATTATTCCTCACCAAAATGGCAAAATTGGCATAAAAACGCATTGATTCTAGTATGGGTCATTTTTGACCCACTTATGGAAGAGTGTAGGACCCAAGGTTTTTCGCTATTTATTCCGTATTTTGCTTTGTGGACTAGGGCACAGTAAAAAAAGCGTTCTCCGAACACTTTATGTAAATCCCACCAACCCGGAATAAAAATGACAACCAAAGCTTTTTGAGGAGAATAATAATTACACCAAAAAATAAATGTTTTTGCTACCACAGCATATCCAACTCTATGTTATGGAGATTTTGAGAATTGGATTTCTCCAGCTGTGAAATCAGTTTCTGCAGTCCTGCTGGAAACCAGATGATCATTATGCTACACCGCTGTAGCCTCACTTCTCTGCTCGCACGCGTTGCCATGGCATTTTGTACCCTACCAGCTCTCTATTTTTTCCATCGACAGCCTCATGTTGATTCCGCCCAATGGCTGACCGGGAAAAAAAAAAAAAACAAACAAAAAAAAAACAATACGCTTTAGGTGTCACTTCACTGGCTTTGCATTAAGTAAAAACGCACTTTCAAGCCGTGGCGAGAAAGCACTTCAATCAGAAGCGTAAAGGCAGGCAGGGATGCATTCAATGTTTGCGAAGATGAGTGGGCTACACATCTTTTGGGCCTGCAAATGTCAAACATCGCACTTCCAACGCCACCCTCTTAGTTCAGAGAACGCAATCAGCCACTTTGATGAGAGAGCCTCTCACTCAAAGTGCGTAGATGATGAACTGTCAACTGAAGAGCAAAGTCCTTCTGTCTTCTTTTACGATGCATGAGCCCGGACCAAAAACTGTATGTAGTATTGCACAGGTGATATTTTTCCACATGAAAAAAAAACAACGTATGCAATTGTAGTGAAACTACATTAGACCAGGGGTCTGCAACCCACGGCTCCAGACCCGCATGTGGCTCTCCAGCCTCTTTGTTGTGGTATTTAACACACAAACTTGTCGGCTTAAACAACAAATGTATTCATTTAATTTACACATATATTTATGTACATATATCTACTATATTAGCAAGATCTGTTACTAGCAAGAGTACTCGATCAACTCAGCTTTTCTTCTTTGAGCTACTTTAATACCCCAAAATTCCCTCTAAATCTGGCAGTCAATCAAAGATATCAGGTAAAAACTTTTAAAAGTTTATAAAATATTGTTTTTTTTTATTATGTTTTGCAGCTCCGGTCTATTTTCCTTTAGTCAGTCAACGGGAAAAATGGCTCTTTTGATAGGAAAGGTTGCCGACCCCTGCATTAGCCGAATTACTTTAAAGTATGTTTGTGCTGTTATTTTAATTGAAATGAAATGTTCAATTAGATCTGGGTTCAATTCCACTCTCAGCCATCTTTGTGTGGAGTTTGCATGTTCTCCCCGTGGGTTTTTCTCCGGGTACTCCGGTTTCCTCCCACGTTCCAAAAATATGCTAGATTAATTGGTGACTCCAAATTGTCCGTCTTTCTTTCAATAAAATACAGTTTAAAAAAGGGCATATTTTGGACATTGGTGCAAGTGGTGATTAATCAGGATTAATTAATTTGAGAACTAATTAATCGCACAATACACCATTTTCAAAATATTAACTTCAAGCAGTGAATGAAGCCTGCGCGCTAACCATACTTCCACCATGTAGGCTTCACAGCTAGGAGACTCGGGTTCGATTCCCGACTTGGGATGTGTGGAGTTTGCATGTTCTCCCCGTGCATGCGTGGGTTTTCTCCGGGTACTCCGGTTTCCTCCCACATTCCAAAAACATGCTAGGTTAATTGGCGACCCCAAATTGTCCATAGGTATGAATGTGAGTGTGAATGGTTGTTTGTCTATATGTGCCCTGTGATTGGCTGGCCACCAGTCCAGGGTGTACCCCACCTCTCGACAGAATGAATGAATGAATAAATGAAATGTTTCTTCAGACATTCGCATCCAATATGGATGTTTTATTATTTGATTAGATTATATGGAACTTTATTGTGTCCTCAGGGAAATTAAGGTTCCAATAACAGCCACCAAAGTAAACAGGTATAAATAATATTGCATAATAAAATCTGAATTTAACAAAAACTATTATGGAAATGACGGTGAGACTATTTAAATGATTACTTACAACGATGCTGCGGTAATGCTTGCATCAAAGGTTGTGCAAATACCGAATGGGAGTGCAGGGGAATTTGCCGAAAGGGGAGTGAAGTGGCCATTTCCTGTCCCTCTGTGTCCCTTACCTCCCATATCTATTGTCATCATCATCATAACAAGCAATAACCAAGACATTCACACAATCATAATGTGGCTTCAATAAATAATGCTATGTTTACCAGGGGGGGGGGGCTGTATTTTACATCCATTTCATTTAAAGCTGCCACTTTTGCGCTTTTTTTTTTCCCCCAGCCTTGTGCCACCGTAATTGGCTGCAATGTGTACACAGACGCATATTTGATGCGCGTATGGAATATTATTTGTTAGCGATATGCTTACAGCAGAGGGGAACCGGTGCCCTACCGAATGCAGTAAGCTAAAGTATGATGGGGGCGCCTTTCATTAGTCTGTCAAAACCAATGATATTTAGAACCCCCCCACATCCCCACCCCACCCATCCAACCTCGCATACAGCCACCAGAAAACTCAATCAATGCTTTTGATTTCATAACCCTGCAAGGTGACAGCACCTGTTTTATTGCCCTGCTGATTATTTCTAATAAACAGCGGCTGCTCGGCACGGCTTGAAATACAACCCCCCCCCCTTTCTTCTTGTCATACTCGGTTTGCCCCAAAAGAAGACGAAAGAAAGAGAGGGGGGGGGGGGCTTAACAGAAAAGTGTTGATCTATGAAAGCTTGCCCAAGTTATTGATTGTACGAAGCAGCGAAGGGGTGAGTGGGTAAATAATAACTGGTGGAGGGTGAAGGAAAACAATTATCCCGCGTTGGCGGAAAGCCCATAAAGTGCAGAATGATAAACACTGTGAAATATGATGGCGCTGAAGTGATATGTAAAGCCAAAGGGGAGGGGGGGGGGGTCTATGTGTGCAGAGATATGGACTCGCTGTGTGGATGTTCCCGCCTAACTGATGTGTGTGTTTTTTTTTTTTTTTGTCTACAGACCACAGATGACATTGTTTCATCAGCCGAGTGCTCCAGCGACGACGAGGACCTGGAAGAGTGTGATTCCGGACATACAGGTGGGATGAGTGTGTCGAAGTTGTGCTTGCTCGAGTCTAGTCCCCCCCCTTCCTTTCCCCCCCTTCCGAATGTTCTTTTATTTGCTTCCGAGGAGACTCTCCTCTCTTAGCATCATGTCCCATTGGAGCTTCAAGTGTAACTTAGAAATATGGAATAGAAATGAAACCGGTCTTTCCCCACAAGAATTTAGGAGGATATAGCTGGAAAAGTGAAAGACTTTTTTATTATGGATTTTATTATGAATTAATATTAGTACACTAGTATGATGAGTTCATGTCTATTACTATTATTAGCTTTGCCATTATTATTTTATTATCCTGTTACTATCATCAGTATCAATTAGCAGTATTAATATGTAGTATCATATTATTGTTGCTTTTAATGACTATATTGTCATTTTTAATATATATATTATTAGTAGTATATCACCTTTATTATTATTATTATTATTATTGCCATTGTTAGCATTATTATTACTTCCACTGTTCTGATTATTATTACTATTGTCATTATTACTATTATTTGTGCGCTCAGGAGCAATTATGCAACGGTTCTATGGTCGTCATCACTCTTTCTCATTACTATTATTAGCTTTGTTGTTATTTTATTATCCTGTTACTATCATCATTAGCAGTGTTAATATGTATTATCATATTATTGTTGCTTTTAATGACTATATTGTCATTTTAATGCATATATTATTAGTAGTATATCACCTTTATTATTATTATTGCCATTGTTAGCATTATTAATACTTCCACTGTTCTGATTATTATTACTATTGTCATTATTACTATTATTTGTGTGCTCTTGTACATATCAAGAGCAATTACGCAACGGTTCTATGGTTGTCATCACTCTTTCTCATTACTATTATTAGCTTTGCTGTTATTATTATATTATCCTGTTACTATTATCATTAGCAGTATTAATATGTATTATTATTTTATTGTTGCTTTTAATTACTATATTGTCATTTTTAATACAGATATTATTAGTAGTATATCACCTTTATTATGATTATTATTGTCATTGTTAGCATTATTAATACTTCCACTGTTCTGATTATTATTACTATTGTCATTATTACTATTATTTGTGTGCTCTTGTACATATCAAGAGCAATTATGCAACGGTTCTATGGTCGTCGTCACTCTTTCTCATTACTATTATTAGCTTTGCTGTTATTTTATGATTATTTTACTATCATCATTAGCAGTATTATGTATTATCATATTATTGTTGCTTTTAATGATGAATACGAAGTAATTATTATTACTTCCACTGTTCTGATTATGATTACTATTGTCATTATTACTATTATTTGTGTGCTCTTATACATATCAAGAGCAATTATGCAACGGTTCTATGGTCGTCATCACTCTTTCTCATTACTATTATCCTCCCTTGGTGGTATCAAGGTTTTATGTATTTGTTAATTGCTGAGAAAGTATCAGCAGGAGTAATAATATCATATTTTTGACCTTATTACTGTGAAATATTTCAGCCTTAAAAGGTTCCTACTAAAAATGTCCTACTAAATTCTTGTGAGATGATTTTGCCGCTTTTGCGTGAGGCTCCCAACTTAGTTCTTTTAGTTGTAGTTGACATGCTTGGCACGTTCCCTGGAAGAAGTCACACTTTTAAAACCGCAAATAAACACAACTTTTCAAAAGAAACAAAAAAACCAGGACACGGTAAAAAAAAAAAAAAAAAAGAAGTTACACTTAGCTATGGGGCCACTGCTTGCTGACATGATGATGCGTTGATACTAATTTTGCTCTCTCAGCATCGGGTGGAGAGGCAGCTTGACACAAAGTACAAAATTAGTATCAAGCCCCCCCCCCCCCATGTCGCCCGGCGCTGATGCTTCAAAATGTATCTGTCCTCTACCTTAGTTCCTCTTGCTGTGGGTGTGTCTCCTTTGACCCAGGATACATTTTGAGATTGTTTTGAGAACAAAGATGCTTTCAGCATAGACAGCGTTGATATGTAGCAGACTAACTGCAACACGGCCTCCCTTACCTCCTCCTCTTCCTCCTTCTCTTGTTTGTAACTCTTGTTTCCTTTTGTTGGAGGCTTGCCTTACCTGAAACATTCTAATAGAGAACAGATATCCTCGAATTTCTGTGCGCATTGTCTCTCTTCCCTCCTCCCTACACACACACACACACACACACATTTATGCACATACATAAACATGCATATAAAGAATAAATGTGTCTTTTGTGATTCAATCACAAATTTTTGAGGAGACTTGGGTTTGGGTGATTTGATACCACCTTTAAGTTTTTTTTGATGACTAACAAAATATGTCCTTTGTCATACATACGTATAGTGTAGAATAATGTATTTGGATATCATTATTATTCCAAAAGTGACAAGACAAGCAAGATTTCATTGGCATTCATGGCATTCATTTAATTGGGACAAGTTAACTGTCCCTCCCAGCCACAGACTGTGCCCAGACCCCCCCCCCCCTTTATGTTTAGTGTCAAGTAAGTCACCATTTTGCGCTGACATGTGAGTCTATACTATGCCTTAAATGTCTTATTTAATGTTATTATGTCGACTATATTGGGTAATATAAGTGGTAACTATAACTAGGGGTGTTATTTTATGTCTAGAGGGCTCTAATCATGTAAAAAAACATATTTAAAAGGTCATAAAGATATTTTTCTATGCTGTATGAAAATATTCAATGTAGAAATAAGGAGTAAATAAGAAACCTAATTCCGAGAAAAACTAACAACAGTTGTGGCGATAAACTTGGGGGTGTTATTGTATCATTAGACGCCGCAGTGGAATAACGTTTATAGACATTAGTGGGAAAAAAATTAAAAATAAAAAAAAACAGCAAATCCTATTAGAAAGCTTAAAAGCCCGTATATAGTCTGTAGGCTGTAGTTTACCAATGTCTGTTATGGAGAAGTACTGTATTTTCCGGACTATAAGTAGCATTTTTTTTTTTTACATAGGTTGGCTGTTCCTGTGACTTGTACTCCGGAGCGATTTTATAAATGAAAATATATAATTTCTGAGAACGAAATTGTGTTAGCATATCTTACACCTATTCAGCCTGTTCTCTATTCTTTTATTGTTAGAACTTGCCTTTCAAGAGGACGTAATGTCTGTTTTGGTCATGTAATTTGTAAAATAATTAATTATACTCCAGTGCGACTTATGTATGTGTTTTTCTACCTAATTATACATTTTTGGCCTTGTGCGACTTATATTCCGGAGCGACTTATAGTCCAGAAAATACAGTAATATCATTCAGGCGGGGCACACACCGGACTGGTGGCCAGCCAATAACAGGGCACATATAGACAAACAACCATTCACACTCACATTCATACCTATGGACAATTTGGAGTCGCTAATTAACCTAGCATGTTTTTTGGAATGTGGAACCCCCCGCATGCACAGGGAGAACATACAAACTCCACACAGAGATAGCCGAGGGTGGAATTGAACCCTGGTTGTTTTGGTCAAGTAGTTTGTAAAATGCGACTTATGTATGTTTTTTTCTAATTATGCATTTTTGGCCTTGTGCGACTAATTGAAATACTTAAAATACTTAAAATACTTAAAATACTTAAAATACGGTAATGTAGGTGAGCTAGGGTTGGCCTTGCCATGTTTACATGCTATTTGAACACCACTACTACGTTTCTGTCCAATTCCAAGTGTCACTCCTCCACTCATATTTGGGATTAGAACAACTAATCATATATTTATTATTCGTTAACTCTACTAAAAAGGCCCGAGTAATATTTTTCTTCCCATGTACTTTGGACCACATTGAGTGGTTGATTTTAAACCTCAAACCCAAGTTTTGTCAAAAGTGTCCAAATAGTGTAAGAGGTCTCTACTGGTACCCCTCCCCTCATATAGTGGCAACATACAGTACGTACTCCAACACACTCATATGTACTGTACATCTCACCATGTTGACACAGAAATTCATATCCTCATTCCTTGACTCACGTCCAGTCGTTTGAACAGTTGCATGATGACTTGTTTGATTTCTTTTCTGTTGCTTTGGTCTTTTTTTTTTTCCTGTGATGCGCCTGTGAACATCTTCTGTGTCGATTGAGGCCCACTTGCTGGGTCGTTTAAGATTTTTATTTTGGGGTCTGGATGGTTTGAGTAAGGGACGCGACTGGGGCAGTTTTGTTTGATTTTGTAGTGTTTTTTTTTTTTTTTTGGTGTCCTCCTCATCATCCGTCGTCCATCCTCCAAGCAAGGATAGAGCTGCTACTCCTCCCGTTTTTGCCTCATCTTGTGCCGCATGAACTTTTGGTGGTTGGAAAATTCAAAGTTGTCCTCCTCATTAAGTTTGTGTTGATTTATTATTTTGTGCCATATGGCTTCTAAACAAACATGCCCCCCCCCACACCCCCTCTCCATTTTTTCTTTTTTAAACTTAGAAAAAGGCAACAAAATCTTTTATTGCCATCATCATTTATTTATTTTGGCCTTGTGCAGGCGACTCCATTCTGTCTCAAGAAAGTTGTGTGTGAAAGAATGACCCCTCCCCCTACCGTCCCTTTCCTCGCCCAAGTGTTAACCCCCCCCTGACTTCCATCCCAAGTCACCCATCCTCTTTGGTTCCGCCTCTGTTTGAATGCAGATGGCATAAAAAGACTTTTATTGCCACAAAGTATATCTGTTTTTCTATTCTATCTGTTGCTCCAAGTAGAAGGCATTTGTGGCATGTACCCCGTACTGGACTGTACTGTAGCTCTAGAACTAACAGACCCCCCCCCCCCCCCTTCGTTCCTCTCCCCTCCTCTACATGCTACCAGCTTCTGCATGAATATGATTGGCCTCCATTTTCTGTGCTGCTTCTTCTCCCTCACCCATAAGTGTCTGCTGACTCCCACCCCCCCCCCCCAGCTGGCTTGTGCAACATGTCGGCATGTGTTTTCAGGGGGACACAGCAGGGGGGCCCGCAGCGCCACCGTAGCTCCTCCCCCTTGAGATTGTCTTGTTGATGCTTGAACTTGTCGTCACAGTTCCGTCTGCGTCTCCTGTCTCCTGTGTGCGGGTGTATCATAGTTGTGTTGTCTGTGTGATATAAAAATGTTCAACCCTCTTTGCCCTTTTATCCCATGCGGGTTCCACAGGAGAGCAAATAAGGAGTCATGACCATCCTCTGATGACAGTCTCAGAACAATCTTGTCATTTTTGCTATTATTTAATTGAGCGTTAACTCAGGATGCGAGGACGATCAATGGAGGTTTTTTTTTTTTATATATAAACAGTAGCAATAGCAGTACAACTAGGTCTAATATAAAAAGTCAGCATGGGATGTGGAAACAGGAAGTGACAAGAAAAAGTGCGAACAGAGATACCAGCAGGGAGCATCGTTTAAGTTTAGAGTCCAAGCAGAAACAACCGTCCATCGAAACTGGCTAAAATCCAAGCTTATCCTACACAGAAGAGTAATTACCGGTAGCCAACAGGTACGATCCAAGCTACCTCCAACAGGAGTAACAGCAGCAAAACGAAAATAATGACAAACCAGAAAAAAAAAAAAAAAAAACTATAAGCTGACCTGTCATGCCCAGCGGGACATTTTTCAGACAAAATGATCTACCACCAAAACACCAAAATATATAACATGTATATAACACATTTGGTTGACACACTTTTGGCGCATTTGAAACAAGAGGCTACCCTAAGAAAGACTAGACTCTAATCTTGTTTTAATCTTTTTTTCCCGTTCAGCCGTAGAGCATAGGTAAGTTTCAGGGAAATATCAGTTCCCAACAAAAAAGACAAAAACAGTTTTTCTGAAAAAATAAATTTACATAACTCACTTTTTCGAGCATAGGTAAGTTTCAGGGAAATATCAGTTCCCAACAAAAAAAGAGAGAAACTGTTTTTGTGAAAAGATACATTTACATAACTCACTTTTTCGAGCATAGGTAAGTTTCAGGGAAATATCAGTTCCCAACAAAAAAGACAAAAACAGTTTTTCTGAAAAGATAAATTTAAATAACTCACTTTTTCGAGCATAGGTAAGTTTCAGGGAAATATCAGTTCCCAACAAAAAAAGAGAGAAACTGTTTTTGTGAAAAGATACTTACATAACTCACTTTTCGAGCATAGGTAAGTTTCAGGGAAATATCAGTTCCCAACAAAAAAGACAAAAACAGTTTTTCTGAAAAGATAAATTTAAATAACTCACTTTTTCGAGCATAGGTAAGTTTCAGGGAAATATCAGTTCCCAACAAAAAAGACAAAAACAGTTTTTCTGAAAAGATAAATTTAAATAACTCACTTTTTCGAGCATAGGTAAGTTTCAGGGAAATATCAGTTCCCAACAAAAAAGACAAAAACAGTTTTTCTGAAAAGATAAATTTACATAACTCACTTTTTCGAGCATAGGTAAGTTTCAGGGAAATATCAGTTCCCAACAAAAAAAGAGAGAAACTGTTTTTGTGAAAAGATACACTTACACAACTCACTTTTCGAGCATAGGTAAGATTCAGGGAAATATCAGTTCCCAACAAAAAAGAGAAAAACAGTTTTTCTGAAAAGATAAATTTACATAACTCACTTTTTCGAGCATAGGTAAGTTTCAGGGAAATATCAGTTCCCAACAAAAAAAGAGAGAAACTGTTTTTGTGAAAAGATACATTTACCTAACTCACTTTTTCAAGCATAGGTAAGTTTCAGGGAAATATCAGTTCCCAAGAAAAAAAGAGAAAAACAATTTTTGAAAAAAAACAAACTATAAGCTGACCTGTCATGCGGAGCGGGACATTTTTCAGACAAAATGATCTACCACCAAAACATATAACATGTATATAACACCAGTAAACTACTATTCTAAATACTATGACTGGTATTTCCCATTGACAGTTTTAAAGTTCAGTGCATATCAGTCAATAATAAAAATAACCACAGATCATCAACTTATAGAGTTTAAGTATAGACCAATGCGTACAGTACAGGCACAGACGGCATCAAAAATGCATAAGGTACAAATATAAGGTACTTTCTTCCAATAGGCCAGACAAAAACCCATCATGTTTCCCATAGGAAATCCAATTAATCCATTCCAGACACCCAGAAATATTCACAGAAATATACATATATACAGAATAATTATGTTTTTACATAATTTAATTTGGCCGTATAGCCTTATTTAGCAGTCACACTCGAAAAAAATAGCCGGAGTAATATGAGTTTGTTTGGGAATGATACACAACAGGGCAAACAGACTCGTTTGTTACGTGCAATATTGTATGCAAACCCTTGGGCGTACGAAAACCAATGACGATATTTTCACCTTTTGCTCAGTAATTATTCACTCTCTCTCTAATTCTACTTTGAAAATATTGGAAGACAATTGGGTGTTGTGTGCTACTGCAAACACAGCAGACACGGAACAAATTTGTCTAATGGTTCCATCTTTAAAAGGTAATCTACCTACCAATCACTATGTTAATCCCAGTTAATTTAAAAATCCTAACCATTTTGAGCGATGGTGACTTATTTCCTCTTTGGGATCACAAACTAAACTTAAACAACTGGAATAAGTGACCAGTGAGATCCTTTTGATGGGCATACGTTGCACCCGAGCACGTCCTTTTGAAAGATGTCTGGTGATCATCTTGCTCCGTGAGCTCGGTGAAAGAATCTGCTGCAGCAGGTATTTGGACACAATGCAGACAACCACAATAGGATTTCAACCCCTTCCTAAATGACTGACTCTTTCACAATTTCCAGTGTTGAAATCACATTGACTCGGCCTAGCCTTGGGTCGGCACTCGCGCTCCAGCTTCCACGGTGTGTATGCGTGGTAAAATCCCTTCCACACAGTCGGGATTCATCTCCATTTGGAAGCCTCAGCAAATGCTGGATAGACCAGGGGAGAAGTGCTACTCAACACATTTCTAAACTGCTGAGCTTGTCACTCAATCAAGCATGCAGAAGACGACTAACTTAATACCTCTTCAGAACCCTGAAGGTATATGAAGTGATTATTTCCTTTCAAGGGTGATGAGCAAATGCATGTAACATTCCGGCTGGAATGCTCTCACTTCAATTCTGCTACTCTTTAGGATTACTTTTTTCCGACTGATAAGAGCTGGTGCTTAGATGGTACCCAGACATGCCTTTTTGTCTTCTTTTCAAGAGTAAAATGCACAATGACTTGCACCGAGGCAAAGGTTTCTCCGGCTTGACACGTGCAGAACACAAACAAAATTTGGGTAGGCAAGCAAACGACAGTGTTTGCCAGCACCATGAAAAATGCTTGTGCAAGAGCTTACTCGGGATTAAAGTGTTTACCAAAACATCAAGGGTCCTCTGCACTTATTTGAAGCCCTTTTGACTGCAGCAGCAAATGTTTTGTTGATATAACACAAAGCACACAACAGAGGGCTAACACAGCCAAGACAACAAGGGCAAACTCAGCCATCTATGAAACTGCCGTTCCACTACACAGTAGCTCGATTCTACTTATCTTGCTTTGGTTGACACACTTTTGGCGCATTTGAAACAAGAGATAACATTAACTCATCAAAATTCAACCCCTTAAGTATCGGCCACTTTGGACAATTATGACTGATCTTTCAAGGCACGCAGATTATTGAAAAAAAAAGAGAAAAACAGTTGTTGTGAAAAGATACATTTACATAATGCACTTTTTCGAGCATAGGTACGTTTCAGGGAAATATCAGTTCCCAACAAAAAAAGAAAAATAGTTTTTGTGAGAAGATAGATTTACATAACTCACTTTTTCAAGTATACATAAGTTTCAAGGAAATATCAGTCCCCCCCAAAAAAGAGAAAAACTGTTTTTGTGAAAAAATACATTTACATAACTCACTTTTTCGAGCATAGATCAATTTCAAGGAAATATCAGTTCCCCCCCAAAAAAGAGAAAAACTGTTTTTGTGAAAAAATACATTTACATAACTCACTTTTTCGAGCATATATCAGTTTCAGGGAAATATCAGTTCCCAACAAAAAAAAGAGAAAAACTGTTTTTTGTGAAAAAATACATTTACATAACTCACTTTTTTGAGCATAGATCAGTTTCAGGGAAATATCATTTCCCAACAAAAAAAGAGAAAAACTGTTTTTGTAAAAAAATACATTTACATAACTCACTTTTTCGAGCATAGGTAAGTTTCAGGGAAATATCAGTTCCCAACAAAAAAGAGAAAAACTGTTTTTGTGAAAACAGACATTTACATAACACACTTTTTAGAGCATGGGTAAGTTTCAGGGAAATATCAGTTTCCAACAAAAAAGAGAAAAACTGTTTTGTGAAACGATACATTTACATAATGCACTTTTTCGTGCATAGGTACATTTCAGGGAAATATCAGTTCCCAACATAAAAAAGAAAAACAGTTTTTGTGAAAAGATACATTTACACAACGCACTTTTTCGAGCATAGGTAAGTTTTAGGGAAATATCAGTTCCCAACAAAAAAAGAGAAAAACAGTTTTGTGAAAAGATACATTTACATAACGCACTTTTTCGAGCATAGGTACGTTTCAGGGAAATATCAGTTCCCAACAAAAAAAAGAGAATAATAGAAAAAATGCTGACTTTGGTGCATGGCAGTGTTAGGGATAGCCAAGCTAACATATTCCGAGAGCCTATTTTGCATACGTCAACATTTGCATTTAACTATAGCGAACAACAAAAAGTTTGGGCGGGTTGACAGGTTGTTTAACTGAAAACTATTTCCATCTTGCAGAGGATGAAGTCAAAACTCAATACCAATCTCTCCATTTAGTGCCCCCTTGTGGAACTCACACCAGTACTTGTTCATCTGTCCGACTAAGGCTGTTGGCTGCTCGTTAATTAATAGTAATACAGCATTGCTGGATTAATTAATTTAATGCTTCCTTTGCTTGAGAGAACATCTTGCAGCCCTTGGTGACGATGACCTTGTCGTGACCTCCCTCCCCTTCCACCGTTACATAACCCCAGCTTGTTGTAGCGTTATTACGTTATCTTACTCTCCCTAAATGCAACTTACTTAAGCATGCATTAACCCAATCAAAAGTATAGAAATACTATATCTAGATAGACCCTCTCCTGTTTGACGTACATCCAGATTGCACGCCCTGCCCCGTGTTTTGAGAATACTAACAAGAGAAATGTATCTCACTAACTAATAATAAAGTGTTTATTATTAGTTAAAGGAAGTACCTTTGAACCGTGTCCCCTAGTGTGTGCTTTCTGGTTGTTCATCTTTGGTATAGTGTGACAAATTTAATGCCTTTCTTGCTTGCAAGTTTTGTCCTTGAACCCACATGTATGTTCCTCAACATACATGTGCACCTCTATGTTTCTTTCTTGAAAATGTGACAATTATCTTCTAATTTGCTAAGATTTCCAATGTTTTGATGATTTGTTTGTCACCGGATTAGACTGAAGCCTTCCTCGTTTCTCTGCGAATCCATTTTATCCGAGACAACAAAAGAAAAAAAAAAAAAAACAACGAAAAATGGACGCGCCGAGAAAAGAGCGAGCCCAAAGTTATGAGCCGCTATCTTGTGCAAAGTGTTTCAATGCTTATCTTTCCTGTCACTCCATGCCTATCTGGGATTTGAAAAAAAAAAAAAAAAAAATTGGGATAAAATGGCTTTGGTGCATGGCAAAGAAGTTGCAACTTAGGGTTTGTAAAACTGTCAGTGCTGTTCTCTTCTGTCGATGGGCATGAATATGCTCATTGTTTGTATATCCCCATCCCTTCCTTACAGCCAAAAGCTCTAATGCCGCCCGACCGCTTCGTGCCGCCTTTACATGGACATGGCAACTGATGTACACGTTCACCCCCATCTATGTCATCCCCTTCCTCGTATGTTCATAGGCCCCGCCCTTGTCTCGCACCCCGCCCCACCACCACCGCTTCCCGACCTTTTATGTAGACATTCAAAGATATGTACAGTCATTCTTTTGTTCATCGCTAATGAACAAGGTAGTTTAAAAGAGCCTGTACATATTTATGGAGAAGTTCAACAGTTTTTATACTTAATGAGAATTAAAAAAAAATGATATAAATATATATATATAGCCGGAACAGAATGGTGAAGATTATTTTTCATGTCATAAAGTGTGGATGATTGTGTTGTTTCCTCCCTGTACCATCCTGTCCAAAAAGAGACATATATACAAAAAATT
The DNA here is from genome assembly GCF_037039965.1 of Doryrhamphus excisus. Taxonomy (NCBI): domain Eukaryota; kingdom Metazoa; phylum Chordata; class Actinopteri; order Syngnathiformes; family Syngnathidae; genus Doryrhamphus; species Doryrhamphus excisus. Next base: position 3,730,787 of record NC_136367.1, on the reverse strand, counting down.
AACTGTTTCAAGTAACTAACCTGTCCAAAGGCATTCTTACACAACTTTCTTTTGTAAACTTTTTTTTTTCTTCCTGCCAAAATCATGCGGGCAATTTGTTGATGTAAGTTGACAAAACTGACGGTATGCTTTCTTCTTTAAGAGCTGTCCTTTTGTAGGCTTTTATGGTTTTGTTTTGTTTTTTTTTTATGTCTTTGTTTTCTCTCTCCGATCTTCTAACTCTGACTGATCCCTTTCTGGGTAGCTCTATCTGTGACTTTACTTTGTGAATGTTTCAACAATGTCTGCTCTAACTCTCAACTTCTTGCAATGCCTTCATTCTTTGGTTCTGTTTTTGTTTTTGTTTTTTTTTTTAATTTTTTTGTTTCCTTTATATATTATTATTTGTTTTAATTTGCTGTTCCATAAGGTTTGCATCTCTATCTAGTGCCCTGTTTGTGAGGCTTTGCAATGTACGAACAAACCACTTTGACAAGAGGATGAGCAGATTCAATGAACATCTGAATGTTTTAGGACTTAACCGGTTTTACCAGTAGCGGAATGCAGTGGAACCTCAGGTCCAGGCTGATCAAACTCCGATGTGACGACTCGACCAACTCCTCGCCATATTTACAATGTTTGGGTAGATGTTAAAATACGATATTTATGATTTTTATTATTAATATAACATTGTGTATCCTTCCGGGCTGATGTGGTTAGCACGCAGGGCTCACAGCTAGGAGACCCCAGTTCAATTCCACCCTCTGACATATTTTTGCATGTTCTCCCCATGGGAGATAATTAGCGACTCCAAATTGTCCATAGGTATGAATGTGATTGTGAATGGTTGTTTGTCTATATGTGCCCTGTGATTGGCTGGCCACCAGTCCAGGGTGTACCCCGCCTCTTGCCCGAAGGCGGCTGGGATAGGCTCCAGCACCCCCGCGACCCTCGTGAGGATAAGCGATAGGAAATGTATGAATGAATGAATGAACATTACCAAATGCTTTCCTGATGCTATTTATCTGGGCTTGAGATCAGCACTGGACAGCTCCAGTGGCTGAGTGATGCCGAACTAATAAAGGCTGAATTATGCTACAACTCAGTCACTGTGACTACTCCACGGCTTCCTGATGTTGTTCAAAAACACAGTATTTGTAAACATGCAAAATTTTATCTTATATTATTATTATTATTTTTAAGACAGCTGGGATAGGCTCCAGCACCCCCCATGACCCTCGTGAGGATAAGCGGTAGAAAATGAATGAATGTGTACCCTTCCGCGTATTTTTCCTCCAAGTCCACAACCATGATTCTTGCGTAGACCAGGGCAAGAACCATCTCCGAGTCAGGGATGAGATCCTGCCCCGAGTCTGAGTACCTTGGGAGCTTGTTCACCAAGGATGGAAGTCTAGACCTCAAGATTGGTGCGGCGCATTCAGTGATGCGGACTCTGCATCGATCCGTCCTGGTGAAGAGGGAACTGAGGCTCTCAGTCCGACCCCCATCCCATGGTCACAAGCCCAAATACCCAAATAGTGACCTGAAGGACAAGATTGCGGGTCCAAGTGAACAAAATTTGTTTTTTTTCTGTGGGTGTCTGGGGTCTCCCTTGGTGATAAGGTGAGAATCTGTCATCCAGTAGAAACTCCTTCACATTCCTCCACATTGAGAGGAACCAGATGAGGCCCAGCTTGGGCACCCGGTCCTTGAACACCTCAAGGCATGTCCGAGGAAAACTCAGGCAACGTCTCTCTGGAGGAGCTGGATGACATAGCAAAGGAGAAGGAAGTCTGGGCTTCCCTGCTTAGGCTGCGGTCCCCCACGAAAAGTACGAAAGACACCACCGCTTTACATTTGAGGTTCCACTGTAGTTTTGAAATTGTTTTATTTAAAAAAAAAAATGTAAACATAACAAACATAAGCCGATGTAGGCAATTTTTAAAGAAAACATTCAGGTGTTGCTGAACTGCCGTATGACTTTATGCCACTGTGGTAACTGTAGGGGTCAAAAGGCACGAGGCCAGGGGAGTCCACAATTACACCAAAGATGAAAGATTTAGCTCAGTGTTTCAGCATAAAGTAGTACTAGTACCATAAGTACAAGGTATGTTTGCCGATGCATGACACAGTATTCAGATTGTGCTTTTGAAGAGGCTTGTATCATTTATATGAAAACTAGATGCAAAACACAGGAACTATTTGGTACTTTTGGATGCTAGTAGACAAGTAGAGGAGATATTTGTGTGTGTATGCAGAAGAAAGATCGCCGTTTTACTTGATTTTGAGATCATACTTGTCAACCTTCCCGTTTTCCGAAGTTCCACATTTTCTTACTTCCTGGTGCCATCACGTTTGAATAGGTTCTTATTGTTTTCATATAATGAAAAATGTATTGCTAGAGCACAGATTCATCCTTTTGATGGTGGTAAAATAACACAGTTGTACCACATGTGGCATTTAAAGGTTCAATTAATTCGACTGCTCACCTATTTGATGTGTTCAAATGCTTACAGTAAATCGTAAATATACATAGAATATAATAAACATTTAATAATAATAAGCATTTAAATCAATGAAACAAGCCTCTTAAAAGCCTGAACAAGTCATGCAAGTGGAAAAGTTAACACCCTCTTTAGACGGAGGTAGTTATTTATTTATGGCCCTTTACGCTCACTTGTCAATTTATTGGGAATGCTGACAGTTGAATATCCGCCATATCCGATGGCGGTGCGTTTTTCATTCAATTCATTGGTGAGAAGATTCAGTGGATGCTGCTGTTTTGGTGAGCAAAAGTGCAACAAACTCAGCAGTTCAATACAACATATGGTGGTACCTCGGTTTTTGTTATGAATACAAAACATACAGAAATCGAGGCAATTTTTCCTATAGGAAATAATGTGAGGCCAAAAATCGTAACAAAAATACAATTTGTAGAAAATATTTTATGATTATGATTATTACTATTATTATAGAAAATTAATATTTATCAAAATATTAAAAAGTTTATATTCTAAATTAATAATAATAATTATCTTGATTATGATGATGATTGTTATTGTTATACTACTAGTAATAATCATCATTATTAATATTATTATTATTATTGTACTACTACTACTACTAATACTACTAATACTACTAATACTACTACTACTACGACTAATAATAATGATAATGATAATGATAATGATAATGATAATGATAATGATACTGATAATACTAATACTGATAATACTAATACTGATAATACTAATACTGATAATACTAATACTGATAATACTAATACTGATTATGATGATGACTGTTATTGTAATACTACTAATAATAATTATTATTATTATTATTATTATTGTACTACTACTACTACTACTAATACTACTACTACTACTAATAATAATAATAATTCTACTACTAATACTGATACTAATACTGATAATACTAATACTGATAATACTGATACTGATAATACTAATAATGATAATAATAATAATACTGATAATACTAATAATCATAATACTAATACTGATACTACTAATCATGATAATACTAATACTACTAATAATGATAATACTAATACTACTAATAATGATAATACTAATACTAATACTACAAATAATGATAATAACTATTATTATTATTATCATCATCCTCATAATAGTTTTCTTGTAGTAAAAATAGTAAAAAAATTGTTTTACATGCAAAATAATTAAAATCTACCAGGCCATCTTCGTACTTGAATTCAGTAGAATTTACCTGTTACGGGCCACCATGAGCCAGTTGGGAGGCAGTTTGAGCCACTGCACGCCACTAGGCACCTTATTGGCACCACAGCAAATTGCATTGGCGCGAACTGGCATCAACTGGCGCCGGCCATGTGGACTCTTAGCATAACCGAGACGGTATAAGACAAAATTTAGGCAAAAATATTTCCTGAATCAACTGGCAAGTGAGTGTCAAGGTCGGCTAGCAAGCGTACGGAGTTTGTTGTGGCTCGCCCTTATTGCGTTCCTCCAAGCCTTTTGATGCAAAGTATACGTTACTAATGGCTGTCGTTTTCTTTCTCCGATGGGTCTTGTTTGGTTCTAACTTCTCTTCTTTTTGCACTGGTACCGTCTTTTCTGTTCCTCAATTTCTCTTCAGTTCATTTCCTTTTTAAGTTCTTTGCTCCTCCATCCTTTGCCGTTTGCTTCTCTGCCGCTCGGGAATCTGGCCGCCTTCTCACTGGTGTTTCTTTCTGTCTTTCACTTTCCAGGAGGGGAGCTAGTCATCCCCATTTTAGTGGAGGACCCCATAGACATCCCTTCTGTCTCCACCCGTTCTTCTTTCATCCCCCTCCCCCCCACCCTTCACCCCCTCCTCACCATTATCGAGACCACCAAAGAATCCTTGGCCATGGCCACTGAGGCGGGGGTACCTTGCTTGTCGGACCGAGGCGGCGATGATTGTGATGATGGTGGTGATGATGATGGTGATGATGATGATGGCATGGTGATTTCGGGGTTTGGCTCTGGGGAAGAGTTCGACTCTAGCCTGCCCCCGACTGACGATGAAGATTTTTACACCACCTTCTCCCTGGTAACAGATAAGATCTTGACCACCTCAACCTATGAAGGCGGCTACAAAGCCCTCGCACCCAAGTGGGAGGCCAAGGACTTGAGGCCTAGCAAAGCCTCCGAGGCAGGTAGGACTACACCCACCTTGCCTCTGCCCAACCCCGGGGGCACGCCAGCAGCCGCGGCCCCCTCGGACACGCCTCCTAAGCTGCCCGCTGGGAAAATGAACAACCGCGAGTTAAAACCCCCGCAGCCTGACATAGTCCTGCTGCCGCTTCCCACGTCCTTCGATCTGGACGGCACCAAACCGCGGGGTCCTTACATCACTTCCCCCATGCTGCGCACGGTACCCGCCGCCTTACCCACCGTTCCCGGCGTGGTGCGGCGAGTACCGCCAGGGGCCTCGGAAGTGATCCGGGAGTCGAGCAGTACCACGGGCATGGTGGTGGGCATCGTTTCGGCCGCCGCCCTTTGCATCCTCATCCTCCTCTACGCCATGTACAAGTACAGGAACAGGGACGAGGGGTCCTACCAGGTGGATGAGACGCGCAACTACATCAGCAACTCGGCGCAAACTAACGGCGCCGTAGTGAAGGATAAAACGCCCGGCGCGGGCCCTAAAGGCAGCGTCGCCAACAAGAGACCGAAAGACAAGGACAAGGAATATTATGTATAGAAATCATTTCCCAACATGAAGAATAAACATTTTGACAGTACCATATTGGCAACTGTGACTTAAAAAGTGAACTCAAGACTTTCTGAGTCCGTGGAACATTTCCACATGAAAAAAAAAAAAAAAACACTTACTATTGTAAGCATTCTGGAGAGACTGTGACTCCACATGGACCTTTTCAAGGAGATGACTGAATCACATCCACGACCCCAAGTGACTATCCGAGGTATGTTTGTGTGTGTGTGTGTGTGTGTGTGATTCATCGGAGTACTGACGACCCTGGACCTTGTCCGTTGTAACCCTGTAAAATACAATCACTGTCATTCGGGCCATTCAAAGCTTGCATGTGAGGTGTACGTGACGTGGTGCTGGCATCTGTGTAGGGGAGGAACCTCAAGGAACAACGCTTGTTGCTTTCAGGACATGTAGCTTTTTTCAGATGTGGTTGGAAGTCGTATACATTTTTTTTTTTGGGCTTTTGATTCGTTTATTCATTTATAGGGATGGGTACCGAACCTGGGTTGCATACTGGCACTGGTGCCGACATTGAGGGTAGTACATTGAAAAACTAAAAGTAGCAATGGGTGCCTCATTCCGGTGCTAAATCATGGCGGACTTAGCCTCCTGCAAGAAGTCCTTGAAGGTGATATTGTGCAAAAAGTCCTGGCAAACAAACTCTGGGCCGGCGCCAGTTGGTGCCAGTTGGTGCCAGTTAGTGCCAGTTGGTGCCAGTTCGCACCAATCACATAATCTTTGGCACGAACTGGCACCGGCCCAGTGGACTCCTAGCATAACCGAAACAGTATAAGACAAAATTTTGTCCTTGTAAGTCCTGGCAAACGAACTCTGGGCCGGCGCCAGTTGGTGCCAGTTGGTGCCAGTTGGTGCCAGTTCGCACCAATCACATAATCTTTGGCGCGAACTGGCGCCGGCCCAGTGGACTCCTAGCATCATTGGCGCAACTTGGCTCGCGCCATTACATTCCAGTGGATTCCAATAGGCGCATTGTTTGCAACATTTGGTTCCACTTGGTGGACACTTTGCGCTGATTGCTTGATTCAAGAGACACGACGAAGATTTTAAACATTTTGAAGTTTTCTTGCCGCCAAACTAAATTTTTGATGCTGTTACGGGCCACCACGAGCCAGTTGGGAGGCAGTTTGAGCCACTGCACGCCACTAGGCACCTTATTGGCGTCACAGCAAATTGCATTGGAGCGAACTGGCATCAACTGGCGCCGGCCCAGTGGACTCTTAACATAACCGAGACAGTATAAGACAAAATTTTGTTAAAAAATAACCCGTGACGTCCTTGTAAGTCCTGGCAAATGAACTCTGGGCCAGCGCCAGTTGGTGCCAGTTGGTGCCAGTTCGCACCAATCACATAATCTTTGGCGCGAACTAGCGCCGGCCCAGTGGACTCCTAGCATCATTGGCGCAACTTGGCTCGCGCCATTACATTCCAGTGGATTCCAATAGGCGCATTGTATGCAACATGTGGTTCCACTTGGTGGACACTTTGCGCCGATTGCTTGATTCAAGTGACGCGACGAAGATTTTAAACATTTTGAAGTTTTCTTGCCGCCAAATTAAATTTTTGCCGCCGTTACGGGCCACCATGAGCCAGTTGGGAGGCAGTTTGAGCCACTGCACGCCACTAGGCACCTTATTGGCGTCACAGCAAATTGCATTGGAGCGAACTGGCATCAACTGGCGCCGGCCCAGTGGACTCTTAACATAACCGAGACAGTATAAGACAAAATTTTGTTAAAAAAAACGGTGACGTCCTTGTAAGTCCTGGCAAACGAACTCTGGGCCAGCGCCAGTTGGTGCCAGTTGGTGCCAGTTCGCACCAATCACATAATCTTTGGTGCGAACTGGCGCCGGCCCAGTGGACTCCTAGCATCATTGGCGCAACTTGGCTCGCGCCATTACATTCCAGTGGATTCCAATAGGCGCATTGTTTGCAACATTTGGTTCCACTTGGTGGACACTTTGCGCTGATTGCTTGATTCAAGAGACACGACGAAGATTTTAAACATTTTGAAGTTTTCTTGCCGCCAAACTAAATTTTTGATGCTGTTACGGGCCACCACGAGCCAGTTGGGAGGCAGTTTGAGCCACTGCACGCCACTAGGCACCTTATTGGCGTCACAGCAAATTGCATTGGAGCGAACTGGCATCAACTGGCGCCGGCCCAGTGGACTCTTAACATAACCGAGACAGTATAAGACAAAATTTTGTTAAAAAATAACCCGTGACGTCCTTGTAAGTCCTGGCAAATGAACTCTGGGCCAGCGCCAGTTGGTGCCAGTTGGTGCCAGTTCGCACCAATCACATAATCTTTGGCGCGAACTAGCGCCGGCCCAGTGGACTCCTAGCATCATTGGCGCAACTTGGCTCGCGCCATTACATTCCAGTGGATTCCAATAGGCGCATTGTATGCAACATGTGGTTCCACTTGGTGGACACTTTGCGCCGATTGCTTGATTCAAGTGACGCGACGAAGATTTTAAACATTTTGAAGTTTTCTTGCCGCCAAATTAAATTTTTGCCGCCGTTACGGGCCACCATGAGCCAGTTGGGAGGCAGTTTGAGCCACTGCACGCCACTAGGCACCTTATTGGCGTCACAGCAAATTGCATTGGAGCGAACTGGCATCAACTGGCGCCGGCCCAGTGGACTCTTAACATAACCGAGACAGTATAAGACAAAATTTTGTTAAAAAAAACGGTGACGTCCTTGTAAGTCCTGGCAAACGAACTCTGGGCCAGCGCCAGTTGGTGCCAGTTGGTGCCAGTTCGCACCAATCACATAATCTTTGGTGCGAACTGGCGCCGGCCCAGTGGACTCCTAGCATCATTGGCGCAACTTGGCTCGCGCCATTACATTCCAGTGGATTCCAATAGGCGCATTGTTTGCAACATTTGGTTCCACTTGGTGGACACTTTGCGCTGATTGCTTGATTCAAGAGACACGACGAAGATTTTAAACATTTTGAAGTTTTCTTGCCGCCAAACTAAATTTTTGATGCTGTTACGGGCCACCACGAGCCAGTTGGGAGGCAGTTTGAGCCACTGCACGCCACTAGGCACCTTATTGGCGTCACAGCAAATTGCATTGGAGCGAACTGGCATCAACTGGCGCCGGCCCAGTGGACTCTTAACATAACCGAGACAGTATAAGACAAAATTTTGTTAAAAAATAACCCGTGACGTCCTTGTAAGTCCTGGCAAATGAACTCTGGGCCAGCGCCAGTTGGTGCCAGTTGGTGCCAGTTCGCACCAATCACATAATCTTTGGCGCGAACTAGCGCCGGCCCAGTGGACTCCTAGCATCATTGGCGCAACTTGGCTCGCGCCATTACATTCCAGTGGATTCCAATAGGCGCATTGTATGCAACATGTGGTTCCACTTGGTGGACACTTTGCGCCGATTGCTTGATTCAAGTGACGCGACGAAGATTTTAAACATTTTGAAGTTTTCTTGCCGCCAAATTAAATTTTTGCCGCCGTTACGGGCCACCATGAGCCAGTTGGGAGGCAGTTTGAGCCACTGCACGCCACTAGGCACCTTATTGGCGTCACAGCAAATTGCATTGGAGCGAACTGGCATCAACTGGCGCCGGCCCAGTGGACTCTTAACATAACCGAGACAGTATAAGACAAAATTTTGTTAAAAAAAACGGTGACGTCCTTGTAAGTCCTGGCAAACGAACTCTGGGCCAGCGCCAGTTGGTGCCAGTTGGTGCCAGTTCGCACCAATCACATAATCTTTGGTGCGAACTGGCGCCGGCCCAGTGGACTCCTAGCATCATTGGCGCAACTTGGCTCGCGCCATTACATTCCAGTGGATTCCAATAGGCGCATTGTTTGCAACATTTGGTTCCACTTGGTGGACACTTTGCGCCGATTGCTTGATTCAAGTGACACGACGAAGATTTTAAACATTTTGAAGTTTTCTTGCCGCCAAACTAAATTTTTGATGCTGTTACGGGCCACCATGAGCCAGTTGGGAGGCAGTTTGAGCCACTGCACGCCACTAGGCACCTTATTGGCGTCACAGCAAATTGCATTGGAGCGAACTGGCATCAACTGGCGCCGGCCCAGTGGACTCTTAGCATAACTGAGACAGTATAAGACAAAATTTTGTAAAAAAAAAAAAAAAAGCGTGACATCCTTGTAAGTCCTTGCAAACGAACTCTTAAACATTTTGAAGTTTTCTTGCAGCCAAACTAAATTTTTGCCGCCGTTACGGGCGAAAGTGTGAGTGTGAATGGTTGTTTGTCTATATGTGCCCTGTGATTGGCTGGCCACCAGTCCAGGGTGTACCCCGCCTCTCGCCCCAAAGACAGCTGGGATAGGCTCCAGCACCCCACCGCGACCCTCGTGAGGATAAGCGGTAGAAAATGAATGAATGAATAATACCAAAATATTGTCGATTAATTCGTCAAATCGATTAATCATTGCTTCATGGATTAACTGGTGCTTATTGCCCTATTGCCAATCATCAGCAGTGCTCAGTTCCAACAATTTTCGATTTCGACGTTGCGTTCCTCAGAACAGCAACACAACACTTCCTCATTATCAACCAGAGCAAGGTGCATTCACTGACAGCGGGATTCTGCATGTTTTTTTTCTGTGTTGATGCTGGTCTTGCTGTGATAATTATGACAATTTGTTGTGTAGTTTTTTTTTTTAATATTAGTGAACTGTATTACTTTTATTTACTTTACTTTTAAGTATTTAATTGATTTTGGATATAACTTGTATTTTCAGAAATACCGCTTTGGCACCGGTTTCAGATAAAATGGAAACGATACCCATCCCTATTCATTTATTAAACAATTTTTTTTTTGTTTTACAAAAATGGCAGCACACAACACTGTGATCACCCGGTAGGAGGTAACATGGTTCGCTCCTTCTTGTCTGACCTTAAATTGGATGATTGTGATCGGAAGGATTTCTTCTAATTTATCAGAATTTAAATATGATAAAGCATTTCCTCTTTATTAGCAGAAATGACCTTAAAGATGTATATCGCTGATGGATTTGGGAGTTTTTTTATATTTTATTTGGATATATTTTTTGCAGGAATTGAACGTTTCTGTTGTTTTTTTCCCTTCGTTTTGGGACTTTCTGGAGATAAACCACATGTTGGATTCGACACCGCAAACCAGAAAACTAGTTCAGTTTTTTGTTTTGTTTTTTTTTTTTTCAGAATTTAAGATTTTTAAAAAAGTAAACTAAAGATGGATTATGATGATTTTATTATGATGTATTGCCAGCACCTTACTTGACTTTGGGTTTCATTCCTTCTTTGGTTTTTAATTGTGACATTGTTTCGTTAATTGGCTCAGCATTTTTTTTCTGTTACTGTTGTAGCCGAAATTACATGTATGATTTTTATGATGATTTTTTTTTTTATCCATTTATTACCATATCATGATTTATTACTGACGTTATCTGTTCGGTCAATGTTCACTTTGCTTTTTTGTGTTGGTACTTGACTCGTCTTATGCTCCTTTTTGACTCCGAATCCTGAAATTAAAAAAAAAAAAAATGTTGTTCCCAAACTTTTTTCTGTTTGTGTGTTGGTTTTGACTGCGCTCATTTGTGTGAAGAGATGGAGATGCACTGATACCCGTCTCTGCTATAGCGACAATTCACCAAAACACAATTTCTCATCGCCTCTCCAACACTTCAATGATTTCCTTTTTGACCGAATAGCAGCTGCATTTCCATACAAATGAAATGCGTCGCTGAGTAGCTATCATTTACCTATGGATGATTATGTAAATATATACACTGTTCATCCATGCAAGAAGGGAAAAAGACAATGTTTACTGGAGCAACATTCTCAGTGCTTACCACCAGGTTATATACACTTTTTTTTTTTTTAATTTCTTTACATGGTCTGTATTTTAGTACAAATGGGTCTTCACGGACTCGGTCATTAACTTGCAAATAACCCATTGATGCGGGATATCAGAGTAGCACGTGTGAGTCTATTCAGCTCACACTATGACTTCATATTAGCCCATTCATCCTGCTGCAGGCAATCGGAGCAAGGAGGTCAGCAAGGATTTCTTGCTCATTATCCTCTATGAATTTTTTATCATTTTATTAGAAGGCTCCAGAAATTTAAACTTTAATACCAAATATGTGGAGTCGACCTGATTTTTTTTTTTTTTTTTTTTTTTTTTTTGTAATGTCCCCCCAGGATATAACGGAAATACAACACTAGTGAATGACGAAAATAAGTTATTCGATTTTGGCTCAACAGCTGGGATAGACTCCAGCATAAAAAATAGATTCATAGATAAATGGATTGAATTTCTGTAGTGTTTTTACAGTATTTTTAAATGTCATTGGGGGGAAAAAATAATTAAAACAAATAAACAAACAAAAAATTTTATCTTAAGAATCTCTGGTGTAACTATGGTGCGTTCAACAACCAAGGACAAAGTGCAAAATTTGAACACTTGATGAAAAAACCATCAAGGTGAGACATAAACATGTAAAAGTGCATTTTATCTGTATTATCACAAATGTATCAATTATTACTGACTTACTGAGGGTGTTATCTATGGAAGAAATGTCCTGTTTACATAGAAAAAATATACTAGTTTTTACCAAAAATCCACAAATTTGCATACATTGCATACATTTCAACAACACCAGTGAATGACGAAAATATTCAATTTTGGCTCAACATTTACAATGACAGTAACTGCCTTTCAGCTGGGATAGACTCCAGCATGAAAAATAGATTGATGGATGGATGGATTGAATTTTTTTTTGTGTTTTACAGTATTTTTAAATGTCATTGGAAAAAAAAAATCATTAAACCAAATACATTTTATCTTGTTAAGAATTGATGAAGAGCCAGATGCCGTCATCAGCCTTTTCTGGTGTAACTATGGTGTGTTCAAAGACCAAGGACAAAGTGCAAAATCTGAACACACTGAACAAAAAAAAACATCAAGGTGAGACATAAACATGTAAAAATGTATCAATTATTACCGACTTAGGGTGTTATTTGTGGAAGAAACGTCCTGTTTCCATAGAAAAAATATACTTGTTTTTACCAAAAAATTCACAAATTTGCAGAAGAATATTTAACTAAATTGTATTCAAATATATTCAATGGGCAAACATTCAAAAGAGATGGCTGGATTGAATTTCTGTAGTGTTTTACAAAATTTTTAAATATAATTGAAAAAAAAAATCATTAAAACAAATACATTTTATCTTGTTAAGAATTGATGCCGTCATCAACCATCTCTGGTGTAACTATGGTGCGTTCAAAGACTAAGGACAAAGTACAAAATCTTAACACTTGATGAAAAAAAAAACATCAAGGTGAGAAATAAACATGTAAAAGTTGTCGGCTGTACATTTTATCTGTATTATCATAAATGTATCAATTATTACTGACTTGGGGCGTTATCTATGGAACAAAAATATACTTGTTTTCATCAAAAATCTACAAATTTGCAGAAGAATATTTAACTAAATTGTATTCAAATATATTCAATGGGCAAACATTCAAAAGAGATGGATGGATTGAATTTCTGTGGTGTTTTACAATATTTTTAAATGTCATTGGAAAAAAAATCTTGTTAAGAATTGATGGAGAGCCATATGCGTCATCAACCATCTTTGGTGTAACTATGGTGCGTTCAAAGACCAAGGACAAAGTACAAAATCTTAACACTTGATGAAAAAAAAAACATCAAGGTGAGAAATAAACATGTAAAAGTTGTCGGCTGTACATTTTATCTGTATTATCACAAATGTATCAATTATTACTGACTTGGGGTGTTATCTATGGAACAAAAATATACTTGTTTTTAGCAAAAATCCACAAATTTACAGAAGAATATTTAACAAAATGGTAAATTGTATTCAAATATATTCAATAGGCAAACATTCAAAATATCCCGATTACCATCTTGACCATGATGTTCTGAAGGACTATTTTCTTTTGAATAAAAATGATTATATTACATAATACAAAATATGTGAATCCAAGTCATTGCTTTATTTTTCCTTTTAAGCTAATTGGAAGATCACATCAATCCTGTCCATGTCGGCTGAATAATGTATCATTAAAATAATTGTCAGACAATTTTCCTCCACTAATGACTTTCCTGGACAGACGTATGCATCCGACTGCATTAATGCTGCCTGAAACCTTAATGAGGTTTTTTTTTTTTTGGACGTCCCTTTCTGCTTTTAATGGCTGCCACTTGACCAGCCTTGTAATTTTACTCCAGCTTCCGAATTGCTTCATTCCACTCCATCACCTTATAATGCTTTCACTCCGTGTGCTTCGCTATAAAAATAAAGGTAATCATCACAGAGGCAATCGTTGGAATGGCAAGGCAATTAGCGAGACAACCTTTAACAACTATTAAGAAATGTTTTTGCCACAGTTTCTCCTCATTATTTCTGCTTGGCTCCTGGCGACTGCATTTCTTCGCTCCATGAGTCGATGTATGCCTTTGGAGGTTTATCAGCTTGTGTATCATAGCCATAGATGGTCAAGAGGCTGGGTGAGATGCCAGGCGACAGGCCAACGTACCAGGAAAGGCGAATGCTGCGATATTCCGATGTGCTCCTGTGTGCAAGGATTACGAGGGATGTGTGTGTCTCGTTCCAGCGGATGTCCGCTGGGTTTTGCCAGAAGCTGATTCTCCCTTGGTGCCTTGTTCTCGGTCACGTTGAGCTCCTAGGATGGACTGGCATGGATAGATAGTATGGAGGTGTGGGGAACTGTAGCTGAGAAATTCATGTACGAGGTTGTGGTCGGATCAGGAGATGGCAAGAATTAATCCGGACCGTTGATCCGCCCTGGAGCTTCCATAGCTACAAAGAAATGTCTGTTTGGGAGGGTGTGTCCTAACGCCGCATTTCAGAAAAAGAATAATATAGAGTAATATATGGTGGTGGTAGTGTGATGGTCTGGGTTGTTTTGCTGATTCACAACCTGACCATAGGAAGCTTTCTAGATCTTCCAGATTGTGCACCTTTTTTCTGCAGTGTTTTCATGGACTTCCTGCTCCCAGCTGTTGAATAATATAGAGTAATATATGGTGGTGGTAGTGTGATGGTCTGGGTTGTTTTGCTGATTCACGACCTGACCAAAGGAAGCTTTCTAGATCTTCCAGATTCTGCACCTTTTTTCTGCAGTGTTTTCATGGACTTCCTGTTCCAGGCTGTATATATGGTGGTGGTAGTGTGATGGTCTGGGTTGTTTTGCTGATTTACGACCTGAGCAAAGGAAGTTTTCAAGATCTTCCAGATTGTCCACCTCCTTTCTGCAGTGTTTTCATGGACTTCCTTCTCCCGGCTGTTGGATAAAATAGAGTAATATATGGTGGTGGTAGTGTGATGGTCTGGGTTGTTTTGCTGATTCATGACCTGACCAAAGAAAGCTTTCTAGATCTTCCAGATTCTGCACCTTCTTTCGGCAGTGTTTTCATGGACTTCCTGCTCCCGGCTGTTGAATAATATAGAATAATATATGGTGGTGGTAGTGTGATGGTCTGGGTTGTTTTGCTGATTCACGACCTGACCAAAGAAAGCTTTCTAGATCTTCCAGATTCTGCACCTTATTTCTGCAGTGTTTTCATGGACTTCCTGTTCCCAGCTGTATATATGGTGGTGGTAGTGTGATGGTCTGGGTTGTTTTGCTGATTCACGACCTGACCAAAGGAAGCTTTCTAGATCTTCCAGATTCTGCACCTTTTTTCTGCAGTGTTTTCATGGACTTCCTGCTCCCGGCTGTTGAATAATATAGAGTAATATATGGTGGTGGTAGTGTGATGGTCTGGGTTGTTTTGCTGATTCACGACCTGACCAAAGGAAGCTTTGTAGATCTTCCAGATTCTGCACCTTTTTTCTGCAGTGTTTTCATGGACATACTGCTCCTGGCTGTTGAATAATATAGAATAATATATGGTGGTGGTAGTGTGATGGTCTGGGTTGTTTTGCTGCTTCACGACCTGACTAAAGGAAGCTTTCTAGATCTTCCAGATTCTGCACCTTTTTTCTGCAGTGTTTTCATGGACTTCCTGCTCCCGGCTGTTGAATAATATAGAGTAATATATGGTGGTGGTAGTGTGATGGTCTGGGTTGTTTTGCTGATTCACGACCTGACCAAAGAAAGCTTTCTAGGTCTTCCAGATTCTGCACCTTATTTCTGCAGTGTTTTCATGGACATCCTGCTCCTGGCTGTTGAATAATATAGAATAATATATGGTGGTGGTAGTGTGATGGTCTGGGTTGTTTTGCTGCTTCACGACCTGACAAAAGGAAGCTTTCTAGATCTTCCAGATTCTGCACCTTTTTTCTGCAGTGTTTTCATGGACTTCCTGCTCCCGGCCTCTAGATACCGCCCACTCCGCTGTGATTGGTCACACTCCAAAGCGCTCCCGAGGACTTTTGGATACATAGGTCCATGTTTACTGAGTGCAGGCAATCTACAGCTTATATAAGGAAGTAAAACCGAGATTTTAAAATTATAATACAGTCAGATTCACAAAGATCTGAATATTTTTGAGCACATCTGGCACATTTTTCATTCATTAAGATCTGGAACATGTACGTAAGTCTTCTTTTTATTTGAATGATAAAAAACCAAAACTGATTTTCTTTCAAGCATCCGCGGTGATGAGCGTGGACAGGTAAAATGTCAGCCCATTGACCTTAACAGGCAGCAAAACGAAGGACACACACAATTTTCTTTTTTTTTTTTTTTTTTTTTTTTTTTTTTAATGCAGGCTTGCGTCAAAGAGGAAGAAGCACTTTAATGCGTGGTGGTTAGGAGGAGATATGCATATGTCTCGGTGGGTGCACACGGTGAATCAGGTGTGCATCTGTGCACTTCACTCACCTTTGTGTCACTCGGTTTGGTGCGCTCCTCCTATTTTTCCTCCGCTCCATTACTTCCCATCTAAAGCTTTCTGTGAGCGTGCAGCCTCTAATTAATGGCAAAGATATGAAGGCTCTAATCTGGTCTCTAAATCTTTGAAGGCATTTGCAGACTTTTGGCCTCGTGGACACAGTGCCACCTAGAGACCATGTGCTTGGGCAGGATGTTTCGATTACCGACTGCTTCATGAGTGGGATTTTCATTTTAAATGGATAGTCAATGAGCATTCTGCACCCTGTGGGGTTGTTGGGGGCACATTTGGGTCATATGTACCCCCCCCCCCCCTCTTCTGTCAGCACACTTATGTGTGTGCTATATATGCTACCAGCAGCAGCAGAGAACCAACACAGCCCACAAGTCGGCCCCGGCCCTGCCTGTGTGCGACAGATGGGACACAAGGATAGATGGGCTCCATGAGGAGGGGAGTCGAGCCAACAATTGAGCTGCTGTGAAGGTGACTGCAGCAAACGCTGATGATTATTTTTTAAAGTAAGATTACTGCTCTTTTAAAGATGTTTATGATTTTTTTTAAGGTGTCATTCTCCCGTGGAGGAGACTTTGTCTTCACCTGCTTGGGAGACATAATGAAAATATGTTTCCATTGCAGTACATTGATTACTTTTCTATATTGCAAATGTGCACCAAAAAAATGCCAGTGTTTGAGGGCATTGATTTTAACAAAAAACGTAAGGGGTTAGTATGTCTTTTTTTTAAGTTTTTTTTATCAAAAATCAACGCCCTGAAATACTGCCGTTTTATGCGCTTTTTGGGGTGCCTCTGGGCCCCCTGGTGAGTGTGTGTGAGGTTTCTGGTGGTTTTTTTGACCAGAAAAGTGCATTTTCAGCAAGTTGAAAAAATGAAAAAAAACGACATACTAACCCCTTACGTTTTTTTTCAAAAATCAACGCCCTGAAATACTGGCGTTTTATGCACTTTTGGGTGCTTCTGGGCCCCCTGGTGAGTGTGTGTTAGGTTTCTGGTGGTTTTTTGACCAGAAAAGTGCATTTTCAGCAAGTTGAAAAAATGAAAAAAAAACGACATACTAACCCCTTACGTTTTTTTTCAAAAATCCACGCCCTGAAATACTGGCGTTTTATGCACTTTTTGGGTGCTTCTGGGCCCCCTGGTGAGTGTGTGTTAGGTTTCTGGTGGTTTTTTGACCAGAAAAGTGCATTTTCAGCAACTTGAAAAAATGAAAAAAAAAAAAAAAACGACATACTAACCCCTTACGTTTTTTTTTCAAAAATCAACGCCCTGAAATACTGGCGTTTTATGCTCTTTTTGGGTGCCTCTGGGCCCCCTGGTGAATGTGTGTGAGGTTTCTGGTGGTTTTTTGACCAGAAAAGTGCATTTTCAGCAAGTTGAAAAAATGAAAAAAAACGACATACTAACCCCTTACGTTTTTTTTCAAAAATCAACGCCCTGAAATACTGGCGTTTTATTCACTTTTTGGGTGCTTCTGGGCCCCCTGGTGAGTGTGTGTTAGGTTTCTGGTGTTTTTTTGACCAGAAAAGTGCATTTTCAGCAACTTGAAAAAATGAAAAAAAAACGACATACTAACCCTTTACGTTGTTTTTCAAAATCAACGCCCTGAAATACTGGCGTTTTATGCGCTTTTTGGGTGCCTCTGGGCCCCCTGGTGAAAGTGTGTGAGGTTTCTGGTGTTTTTTGACCAGAAAAGTGCATTTTCAGCAACTTGAAAAAATGAAAAAAACGAAATACTCTTGCATTTTTTTTCAAAAATCAATGCCCTGAAATACTGGCGTTTTATGCGTTTTTTTGGGTGCTTCTGGGCCCCCTGGTGAGTGTGTGTGAGGTTTCTGGTGGTTTTTTGACCAGAAAAGTGCATTTTCAGCAAGTTGAAAAAATGGAAAAAAACGACATTTTTTTTCGAAAATAGACGCCCTGAAATACTGCCGTTTTATGCGCTTTTTGGGTGCCTCTGGGCCCCCTGGTGAGTGTGTGTGAGGTTTCTGATGGTTTTTTGACCAGAAAAGTGCATTTTCAACAAACTGAAAAAATGAAAAAAACGACATACTAACCCCTTACGTTTTTTTCAAAAATCAACGTCCTGAAATACTGGCGTTTTGTGCGCTTTTTGGGTGCCTCTGGGCCCCCTGGTGAGTGTGTGTGAGGTTTCTGGTGGTTTTTTGACCAGAAAAGTGCATTTTCAGCAAGTTGAAAAAATGGAAAAAAACGACATTTTTTTTCAAAAATAGATGCCCTGAAATACTGCCGTTTTATGCACTTTTTGGGTGCCTCTGGGCCCCCTGGTGAGTGTGTGTGAGGTTTCTGGTGGTTTTTTGACCAGAAAAGTGCATTTTCAGCAAGTTGAAAAAATGAAAAAAAAACCACATACTTTTTCAAAAATCAACGCCCTGAAATACTGGCTTTTTATGCACTTTTCGGGTGCTTCTGGGCCCCCTGGTGAGTGTGTGTTAGGTTTCTGGTGTTTTTTTGACCAGAAAAGTGCATTTTCAGCAACTTGAAAAAATGAAAAAAACGACATACTAACCCCTTACGTTTTTTTTTCAAAAATCAACGCCCTGAAATACTGGCGTTTTATGCACTTTTTGGGTGCTTCTTGGACCCCTGGTGAGTGTGTGTGAGCTTTCTGGTGTTTTTTTGACCAGAAAAGTCCATTTTCAGCAACTTGAAAAAATGAAAAAAAACAACATACTAACCCCTTACGTTTTTTTTCAAAAATCAACGCCCTCAAATACTGGCGTTTTATGCACTTTTTGGGTGCTTCTGGCCCCCCTGGTGAGTGTGTGTGAGCTTTCTGGTGGTTTTTTGACCAGAAAAGTGCATTTTCAGCAAGTTGAAAAAATGAAAAAAAACGACATACTAACCCCTTACGTTTTTTTTTCAAAAATCCACGCCCTGAAATATTGGCGTTTTATGCACTTTTTGGGTGCTTCTGGGCCCCCTGGTGAGTGTGTGTGAGCTTTCTGGTGGTTTTTTGACCAGAAAAGTGCATTTTCAGCAACTTGAAAAAATGAAAAAAAAACGACATACTAACCCCTTACGTTTTTTTTCAAAAATAAATGCCCTGAAATTCTGGCATTTTATGTGTTTTTTGGGTGCTTCTGGCCCCCCTGGTGAGTGTGTGTGAGCTTTCTGGTGGTTTTTTGACCAGAAAAGTGCATTTTCAGCAACTTGAAAAAATGAAAAAAAAACGACATACTAACCCCTTACGTTTTTTTTTCAAAAATCAACGCCCTGAAATACTGGTGTTTTATGCACTTTTGGGTGCTTCTGGGCCCCCTGGTGAGTGTGTGTGTGAGCTTTCTGGTGGTTTTTTGACCAGAAAAGTGCATTTTCAGCAACTTGAAAAAATGAAAAAAAACGACATACTAACCCCTTACGTTTTTTTTCAAAAATCAACGCCCTGAAATACTGGCGTTTTATGCAATTTTTGGGTGCTTCTGGGCCCCCTGGTGAGTGTGTGTGAGCTTTCTGGTGGTTTTTTGACCAGAAAAGTGCATTTTCAGCAACTTGAAAAAATGAAAAAAAACGACATACTAACCCCTTACGTTTTTTTTCAAAAATCAACGCCCTGAAATACTGGCGTTTGATGCACTTTTTGGGTGATTCTGGGCCCCCTGGTGAGTGTGTGTTAGGTTTCTGGTGGTTTTTTGACCAGAAAAGTGCATTTTCAGCAAGTTGAAAAAATGAAAAAAAACGACATACTAACCCCTTACGTTTTTTTTCAAAAATAAATGCCCTGAAATTCTGGCATTTTATGCGTTTTTTTGGGTGCTTCTGGCCCCCCTGGTGAGTGTGTGTGAGCTTTCTGGTGGTTTTTTGACCAGAAAAGTGCATTTTCAGCAAGTTGAAAAAATGGAAAAAAACGACATACTAACCCCTTACGTTTTTTTTCAAAAATGAACGCCCTGAAATACTGGCGTTTTATGCACTTTTGGGTGCTTCTGGGCCCCCTGGTGAGTTTGTGTGAGCTTTCTGGTGGTTTTTTGACCAGAAAAGTGCATTTTCAGCAACTTGAAAAAATGAAAAAAAACGACATACTAACCCCTTACGTTTTTTTTCAAAAATCAACGCCCTGAAATACTGGCGTTTTATGCACTTTTGGGTGCTTCTGGGCCCCCTGGTGAGTGTGTGTGAGGTTTCTGGTGGTTTTTTGACCAGAAAAGTGCATTTTCAGCAAGTTGAAAAAATGAAAAAAAACGACATACTAACCCCTTACGTTTTTTTTCAAAAATCAACGCCCTGAAATACTGGTGTTTTATGCACTTTTGGGTGCTTCTGGGCCCCCTGGTGAGTGTGTGTGAGCTTTCTGGTGGTTTTTTGACCAGAAAAGTGCATTTTCAGCAAGTTGAAAAAATGAAAAAAAACGACATACTAACCCCTTACGTTTTTTTTCAAAAATCAACGCCCTGAAATACTGGCGTTTTATGCTGTTTTGGGGTGCTTCTGGGACCCCTGGTGAGTGTGTGTGAGCTTTCTGGTGGTTTTTGACCAGAAAAGTGCATTTTCAGCAAGTTGAAAAAATGAAAAAAAAAACGAATTACTAACCCCTTACGTTTTTTTTCAAAAATCAACGCCCTGAAATACTGGCATTTTATGCACTTTTGGGTGCTTCTGGGCCCCCTGGTGAGTGTGTGTGAGGTTTCTGGTGGTTTTTTGACCAGAAAAGTGCATTTTCAGCAACTTGAAAAAATGAAAAAAAAACGACATACTAACCCCTTACGTTTTTTTTCAAAAATGAACGCCCTGAAATACTGGCGTTTTATGCACTTTTGGGTGCTTCTGGGCCCCCTGGTGAGTGTGTGTGAGCTTTCTGGTGGTTTTTTGACCAGAAAAGTGCATTTTCAGCAACTTGAAAAAATGAAAAAAAAACGACATACTAACCCCTTACGTTTTTTTTCAAAAATCAACGCCCTGAAATACTGGCGTTTTATGCACTTTTGGGTGCTTCTGGGCCCCCTGGTGAGTGTGTGTGAGCTTTCTGGTGGTTTTTTGACCAGAAAAGTGCATTTTCAGCAACTTGAAAAAATGAAAAAAAAACGACATACTAACCCCTTACGTTTTTTTTCAAAAATCAACGCCCTGAAATACTCGCGTTTTATGCACTTTTTGGGTGCTTCTTGGACCCCTGGTGAGTGTGTGTGAGCTTTCTGGTGTTTTTTTGACCAGAAAAGTGCATTTTCAGCAAGTTGAAAAAATGAAAAAAAACGACATACTAACCCCTTACGTTTTTTTTTCAAAAATCAACGCCCTGAAATACTGGCGTTTTATGCACTTTTGGGTGCTTCTGGGCCCCCTGGTGAGTTTGTGTGAGCTTTCTGGTGGTTTTTTGACCAGAAAAGTGCATTTTCAGCAACTTGAAAAAATGAAAAAAAACGACATACTAACCCCTTACGTTTTTTTTCAAAAATCAACGCCCTGAAATACTGGCGTTTTATGCACTTTTGGGTGCTTCTGGGCCCCCTGGTGAGTGTGTGTTAGGTTTCTGGTGGTTTTTTGACCAGAAAAGTGCATTTTCAGCAACTTGAAAAAATGAAAAAAAAACGACATACTAACCCCTTACGTTTTTTTTCAAAAATCAACGCCCTGAAATACTGGTGTTTTATGCACTTTTGGGTGCTTCTGGGCCCCCTGGTGAGTGTGTGTGAGCTTTCTGGTGTTTTTTTGACCAGAAAAGTGCATTTTCAGCAAGTTGAAAAAATGAAAAAAAACGACATACTAACCCCTTACGTTTTTTTTCAAAAATCAACGCCCTGAAATACTGGCGTTTTATGCTGTTTTGGGGTGCTTCTGGGACCCCTGGTGAGTGTGTGTGAGCTTTCTGGTGGTTTTTTGACCAGAAAAGTGCATTTTCAGCAAGTTGAAAAAATGAAAAAAAACGACATACTAACCCCTTACGTTTTTTTTCAAAAATCAACGCCCTGAAATACTGGCGTTTTATGCTGTTTTGGGGTGCTTCTGGGACCCCTGGTGAGTGTGTGTGAGCTTTCTGGTGGTTTTTTGACCAGAAAAGTGCATTTTCAGCAAGTTGAAAAAATGAAAAAAAACGACATACTAACCCCTTACGTTTTTTTTCAAAAATCAACGCCCTGAAATACTGGCGTTTTATGCACTTTTGGGTGCTTCTGGGCCCCCTGGTGAGTGTGTGTGAGGTTTCTGGTGGTTTTTTGACCAGAAAAGTGCATTTTCAGCAACTTGAAAAAATGAAAAAAAACGACATACTAACCCCTTACGTTTTTTTTCAAAAATCAACGCCCTGAAATACTGGCGTTTTATGCACTTTTGGGTGCTTCTGGGCCCCCTGGTGAGTGTGTGTGAGCTTTCTGGTGTTTTTTTGACCAGAAAAGTGCATTTTCAGCAAGTTGAAAAAATGAAAAAAAACGACATACTAACCCCTTACGTTTTTTTTCAAAAATCAACGCCCTGAAATACTGGCGTTTTATGCACTTTTGGGTGCTTCTGGGCCCCCTGGTGAGTGTGTGTGAGCTTTCTGGTGGTTTTTTGACCAGAAAAGTGCATTTTCAGCAACTTGAAAAAATGAAAAAAAACGACATACTAACCCCTTACGTTTTTTTTCAAAAATCAACGCCCTGAAATACTGGCGTTTTATGCACTTTTGGGTGCTTCTGGGCCCCCTGGTGAGTGTGTGTGAGCTTTCTGGTGGTTTTTTGACCAGAAAAGTGCATTTTCAGCAAGTTGAAAAAATGAAAAAAAACGACATACTAACCCCTTACGTTTTTTTTCAAAAATGAACGCCCTGAAATACTGGCGTTTTATGCACTTTTGGGTGCTTCTGGGCCCCCTGGTGAGTGTGTGTGAGCTTTCTGGTGGTTTTTTGACCAGAAAAGTGCATTTTCAGCAAGTTGAAAAAATGAAAAAAAACGACATACTAACCCCTTACGTTTTTTTTCAAAAATCAACGCCCTGAAATACTGGCGTTTTATGCACTTTTGGGTGCTTCTGGGCCCCCTGGTGAGTGTGTGTGAGCTTTCTGGTGGTTTTTTGACCAGAAAAGTGCATTTTCAGCAACCTGAAAAAATGAAAAAAAACGACATACTAACCCCTTACGTTTTTTTTCAAAAATCAACGCCCTGAAATACTGGCGTTTTATGCTCTTTTTGGGTGCCTCTGGGCCCCCTGGTGAGTGTGTGTGAGGTTTCTGGTGTTTTTTTGACCAGAAAAGTGCATTTTCAGCAAGTTGAAAAAATGAAAAAAAACGACATACTAACCCCTTACGTTTTTTTTTCAAAAATCAACGCCCTGAAATACTGGCGTTTTATGCACTTTTGGGTGCTTCTGGGCCCCCTGGTGAGTGTGTGTGAGCTTTCTGGTGGTTTTTTGACCAGAAAAGTGCATTTTCAGCAAGTTGAAAAAATGAAAAAAAACGACATACTAACCCCTTACGTTTTTTTTCAAAAATCAACGCCCTGAAATACTGGCGTTTTATGCACTTTTTGGGTGCTTCTGGGCCCCCTGGTGAGTGTGTGTTAGGTTTCTGGTGGTTTTTTGACCAGAAAAGTGCATTTTCAGCAAGTTGAAAAAATGAAAAAAAACGACATACTAACCCCTTACGTTTTTTTCAAAAATAAATGCCCTGAAATTCTGGCATTTTATGCGTTTTTTTGGGTGCTTCTGGCCCCCCTGGTGAGTGTGTGTGAGCTTTCTGGTGGTTTTTTGACCAGAAAAGTGCATTTTCAGCAAGTTGAAAAAATGAAAAAAAACGACATACTAACCCCTTACGTTTTTTTTCAAAAATCAACGCCCTGAAATACTGGCATTTTATGCACTTTTGGGTGCTTCTGGGCCCCCTGGTGAGTGTGTGTTAGGTTTCTGGTGGTTTTTTGACCAGAAAAGTGCATTTTCAGCAAGTTGAAAAAATGAAAAAAAACGACATACTAACCCCTTACGTTTTTTTTCAAAAATCAACGCCCTGAAATACTGGCGTTTTATGCTCTTTTTGGGTGCCTCTGGGCCCCCTGGTGAGTGTGTGTGAGGTTTCTGGTGGTTTTTTGACCAGAAAAGTGCATTTTCAGCAACTTGAAAAAATGAAAAAAAACGACATACTAACCCCTTACGTTTTTTTTCAAAAATCAACGCCCTGAAATACTGGCGTTTTATGCACTTTTTGGGTGCTTCTGGGCCCCCTGGTGAGTGTGTGTTAGGTTTCTGGTGGTTTTTTGACCAGAAAAGTGCATTTTCAGCAAGTTGAAAAAATGAAAAAAAACGACATACTAACCCCTTACGTTTTTTTTCAAAAATCAACGCCCTGAAATACTGGCGTTTTATGCTCTTTTTGGGTGCCTCTGGGCCCCCTGGTGAGTGTGTGTGAGGTTTCTGGTGGTTTTTTGACCAGAAAAGTGCATTTTCAGCAACTTGAAAAAATGAAAAAAAACGACATACTAACCCCTTACGTTTTTTTTCAAAAATCAACGCCCTGAAATACTGGCGTTTTATGCACTTTTTGGGTGCTTCTGGGCCCCCTGGTGAGTGTGTGTTAGGTTTCTGGTGGTTTTTTGACCAGAAAAGTGCATTTTCAGCAAGTTGAAAAAATGAAAAAAAACGACATACTAACCCCTTACGTTTTTTTTCAAAAATGAACGCCCTGAAATACTGGCGTTTTATGCACTTTTGGGTGCTTCTGGGCCCCCTGGTGAGTGTGTGTGAGCTTTCTGGTGGTTTTTTGACCAGAAAAGTGCATTTTCAGCAACTTGAAAAAATGAAAAAAAACGACATACTAACCCCTTACGTTTTTTTTCAAAAATCAACGCCCTGAAATACTGGCGTTTTATGCACTTTTGGGTGCTTCTGGGCCCCCTGGTGAGTGTGTGTGAGCTTTCTGGTGGTTTTTTGACCAGAAAAGTGCATTTTCAGCAACCTGAAAAAATGAAAAAAAACGACATACTAACCCCTTACGTTTTTTTTCAAAAATCAACGCCCTGAAATACTGGCGTTTTATGCTCTTTTTGGGTGCCTCTGGGCCCCCTGGTGAGTGTGTGTGAGGTTTCTGGTGTTTTTTTGACCAGAAAAGTGCATTTTCAGCAACTTGAAAAAATGAAAAAAAACGACATACTAACCCCTTACGTTTTTTTTCAAAAATGAACGCCCTGAAATACTGGCGTTTTATGCACTTTTGGGTGCTTCTGGGCCCCCTGGTGAGTGTGTGTGAGCTTTCTGGTGGTTTTTTGACCAGAAAAGTGCATTTTCAGCAAGTTGAAAAAATGAAAAAAAACGACATACTAACCCCTTACGTTTTTTTTCAAAAATCAACGCCCTGAAATACTGGCGTTTTATGCACTTTTGGGTGCTTCTGGGCCCCCTGGTGAGTGTGTGTTAGGTTTCTGGTGGTTTTTTGACCAGAAAAGTGCATTTTCAGCAACCTGAAAAAATGAAAAAAAACGACATACTAACCCCTTACGTTTTTTTTCAAAAATCAATGCCCTGAAATACTGGCGTTTTATGCTCTTTTTGGGTCCTTCTTGGACCCCTGGTGAGTGTGTGTGAGCTTTCTGGTGGTTTTTTGACCAGAAAAGTGCATTTTCAGCAACTTGAAAAAATGAAAAAAAACGACATACTAACCCCTTACGTTTTTTTTCAAAAATCAACGCCCTGAAATACTGGCGTTTTATGCTCTTTTTGGGTGCCTCTGGGCCCCCTGGTGAGTGTGTGTGAGGTTTCTGGTGTTTTTTTGACCAGAAAAGTGCATTTTCAGCAAGTTGAAAAAATGAAAAAAAACGACATACTAACCCCTTACGTTTTTTTTCAAAAATCAACGCCCTGAAATACTGGCGTTTTATGCACTTTTGGGTGCTTCTGGGCCCCCTGGTGAGTGTGTGTGAGCTTTCTGGTGGTTTTTTGACCAGAAAAGTGCATTTTCAGCAACCTGAAAAAATGAAAAAAAACGACATACTAACCCCTTACGTTTTTTTTCAAAAATCAACGCCCTGAAATACTGGCGTTTTATGCTCTTTTTGGGTGCCTCTGGGCCCCCTGGTGAGTGTGTGTGAGGTTTCTGGTGTTTTTTTGACCAGAAAAGTGCATTTTCAGCAAGTTGAAAAAATGAAAAAAAACGACATACTAACCCCTTACGTTTTTTTTCAAAAATCAACGCCCTGAAATACTGGCGTTTTATGCACTTTTGGGTGCTTCTGGGCCCCCTGGTGAGTGTGTGTGAGCTTTCTGGTGGTTTTTTGACCAGAAAAGTGCATTTTCAGCAAGTTGAAAAAATGAAAAAAAACGACATACTAACCCCTTACGTTTTTTTTCAAAAATCAACGCCCTGAAATACTGGCGTTTTATGCTCTTTTTGGGTGCCTCTGGGCCCCCTGGTGAGTGTGTGTGAGGTTTCTGGTGTTTTTTTGACCAGAAAAGTGCATTTTCAGCAAGTTGAAAAAATGAAAAAAAACGACATACTAACCCCTTACGTTTTTTTTCAAAAATCAACGCCCTGAAATACTGGCGTTTTATGCACTTTTTGGGTCCTTCTTGGACCCCTGGTGAGTGTGTGTGAGCTTTCTGGTGGTTTTTTGACCAGAAAAGTGCATTTTCAGCAAGTTGAAAAAATGAAAAAAACGACATACTAACCCCTTACGTTTTTTTTCAAAAATCAACGCCCTGAAATACTGGCGTTTTATGCACTTTTTGGGTGCTTCTTGGACCCCTGGTGAGTGTGTGTGAGGTTTCTGGTGTTTTTTTGACCAGAAAAGTGCATTT
The DNA here is from genome assembly GCF_037039965.1 of Doryrhamphus excisus. Classification (NCBI taxonomy): domain Eukaryota; kingdom Metazoa; phylum Chordata; class Actinopteri; order Syngnathiformes; family Syngnathidae; genus Doryrhamphus; species Doryrhamphus excisus. Next base: position 3,703,941 of record NC_136367.1, on the reverse strand, counting down.
TCAGCAAGTTGAAAAAATGAAAAAAAACGACATACTAACCCCTTACGTTTTTTTTCAAAAATCAACGCCCTGAAATACTGGCGTTTTATGCACTTTTGGGTGCTTCTGGGCCCCCTGGTGAGTGTGTGTGAGGTTTCTGGTGGTTTTTTGACCAGAAAAGTGCATTTTCAGCAACTTGAAAAAATGAAAAAAAAACGACATACTAACCCCTTACGTTTTTTTTCAAAAATCAACGCCCTGAAATACTGGCGTTTTATGCACTTTTGGGTGCTTCTGGGCTCCCTGGTGAGTGTGTGTGAGCTTTCTGGTGGTTTTTTGACCAGAAAAGTGCATTTTCAGCAACTTAAAAAAATGAAAAAAAATGACATACTAACCCCTTACGTTTTTTTTCAAAAATCAACGCCCTGAAATACTGGCGTTTTATGCACTTTTTGGGTGCTTCTTGGACCCCTGGTGAGTGTGTGTTAGGTTTCTGGTGTTTTTTTGACCAGAAAAGTGCATTTTCAGCAACTTGAAAAAATGAAAAAAAACGACATACTAACCCCTTACGTTTTTTTTCAAAAATCAACGCCCTGAAATACTGGCGTTTTATGCACTTTTTGGGTGCTTCTTGGACCCCTGGTGAGTGTGTGTTAGGTTTCTGGTGGTTTTTTGACCAGAAAATTGCATTTTTAGCAAGTTGAAAAAATGAAAAAAAACGACATACTAACCCCTTACGTTTTTTTTCAAAAATCAACGCCCTGAAATACTGGCGTTTTATGCACTTTTGGGTGCTTCTGGGCCCCCTGGTGAGTGTGTGTGAGCTTTCTGGTGTTTTTTTGACCAGAAAAGTGCATTTTCAGCAAGTTGAAAAAATGAAAAAAAACGACATACTAACCCCTTACGTTTTTTTTCAAAAATCAACGCCCTGAAATACTGGCATCTTATGCGTTTTTTGGGTGCTTCTGGACCCCCTGGTGAGTGTGTGTGAGGTTTCTGGTGTTTTTTTTTACCAGAAAAGTGCATTTTTACTAAGTTGAAAAAATGAAAAAAAACGACATACTAACCCCTTACGTTTTTTGGGTGCTTCTGGTGAGTGTATTGTAAAAAATTTTAAAAATATTCCAACTCATTTTGTGTTATTTTTACCTGAGCCTGGTTCCCAACCAGAGCAGTGTGACATAAGTATAATAAGCTAATTAGAACTGCTCACTGGGGGATCACCAAGTTAGACCAGACTCCACTGGGGCTCCCAAATGGTCCCATTACAAGTTGTTAAATGACACTGAACGTCATGCACGCCGCCGAGTCCATTGCCTTGAACTGGCTTGTTGCTATGGCGCTGCATTGTTCCCATCTTGCAACAGAACCACCGTGAGGACCATAAAGAGGAATGATGAAGCTCCCCACTCAGTGCCAGGAGGTCATCATGAGTGCTTCGCCACACCTGTCGGCCATCAAAGGCACAAAAAGACGGTGCTCATCCGTGACCGTTGCATATTCAGTAAGCAAACGGAGAATGTAGCCGCTCATCTTGTTTTACAATGGCTCATAAATACAAATAGTTGCACGGCGATTGTACTAAAATGTATTATGTTTTCTAAGCAGAGGGAAACCACTTGGCTCTGGCTGGATGCACTCACAGCCTCCGGGCTTAAACGAAAAATCTGAGCACGTCTGCCTGATTGAATGGGCTTGTAACGCAAGCCAAATAGGTTCGCTCTAATGGGAATGAGCCTGCTGCCGAAGCTTATACGCTTCGCACCTCCGTAGAGGTAAGTAGCTGTGATTGGATGGAAGCAGACGCTGAAAAAGAAAAAGTCCGCAAGCACCGACTGGCTTTATTTGCTACGTTTTGCTGTTTCTCCTTTAAAAACTTGCATGACACGGCATCACTACCCATTATAATAAGATAATAATAAATTATAATAATAAAAAATAATAATAAAATACTAATAAAATAAATAATAATAAAATAAGTAATAAAATAAAAAAATAATGCTAATAAATAATAACATAAAAATAAAATAAATAATAATAATAATAATAATAATAAAACAAAAAATAGAATAATATAATTTTTTTTTTTGCGTCTAGTTTCTGGTTTCCAACATTACTACAAAGCTGTAAATATATTCATTACCATCTCTCATATGACAAGCTGGACTAAAGCTGGGGTAGAACGTAGGTGGGAAAAGTAGTCCGCAGGGACCGGCAGGATCGATGTGTGTTTAAATGTGTTTTGCAACCTAATACACTCGAGATAAGCAGGCGTCTCGCTTGGTGTGCAGTCACACCGTTAAGCAGCACGTTAAAGTGCGTTACAGACCGAGTTTACCCAAATAATTCAAACTCAATATTGAAATACCGTATTTGTAATGTAGAAAAATAATAATAATAATAATAAAGTATCAAACAAGATTGTCGATGTGTAACCACACACACGATTGGTGCGCTTTAGTTTTAAACGTGGTCTTCCTGTTTGGCGTCGCTTCCATGCAGAATCCTTGCTTGGAATGAAATGCTAAAAGGCTACCGTTCTTATAGTTAATGTTGTTTAACAGCAACACGAGGTGTCATATAAAGCGTGATTTGCATAGTGGCTGTTAGTCAAGAATAGCTGCTGGAAGAGAGGCCCACTGAGTGTGTTTACACGGAATGCCAAAAGGAATGCTCCAAATGCAAATAGGGTCAATATATCCTATTCGTATATTAAAATAGAATCCATTTGCACATTTCTGGTCAGAAGATAAAAAAAAGACCCATTTAAATGTAAAATTTAATACTGTGAAATTACTATTCACGTTATTCAGTCACGACATAAGTTAATTGATGTATTATCCGTCAGTACATAGCGTAAATTCCGGTGTAAAAGCGGCATCCAATAAATTTAGTGGAATATGTTAATGGAATATTTTGTGGCACGTATTACTAGAACAGTCTGACTCACGGTGTCATCTTACATCATCACACAGCAACTTAACACTCAAAAGGTAGCTTGTACCAATATGAGTTTAAAATGAAAAAAAAAACCTTTTCCCATAATGCATTTCACATGAGCAAAGCATTTCCTTTGAGGACAGACGGCATAGCAGCGCTCCAGCAGACGCCATGTTTGGCTTGGATGCAATGCATTATGGGAAAACTATGTTGACATTTTTAACACCTATTGGTGCTTGTAGTATATATTTCCTAGCGACCTTTTGGGTGTTAAGTTGCTGTGTGATGAGTTTAGTGTAAGCTGACACTGTGAGTAATGATTTCCTGCGATTTCCGACAGGTTGATAAGATCGTCGCAAAGTGCAATGATAGCTCACGCTGAGCTCCTCTATATATTTCCTAGCGACCTTTTGAGTGTTAAGTTGCTGTGTGATGAGTTTAGTGTAAGCTGACACTGTGGGTAATGATTTCCTGCGATTTCCGACAGGTTGATAAGATCGGCGCAAAGTGCAATGATAGCTCACGCTGAGCTCCTCTATATATTTCCTAGCGACCTTTTGAGTGTTAAGTTGCTGTGTGATGAGTTTAGTGTAAGCTGACACTGTGAGTAATGATTTCCTGCGATTTCCGACAGGTTGATAAGATCGTCGCAAAGTGCAATGATAGCTCACGCTGAGCTCCTCTATATATTTCCTAGCGACCTTTTGAGTGTTAAGTTGTTGTGTGATGAGTTTAGTGTAAACTGACACTGCAAGTCAGATTATTATATTGAGTAATGATTCCCTGCGATTTCCGACAGGGTGATAAGATCGTCGTAAGTGCAATGATAGCTCACGCTTAGCTCCTCCCTTTTCCTGACTTACGCATGAGTGGCAAAGTATTTCAACGATTAGCAGTTGTAGCAGTTGTAGTTAGCAGTTGTAAAGTAAAAATTAGAAATTAGAACTTAGCAATAAATTAGTGTAAGCCGCAAGGATCAGTATTAGTTTCTTTAAACCCTTATTTAAATTTGAATTATGTTACTAACTATCGCCTAATTTACACATGTATGTATTTTGTCCCCACAGTGGCATGGCGGTAAATATCGTAAACGTCACAATGTGCACACTGTGCACTCTTCCTGTTCTTTCCGCATTCTCTTTCTGCAGCTGCGAGACAATACTTACTTATTTTAAAAAAGAGCTTTATTTGCACCTTTTCACAGTTCATAAAAATACACTTCAGGTGCTCGGTGTTTCTTTTACAAATATACAGTACATAATACATAAACTACAACATTTTGATGGGAGTTTCATCATGGCATACTGTGTAAAACATGAAAAAGGCACTGTTATAAGTAAATAATAATTATTTGAGTGATGGCACCACCACTAGTTGTATGTTGGAGGTAGTCGAGGAGCATTCAGGGTTGAGACCACCAAGTGCGGTTTAGTTAGTTACTTTCTGTTTGTTTGTGTGTTGCAGACAAAATCCTGCGGTCGAGCTGTCAAGGATCTGCAAGGAATCGGGCCGTGATGACTGCAGTGTCGTCGAGGTCAGAACTGGTTAGGCGTTTGTGTGGAGCTGGAAAAACAGACATGTCTCTTAGTTGATAGTAAGTACTACGCTGGCCTCAATTAGATGTTTTAGCAATACTGTAATGAGGATATGGAACTAGAATGGACGAGCTCCAACAATTGGTACTAGCACAAGCTACTTCCTGGTTCATAGAGGATGCCTTTGTTGCCATAGTGACCCAAACTCTCTCTTAAATCCCTGCAGAATTATTCCAGATGCTGAAGAAAAAGGTTCGTAAGACTCAACCGTCTCGACTAAGTTTGGTAAATTTATGGTAATGGTTTTATTTCATTTGAACATGCATCAGATTACAATTGAATGCATCACATAATCAGTTCACAGTTCCACATGTCGAAAAGGAGTAGGAAGAAGCAAAGCTTATTAAATCCTACCTCTCCATCTGGTACTTTTACAATCAGTAACTGTTACATTTGTTCACTTCCTGCTTTCATAATATAGTTTAAGGTTTGTTTTTTTTTAATAATGACATAATGGGTACCATAGTAACTGTCAATATATTGATATGTATAGCACATAGATGTTGTTACCGTATTTTCTGGACTATAAGTCGCACAAGGCCAAAAATGCATACTTGGGTAGAAAAAAAAAAAAAACATCCATAAGTCGCATTTTTTGCGAGTAATTTATTTTCCAAACTACTTGACCAAAACAGACATTACGTCCTCTTGGAAGGCAAGTTCTAACAATTAAAGAATAGAGAACAGATATGCTAACACAATGGTTATTCAGCTACACAAAAAATAAACATGAACATAAAAGGTGTCCAGTGTTTATGTAACATAAACAGTTTTTTCATTTATAAGTCGCACTGGAGTACAAGTACAAATAAATTACAAGGGTAATTTATTTTACAAACTACTTGAGTTGTCGTGGAAGTGATTACTATTAAAGTACCGTATTGTCTGGACTATAAGTCGCTCCGAAGTATAAGTTGCACAAGGCCAAAAATGCATAATTAGGTAGAAAAACAACAAACATTAGTCGCACTGGAGTATAAGTCGCAGGAACAGCCAACCTATGAAAACAAGTGCGACTTATAGTCCGGAAAATACGGTAATTATGTTGGTCTTATTCATGCGTCAGACATTTTCATATGGCAGCAAATTCCATTTACGGTAAATAAACCATTATGAGTAATGTCTGCTTACGTATGAACATCATCATCCACAATTTAACAGCTCTCTTAACTATAAGTCATGACAAAAATGTCTGAATTCCGTCTATCAATATCCATTTTGTGTCTTAAAAGGCCAAGTCTGCCCATCGCCTCATCACAACAGTCAAAGCTCTCAGACGGGTTTGCAATCGCACGTATTGAAATTATATTTAGATCACTATTATTACAGAGACGGGTTGTTGACATAAATGGGACCTACTTATGCGGGTTCCACTGTATACTCACGTATCGTGTCAGCTTTCACAGAGCGACTGAGGAATGAGTCGGGGCTCTTCATGGAGGAAGACATAGCAGCTAATCTCATGCTCCTGGAAGAGGCGTCCAGTTTCTCTTCCTGAAAGGCAGGACAAAACAGGAAGTCAGTAACATACTGGTATGAGTGTTTGTTTCTTGAAAAGCAGATAAAAACGAAAATGTACATAAGGCCACAATTCCCCTGCAAGGTATGCTGGGTAACTAACCACCGTATGTCTACAAAAGTACCAATGATGATGTTACATGGACAGTTCATAATATGATACATGCACGTTTAAACAATAAAAAGAATGACATAACATGCAGTTACATTGTTTAGTTTTTTTTTTTCCATTCATTTCCTACCGCTTATACTCCTCAGGGTCAAGAAGTGGGTACACCATGTACTGGTTACCATTCACTCACACATTGAGACAGTTTCATTTATCAGAAATTACTTTTGTAAGGCTTCTGATTGTCTAAAAAAAAAAGGTTTGGCTCTGCACCACCGCCTGTTGTGCTGGACAAGTATTAAGAAGCATTTTGAACATTTTGTACAAGGACAGGCAGACACATTTAACTGTGATTTCCATTGTTAATACTCACCAAGACGGATGTCTTTTTATATCCATTTCAATACCACAAACCTTGAATATGCACATTGAGAGTCCCATTAGGTAAAGTACTCTGACAAAGCAATAAAGCAGGTCTTAAAAAGTTATCAGCACTCAAAAGCTACCAAACATGTATTCACGGCTCTGCTGGCAGACTGACATCATCAAAAGTGACTCTTATCATTCACATTTGGTTAAGTGTACATTTGTGCCATTGCTTTAGCTTATCGCGTCCTCTATAAAGCATGCAGAATTGCCCAAGTTCCAAATGAGGTGCATCATAGACAATGGTACTGCCGTAGGCCAGTTAAACTGTTATAGAAATAGAGTAGATGCATAGTCAATTGTTGGTGTCGATGCCCCTTGAACTGGTTGACTTATCGTAGCCGAATTGGAAATTAACCATTCCCTGCACATTTATGAGAGTTTGGCCAGAGGCAATACAAAAATAGGCAATTAGTGGGAGTCACACTATGTATTAACGCTGTGTAGCAATAGTTGTCAAATCGCACTGACAATGTGACAATGATGAAGTTAATACTACAAACATGTTGACATAAATACGTGTATATATATATATATGTATATATATATATATATATATATATATATATACATATATATATATATATATATATATATATATATATATATACATATATATATATATATATATATGTATATATATATATATATATATATATATACATATATATATATATATATATATATATATATATATATATACATATATATATATATATATATATATATATATATATATATATATACATATATATATATATATATATATATGTATATATATATACATATATATATATATATATATATATATATATATACATATATATATATATATATATATGTATATATATATACATATATATATATATATATATATATACATACATACGTACGTATACATACATGTACGTATACATACGTACATATACATACATGTACGTATACATACGTACATATACATACATGTACGTATACATACGTACATACATACATGCACGTATACATACATGCATACATACATACATACATACATGCACGTATACATACATGCATACATACATACATACATACATACACACGTACATGCATGTACGCATACATACGTACATGCATGTACGCATACGTACGCATACATACATACGTGTATGTACGTACGCATACATACATACGTGTATGTACGTACGCATACATACATACGTGTATTTACATACGCATACATACACATATACATACATACATGTACATACATATATATATATATATATACGTATTTATGTCATCATGTTTGTAGTATTAACTTCATCATTGTCAGTGCGATTTGACAACATAACCACTGCAACACGACGTTAATACATAGTGTGACTCCCTGAAATTACTCTAATTGCATATATATATATATATATATATATATATATATATATATATATATATATATATATATATATATATATATATGCTGTATGTGTTGTGTGTGTCATACTCTGTACTCCTGGATTTTGCGGTTGGATTCATCAAGCTGGTGCTGCAGGTCCCAGACAATTTCTCTGTGTTTGGTGTAGCACTGCTCAACCACCTCCTTCTGGCGTTGGGACTCCTGATGACAGAAGATTTAATGTTATATTCCAAATTGAAGAGACTGTTTTCTTGAAATATTGAATAAATATATATAACCTACCTCTAAGTCCTTGAAATTGTCCATCAGATATTGTTTCTGTGTCATGGATTTCCAATATTCCATTGCTGCTTTTGTGCTCTGGTAAAAAAAAGAACGGTCAATTATATCAGGTAAAGATATTCACATTTTAAAATTAAAACCGTGAAGAAACAATTCAAATTCCCAAATATTGTTTAGTTGCTCAGCACTTCCAACTATACAGCAAAAAAAAAGTAAATGCAGCAAAGAGGAAAAGTGGAAGTGAAATGAGGCATCATTTCCAGTCCAGCGGTCATCTGAAGCGATGATTACACACGACGGCTGCACGGCTGCATCAGATCTCTGTGGATCATAACAGCTCCGGATGATCTGACGCTGTTCCTGCATTTCGGCAAATGATGGAAGAAACTTCCCAATAACATTCCTGCACAGTATACGTACCATTATTTCTACATGAAATCCGATAGGGACAGAATATCTACTTCACTGGTCAGTGGCATAATAACCTCCTACTAATTCAGGATTATTTGATTAGGAAATCTTTTAAGTGGCCAATTCTATTCTAAAGGCACCCCCGCAACCCCAGTCAGACGGGGCGACTTGGCATGACAAAATGTGGTTGTTACATGGTGTCACGCTGATTGCTACAGTGAATGACATGCTGGCATACAAGACTCGCTGGACGACGACACCCGCCCGGGCAGAGTAAAAGTGGGTCGATGCATCCTACTGTTGCAGAAATGATTTAACTTGACGGTGGTCGGCAGTATTTTCTATCTGTCAGTGGTTCACTAAGTGAAGACTGCGGGGGCAAGCCAGCTGCATAACTGTCAGAGATGGACATCTTAAATTAGGCTGATGCTTTTTTTTACCGCCATTATTCCCATAACACATAAAACTAACAAAAACATGTTTTATACTTAAACCTAAATTGTTTTCAACCTTATTTTGAGCGAGAGAAGTCATTGTCTCATTTGCATAACTGGCCATGATGACATTTTCTTGTGTTTTTAAACCTTATTCAACACCAGCCCGCCATATTAATGTTAATGTTACTCATGGGTGTTTTTTTTTTTTTTTCTTGCAACAAGAAGTAGTAAGAAATACACAAGTGTGTGCATTGTAACATGCACAATTAAGATTAAAAGAAAACATGGACCGGACCTGCTGCTCATTGAGAAGAATAATGTTTACACATAAAGTGAGCTGCCATTATCAGTATTAGTGGATATCAGTACAGTAATCCATCTCTATCGCAGTTTTTTCAAAAATATATTAAGAAATAATTTTATTTCGTGGTTGAATACGGCCTATTAGTCAAACTATGTATTTTTAAACACATTTTACCCGGGTTTTATTTGACTAAATTAAGAATTTTCAAGCATCTAAATGGTTAAATGAACTAAAATATAAATATATAGTCATTCAGAAGACGCATTCAAATACACGTCGTATTCTATACTGATCAGAAGGTGTCAGTAATGTTATGGTAATGATTGGGACGACGGACTTGATTATCTCATAACATGCATATCTCACAAACACTTAAACGGGCTCCTGTTAAGGTGTAACCCACGGCAAGCTAAAACTCAACTTCCTGTCCCCACTTTCACCAGAACATATTTACAGTAACAAATGAACACAATAACATTAAGACAATAATAATGCCCTTGAGGGCCATTACACTATATGACATTGATGAGATAATAGCCATTGGAAAAAAAACAACAACAACAAAAACAAGAGGGTGAGTCTATATTATATTATATTATATTTATTATGTTATGTTATTTTATGTCTACTATATTGGGCAATATGTGTAACAGTGACTATAGGGGTTTCACTTCATGTCTCTAGCCATATTCACCATATTTTAAAATAATTATGAATATAATATACTTTAAGGGCTGCATGGCGAACGAGTGGTTAGCGCGCAGACCTCACAGCTAGGAGACCAGAGTTCAATTCCACCCTCGGGCATCTCTGTGTGGAGTTTGCATGTTCTCCCCGTGCATGCGTGGGTTTTCTCCGGGTACTCCGGTTTCCTCCCACATTCCAAAAACATGCTAGGTTAATTAGCCACTCCAAATTATCCATAGGTATGAATGTGAGTGTGAATGGTTGTTTGTTTGCTTCTCGCCCCAGGACAGCTGGGATAGGCTCCCGCGACCCTCGTGAGGAAAAGCGGTAGAAAATGAATGAATGAATAATATACTTTAGCCGCAGGGTTTCAAGCGTGAGAAAAAATACTGCAAATTATGGTAACCGCAATAAATGAGGGATTACTTTATATCGGAAATTGGTGAAAAGCTGATATCAAACATCTCTCTACTTACCAGCTCAAGGTCCAAAACACGATCCTGTGAAGACACAATAGACGGTAGATGATTAATTTACATGAAAAGTGGAAAAACACACAAGTGCATTAGGCAAACTAACAAGAGGAGGCGGAAAACACAGCTGTGTATGAGAGACACAAAGTCCAGGTAATTTATTCTAATAGCAAAAGTAGAGCGATTGTGTGTGTGTGTGTGATGAACACAAACTAAATGGGTAACAAAAGAGGTAAGAAGTGATGGTAGCAGACAACTGGCTTCTTATCTCACACACACACAAAGACAAATTTCTCTCGCTCCTCATCCAGCTCCTCTCTGTAATGATGCATAAGTGATGCTATGCCTCTTATCCACCACTCAAACATACACCTGCTTCTCCCTAAACCGGGCCTCCTCTCCCCCCACTGATGCATACGCATTGGCATTTTGTAACAAGGCTTCCTTTATTGCAGCTTCTGCCTCCCTCGGCGAGCCTTTCCTTCCCACATCTCTCTATTCTCATCCTTCATAATTAAAAGCTCGACTGGGTACGGGACAGCTGAATAACTGCACGCGTTTCACCAGGTGCCATCGAGCGGTAACAGATGTATCCAATGTGCGCACACACACACACACACTTGTGCAAGTGAATGTGTATGTGTGTTATGATGAGCAAAAGGCCAAGTAAGGTGGCTGGGAGGTGACTGGGCTCCAATGAAGGTGAGTTCGGTGGATGCTGTGGCGCTGTGGGAAAGAGACAGGGGCCGCTGGTGGCTCTCAAACACCAAGGCCTCATGTCTGCTGTAATTAACTACTTGTCCAGGCATGGCTGCAAGATGTGTGTCAGGCTCAGGGCTGTGCACTCATGTGTGCAGCACTGCATCGCAAATGACTACAAGTCCCTGCTGCTACGCCGAACTAAAACAAACTATAAGTAAGGAAAAATGGCTGCCATACCTGTAAGCGCCGCATTTGTTCATCTTTCTTGCGGCTCCCCTCCAACAGTTCTGAAGAAAAATAAAAACAATTAGCATGAATGTGTGATACTTAGAACAGTGATTCTCAAATGGTGGGTTGCGGATTCAATATGGGTGGGTGGCAGAAAGCTTGTCCAAAATTTACAGTAACGCCGCATCCACTAAATTTTGACGAAAAACAGATTTTCCACACGTGTCCAGTGGACAAGCACCACAAAAAATGTATGGAATGCTGTCTTATATGTATATCAATATACATAATATATAGTATATATGTACATTTTTCGTGTTAAGTCGCTGAGTGATGAGTTTAATGACAAACTTGTTGTGAGTGAACACACCGCTTGTGGTTAGTTCCTACCAAAGAAAGCGCTACCGTTTCCTCATTGACGCATAAGCGGCACAATATTTAAAGAATTCGTAGTAGTTCTGGGGGCCGCACAGTGGGCGAGTGGTTAGCATGTCACACAGTAAGGAGATCGGGAAGACTGTTTGATTCTACGCTTCGGCATCTCTGTGTGGTTGAGAATAAATGCTGTTCAATCACATAGGATAACATGGAATAATGCTACGTTACAAGAGTGACAAGCTTACTCAGTGAAAATAATGTACAGACTGCAAATTATTATTATGTGGATCAAACAATTTGCGACAAGTGGCTTCTTGATACCCATGCAGGCAAAGCCTTGTTTCTGTTTGCTTTTGATTGCAGCACCAAAATTGTTTTCAATTCCGTGGACTGATTGTTTGCCTAATTACTGTAGATGTTTATTCAGCAACTGATTGTGTTTCACAATGACACAATATTTTCACACGAGTTTGATTCGGATGATGCTGTGCTGAATTAACCTTGATTTGCTGTTTCAATTAGCTGCCGGCAAGAGATTAAAGCATTAATAAAAAAGAAAGGAAATGTTCAAATATATTTTCCATCAATATCATCACAAACAATCTGAGAGAAAATTTGTTCCGGCAATTATATTTGCTGTACCAAGTTGTTTGTTGTTACAACACTGATAGACTAAGCGCCTGCAGAACAGGAACTGGCATCAAACACATCTTCACTGAGCCTTAAGTACCTACTGATGTGCAAAACCTTTCATCTGGCGAATAAATAGAAAACACTTGATGCATTTAGATGCTCATGAGCATTGCAAATACTTAAACCAGCAGGGTCCAAACTTTTTAAACCGGGGGCCGCATAAGCAAATTCTAAAGAATGTGAGGAGAAATTTTCTAAAGCAAACCATGTGGAAATGCAAATATGTTTTTATATTCAAAAAAAAAAACAACCTGAATCTCTGCTTTGTGTGATTTTGCCATTTTTTATTTTTACAAATGTATTTATTTTTTTTTACAAATATTTCAACGTTTTTCTTGTAGTATTATGTCTCTATTTTCATTATATTTTAACTGTATACTTTTACCCAACCTAATTTTCAGCAAGTTAATCTTTAGTTTTTCATAATATTACGACTTTTAAAAAAAATTCCAGGCCTTTGACTCCTATAGAGCAGCTACTACACACAATAACCAGCACAGAAAGCTTTCCACTTCTTCCAGAATCTGCACCTATTCAACTGTATTTCTTCAGATGTCGTGCTTGTCGCGCAAACTGTCTGTTTTAATTTATTCCACCCCCGGCCGCCACCAGGCATGCCCACTTCCCTGTGGTTGGTCACACGACCAAGTGCTGGTAGGGAATCAGGAACTCCAATCATTTCTGCGTGATGTTTGCGTCGTTAGGAATTGTAAACAATTTAGTACTGAGAGGCACGTCTTTTGAAAAATTGGCATACTCTGGTAAACTATAACGTGTGTTTGCTTTTATCAAATGGTGTACTAAAGTCCAATAAAGTATGTATATGCACCTCCACATCTCCAAGCCCAGATACGTTTTTAAACAAACTTGTTATGACATTCCAAAACAAAGCTGTGGGTCTCTACAGTGTATGCTGATGTTACTGTGCAATAATTAATGAGGTCAAAATATGACATATAAAGACAAAATACAGCAATAATTCATAAATGAATGATAAGTCAGGGGTGAGAAATGAAGTGGATTTGATATAAACATTGCTCATTTTTTAATGTGATTGATGTTCAACACGAACATGAGCAGAATTCAGAGGACGGCAACAATACCGCATCGGCAGTTCAACTTTCTATCAAAGACATTTACTACTTTTGTATTAATGACTGATGGGTGCCAGAGATACCGGTGTTGTTAAACCTAGAAAAATGAGCTGACCTTCTTGTAAAATGAATCTTCAATCTTAATTATCACGCCATCACATCATTACTGGATCTTTTTAACAGGAGCGGTGAAGGGACAGCAGAGGGAATTGAAGATTGTGATAGGCTGATTAGAACTGCTGCAGAGGTGATGGGAGAAAAGCGTTCACGTAAGAACAGACAGTGAACACAGGCTGAGACGCTGACAGGGTTTTAAATGATCACAAAGTTGAAGCAGAAGCTAAAAATGGAGCAAAATTTACGGTTGCTTGCAACATTAATATTAAGAACGATTTGCCCGCCAGCTGCTGCTCATAAGAAATGAATTACATTCAGTAAAGTTGCACTTTCTCTTGCACACACTAGACCTAAACCGTTTGGTAGCGTTTCATATTAAACATATGAACAGGATCTAGTAACAGAAATGTTTGTGATTGCCCGCCACAAATAAATTTGGACCGCCACAGATTTGTATAGACCTTTTTTGTCACACTATTGGTTTGCCCTCATTTCTAAACATTATAAATTACTGTCTGTGTAGGTTGTCATTGGGGTATCCTGATATTCATTCATTCATTCATTTCCGACCGCTTTTCCTCACGAGGGTCGCAGGGGGTGCTGGAGCCTATCCCAGCTGTCTTTGGGCGAAAGGCGGGGTACACCAGCCAATCACAGGGCACATATAGACAAACAACCATTCACACTCACATTCATACCTATGGCCAATTAACCTAGCATGTTTTTGGAATGTGGGAGGAACCCGGAGTACCCGGAGAAAACCCACACATGCACGTGGAGAACATGCAAACTCCACACAGAGATGGCCGAGGGTGGAATTGAACGCTGGTCTCCTAGCTGTGAGGTCTGCGCACTAACCACTCAACCGCCAGTACCAGTAAAAATATACATTGCAGCTTAGTGCAAATCTTGTCATGCACAAGTTTCCTGTGGTGGCGCGTTTGAAGCAACATGACAAAAACATGGCATGGGGATTTTTGCAAGACCACAGTACACTGAAATCAACCAATGATGTCCAAAACATTTGCATGAGAAGCGTGAGATACTCCCACAGGACAGAAGAAAAAAAAAAAAAAAAAAAAAGTCAGCACCTGTCGGTGGTGAGTAATTCCAGGTTTAAACGCTTAACTGAGCCCATTGAGCCTTGCTACATTATGGATAAATCTATAACCCTGATGCATAGAGAAGTAAATGGGTCAGCTTTTCTCATACTTACTGTTGACGACTATTGTTCTCTGTTTTAATATCAGGCCTCCACACAACAAAGTAAGACATGTATGATGCTTGCTGATATATATGATACTGAAATTAGTATTGAAAAGTACCGGATTAGACATCAAAACACAGATAGATAGAAATCCTGTTGACGGCTATGTATCTTTCTTCTCTGTGGTAGCAGCTCATGGGAATAAAGCCCACTACAATAATGTTTACCTTTCTTTTCAGTGCTGATTGAGTGCAGCAGCTTCTCTTGTTGTTCCAGACGCTGCAGGAGCGCATCTCTGTCTGCGTCACGGGTGTGCCTCAGTGCTTTCAACTCATCCCTGGTGTGTTGGCTCTGCCTCCGAAGGTGCTGTTCTCTTGTGCCTCGCTCTTGAACCTCCTCATGCAGCCGCCGTAGCTTGGACTGGTTAGGTAAAATTGACAAACGCGCACAGAAGTCAGGTGAAATTGCATGCAACAAGGCATGGTGGTAGGCCCAAGGAGACGAATTTGACAGATAGAATAAATAATAACAATAAAACAGCTATCTTGTGATTAAATCATGTTTAATTACAGTATATTTCGATTGTCTCGAATAGTAATAAATGCTGAACTGCGTAAACACTTTTTAACAACAGTTATGCATCACCCAGTGAGCGATACGTGCAAGTCATTTCGTAAGCGATTGATGCTATTAAATTGACTCATTTGGTTTAGAAAGCGGTGAGGTGGAAAGCACAGATACAAGACAAAAGACAACACATACATTAGGAAAAAAACTAATTTAAATAATACAGTTAAGAGAATGTGCTGTTTTTGGAGTCTGAAAGTAGAACTGATGACATGTCACGGTGTTGAAAAATATCTACCTCCAATAATAAGTGCAAATGAACCATTTAGCCAAAAAAAGTAAATATAATTGAGCATTTTTTTATGCAGGGTTCCTATAGTGATTGTGTCTGTTTTACGTGATTAATCAAAACAAGCTTCATATTAATCGACTAAGAAAATAATCATGAGTTGCAGGCCTAGTATCATGTTAATTAATGATGGATGTTTTAATTATTTTGAAAATACATGCTATTACGTCAGCATATGAAATATAAAAGGGACAGTGGTAAACGTGAATATTGTTCCATACTTGACTTTCCATACCTTGCCAGACCTGGAAATAAATAAAATCTAATTCCATACATGTGTAGGAACCCTGTTTAATGTCAGCAAGTATTGTCCACTCCTGGTCACACAAGTCTGAGCAGGAAATCGCATGTGATTTCTACGTTGTAGATGTGGGCCATAACGACATATGTGTGTGGAAAATACAAAACCATAATCAGGCTAACCGAAAGGTCATATTACTCTACGCTCCACAAGGCCCAAAATGGTGGAATGCGTTTTCTCCGCTATAAATCATTTTCCTGAGAGGTTTCATCTAAGTAAATGTTGGTGTGGGACCAACACAAAAAAAAAAATGGATCATTAATTTCCCATGCTGTGGAGGCACACCATGTTCCTACTAACAGTGTCACACTCTTAATCTTGTGTTATATAATTTCATTTGCTCGAAAAATCCCTTCGAAGGTTGGCAGCCCAACATTGCATGTTGCAATAATCTTACCTTTGTCTCCGCTAGCCAAAGAGAGGGATCTTTTACGAATCCATCTTTCTTGGTTGCCTATTGGAAAAAAATGCAATTGTGAAGTGCAAAAAATGTTATTTGTTATTGTTGTTTTGTGTACGCATTTTACAATGTAAAAAAAATGCAATCAATAAATATAGTGCAGAAAATATATAAGCTTTTGTCAAGTATGATTTATATGAGGCACAGTGAGATGTCACACAAGCTTAAATGTACGCATTCCCAAACGATGCTGCCACCATTAGCAATACAAATGACCCTCCATAAGAGCTGCAGACGTGCTCATTTTCAAGACAATCACTGACAGTATTGTGTGCCATCACAAACCTAAATGTCACTCAGTTAAGAGCAAACCTAATGCTATGCAAATGCTGAAATGTACCAGCCGAGACGTATGATTTGAGAAATAACAGCCAAGGCTGCGAGTCGCATTCCGTGATTCATTTGTTGCATGACTCATAAGGAGATTAAACATGTATGCAGGCCAACAGCTCAACTGGAACTTCAAATACCAATACCTCAAGAATCTTCAAGTATTTTAAGAGAGGCTGTCAAATGATTGATTAATCCCCATTAATTGTGATTAAGCGTGAATCACCATCAAGTGTGATTAATTGTTAATCACCATCAAGTGTGATTAATTGTTAATCACCATCAATTGTGATTAATCGTTAATCACCATCAATTGTGATTAATCATTAATTGCACCAACCATGATTTGGGGTTAATCAACATTAATTGTGATTAATCATTAATTGACATTAATTGGGATGAATCAATCACCATTAATTGCGATTAATAAATCACCATCAATTGTGATTAATCATTCACCATTAATTGTGATTAATCATTAATCATAGTAATTGTGATTAATCATTAATCATATTAATTTGATTGATCATTAATCACATTAATGGTGATTAATCATTAATCTAATTTTGCAAATTAATTAGTCCATGGACCATGTCTGGAATATGTCATATTCACTGTATTTTATTGAAAGAAATATAAATGATTTCATGCATTTCTGTGCATTGACAGCGCCAAAGTTAAGAGCTAGCACCCACGTCTGAAAATCTTGTGGTCTGCCCGGTGACAGCGGACGCGAGAGACGTGTTTGTTTGGAGATAGGAATGCGTATATGGAATTGTTGGAATTACACTACTCTTGATGCGTTCAGGTCAGAATAGTTATAAAAAAAGAGCATCAGACTCTTTGGGGAGCTCCACTGTGCTGCCTCCACATTTACCAACAAACTACATGTTTTTTTTTGTTTTTTCTTTTAGACCCAGTCCATAGGAGGTCTTGACACGGCCTTATCTCTGCATGGGCACCAGGCAGTTTTTCAAGGTGCTACTTCCAACCAGGTCCAAGCCACAGAGATGTATCGAGTGAGTGGCTGCCACACAGCGTCAAAGCACACATAGAGCACGGCGGTGCACACAGGTCCCCTTCTGAAGGGGTCCACAAGCACTTGGCAGGGAGAGTGACTGTGAGCCAGGATACAAATGCGATCAAAGGGAATGCTGCACTGTGGCAGGGGAAAAAAAATATATATTAAAAATTGAAGCAAACTCGACTGGGAGCTGAAAGTACTGTTGGTGTGAGTGATGTGCACAGAAGCATTGTTGAATCCAAGGTTCCTACTCAAATGTCTGCTTATGGTGATATATTCTGTCTATCATGTGTGTTGATGGGTGTCTTTGGTCTGTTTGCTTCAGCACTCCGTTCGAAAAAAGCTAAAGTAGAAGCTCAAGATCCCCAAAAGAAGCAAGTGTGTTCAAAACTAAAGGTTGCAGGCAGGGAATACAACCAAATGTAAAAGGATAGGACAGCATCTATTCAAGTATGTTAATACTTTTGGTATATAGCTTTTTATCTCTAGATTTGCCACAATAACGTAATGAATTGAAATGAAAATATCTTTTGACAGCACTACATAATATACCTGGAAGTTGTCTTCACCGTTGCTGGCGATTCCATGAAGTGCGACATCTAGTTCATCACCAATGGAGGACAGAGCCTCCTCGTGTTCTGCCTCCATCTGTGCCACCTTCTCTTCCAGCTTTACAAGCTCTGAAACCGAGACACGTCTCCCTTCATTCATCCTCACCTGCGAAGGATGGGAGAGCAATGACACAGTTGAGGATATTGTCCCTTTCTTTATATAGCTTCCTAGGAGACAGAACATCAATTAGGGATGGGAATAACCATCGATTAGTCATTGAATTAATTATTAATTAATTATTAATAATTGTGTCAATTATCTGAATTGACTCTTGATCAAGTCATGAAGCAGTTGAAGTAAAAGGCAGTGCATTGCTTGGCCAAAGCCTGCAAAGTCTGAAGAGGAGGAACATGACGTTAGCCATCTCCAGTATGATCTCTTTATTACTTTAAGCCTTTAATATTATGACCCATTGACCCTTTTCACACTTGTTCGGTGACGGAAACATTTTGACACTGTAACTAATTACAACAAAATACGCTATTCTGCTGCCAAAAACCTTGCCAATATCATCAAAATTTAAAGTGGAGTTGCACTTTTTTTGCAGTGCTTTGCAATATCATACAATAAACCAGGGCTGTCACAATGATTTTTTAAATTTTAATCAGATTAATCACAGTTTCAAATTAATTAATCATGATTAATCACAACAGAGAGGTGTGCTTGCTCTGGTGGGCATGTGTTATTTACACACAAAAATCTGGAATTTATTAAATAAATTAGTTTCTACTGTTAGTGTTATTTTTGACAGCCTTCATATTATATCTACAATATATTATGTTTATGAAAAATAGAGGCAAATGAAACCTTGCACTCACAAAACATTCTCATCAGTGACCATTATGATGATTAGACTTTTAGATATCAATACGTTAAATTCAAATTAGGGCTGCACGGTGGTCGAGTGGTTAGCGCGCAGACCTCACAGCTAGGAGACCCGAGTTCAATTCCACGCTCGGCCATCTGTACGCGGAGTTTGCATGTTCTCCCCGTGCATGCGTGGGTTTTTCTCCGGGTACTCCGGTTTCCTCCCACATTCCAAAAACATGCTAGGTTAATTAGCGACTCCAAATTGTCCATAGGTATGAATGTGAGTGTGAATGGTTGTTTGTCCATAAGTGCCCTGTGATTGGCTGGCGACCAGTCCAGGGTGTACCCCTGCCTCTCGCCCGAAGACAGCTGGGATAGGCTCCAGCACCCCCGCGACTCTCGTGAGGATAAATTACTCACATGGAGTAATTTGGCCCCATATCTATGGCCTAGCTTCTTGCTTGTGTGCAAAACTGAAAGTGTTCAAGGCACTTTCCACAATAATTAATGTGCATGATGCCGACACAAAAAGTAACAACTATTATTGGATTTCAAAAGTTGAGTCAACATTGTCTGTGTAGCAGAAATTGAGTTGTGTATTTTGCAAATAGCACATCAATAATGAGTTCCACTCCAAATTATTTCACAGGATGCGATATACAATTAATGTCAGTGCACACTCAATAAAACCATGATATTTCATCAGAACAGATTGTGGTTAAATTTCTAGATACCACCTTAAGTCGTATTTTTGTCTGTTTTCCTGGAAAAGAAACAAAAAAACACACTACAGATAAATACACATACAACCTTAGGCATCAGTGTCATTCATTTGCTTTCCTCCCACACAAACAGACCTAGTTAACTATCTTCCTCGGCTCTGCGCTGCTCTGTCAATAGTTTCAGGGTCTCTTCCAGGACACAGTCAATCAATATGTCAGAGAACCAGGAACTAACCGATCAGTGTTGCCGGGGGACTGCGGGTCATTATTCTGTCTCTACATGATAAACTACCCACATTACATGAATAACGCCCTTTTTTTCCTCCTCCATTCACCCGATTTAGAGTCAATACATGGATGCCCTAAAGAGACCCTCCTACTTATGGGGCCTGTCAGAAAGGAAAGTGAAGACCCCATCTGCTGTTGTAAAACACCTAAGATTTTATGCCGTAGGCCTTTTAAAAATAGTGCCGATTTGGCACAAACGTAACCTTTTAAACATGACGCATGATGACATGACCTTGCTCTGAATCCATCGCTGGTATGTTATTAAATGTGTGTTAGCCCATCTGTTGCAGCGCTAGAAAACACGGTTTGCATTTATTATGCTAATTGAACAAATAACTGTCAAAGTAATTGGGTGCAGTGGAACCGACTAAATAAAATTAGGAGTGCCGATATGAAGGAGCTATAAAGTCATACTGATAAATCAGATGAAAAAATACATTTGATAACCGCTTAAAAAAAAAAAAAAAACTCCAATGAGGTGAGATTACCCGTACAGTCGTGGAGGGGAATTAGCGTGTGCAAACAAAAGGCTCCTTTTCTGGGATGTTCTGCAAACAGCCTGTCCGAACTTCCCGTGTGCTCACTGGTAAGCAAACATGCCATCCATGGTGTGAATGGCACGTCCACGGCCCGGGGCTTGTTCTTATCATTGCGGTTTTCGAAAAAGTACAAACAGTTTGCCAGAGATGACCCAAAGGTCGGTGATTTCATCATGAAAATGGTCAGCTGTCAACTATCGTTGAAGATGCCGGCTTTTGTCAGCCTTCAGCGTTTTTAATATGCAAGATGTTGGAAAATAACTTTATATTTTGCTCGCTATGTCACCTTTTTTTGGTACCGCTTTCAGGCGACTGACCCACATAGAATGCATACATTGAGTTTATTTAACTAAAGTAATGCATCATCCAGGGCGGCACGGCGGTCGAGTGTTTAGCGCGCAGACCTCACAGCTAGGAGACCAGGGTTCAATTCCACCCTGGGCCATCTCTGTGTGGAGTTTGCATGTTCTCCCTGTGCATGCGTGGGTTTTCTCCGGGTACTCCGGTTTCCTCCCACATTCCAAAAACATGCCAGGTTAATTGGGGACTCCAAATTGTCCATAGGTATGAATGTGAGTGTGAATGGTTGTTTGTCTATATGTGCCCTGTGATTGGCTGGCCATCAGTCCAAGGTGTAGCCTGGGATAGTCTCCAGCACCGCGACCCTTGTGAGGATAAGCAGTAGAAAATGAATTAATTAATTAATTTTAGAGCCCTCTAGACATGAAGTAACACCCCTATAGTGAACTTTATACTCATATTACCCAATTTAGTAGACATAATAAGAGAAAATAAGATGTTTTTACGCTGCATGGCAAACCAGTGATTAGCACGAGGGCCTTACAGCTAGGAGACCCGAGTTCAATTCCACCCTCGGCCATCTCTGTGTGGAGTTTGCCTTTTCTCTCTGTGCATGGTCACCAGCCAATCACAGGGCACATATAGACAAACAACCATTCACACCTATGGACAATTTTGAGTCGAATGTGGGAAAAAAACGGAGTACCCAGAGAAAACCCACACACAGGGAGAACATGCAAACGCCACACAAATGTGTCTGTATTATTGTAATTATCGCTCCTAATTTTAGTGTGCTGCAACGTTTGTGTAAGCACGGCACACAACTCTGAACAATAGCACCAAGTGCCCAGGGGTGCACTGGCTGCTCCACCAAGATTATAGCCATAAAAATAGCAAAAGCAACGACAGAGATGCGATTCTCCTTTTTTACAAGCCAGAAGCTGCATTTTATGTCAAAATCACTCATATCGTTTTTTTTTTTTCCATTGATCTATATTATTTTATTTTTGCATTCCTCAATGTGAAACAGGGGACGACACTTACTTCATCCAGTTCCAGTTTGAGTCGTTGGTACTTTTTGTGGAGGAGTGCATGCGCATCCTCTTTTGTGCTCAGCTGTGCAGCCAGCTTGTCACATTCATCTTTCATCCTGTCCAACTTGACACGTAGCGCCTCGCACAACTTCTTGTCAGACGTTGCACCTGCCTAATGGAGAGCAGGTGTGTTCATGACCATGATATGCTTAGGGATTCATTCCGACTTACAAGTGAACTCTCATCATTTCGTTTTATCTGGCAGATTTTAAAGTATGAAAACGTGTATGTGAAAGTATGTGAACCCTGTGGTCTCGTCAGACCACAGAGTATTTTCTTAATGTTCTTTCTGTTCAGCAGTGGTTTTCGTCATGGAACTCTGCCATGAAGGCTGTTTTTGGCCCAGTGTCTTTCTTGAATGCTGACCTTAACTGAGGCATGTTCTTTGGATGTTGTTGTGGGGTCTTTTGTGACCTATTGGATGAGTGATCACTGCATTCTTGGGGTCATTTTGGTTGGCTGGCCACTCCTGGGAAGGTTCACCATCATACAATGTTTTGGCTATTTGTGGGTGATGGCTCTCACTGTGGTTTGTTGGAGGCCCAAATCTTTTGTAATGTATCAGCGTTTAAATTTAAAAGCTTTCTAACTTCTTTCCAGGCTGACAGATCTCAATGAATCACATTTTCCACACAAAGGCGTGGAAGTTACAATAAAAATAAAATGTAATTAAATTTAAAAAAAAATAAAAGTTTCAAAATCTGTGTTTAGTAAATATTTGTATTTGTTTCATAATCTGTGCGACACACATGCAGAAAATGAAGAATCAAAAGGGGGACCAACACTTTCATTTGTGTGTACAGTATATCCTGTCATTGCACTATATAGATAGATAGAGATAGAGAGATAGAGAGATAGAGAGATAGAGAGATAGAGAGATAGAGAGATAGAGAGATAGAGAGATAGAGAGATAGAGAGAGAACGAGAGAGAGAGAACGAGAGAGAGACAACGAGACAACAAGACAGAAAACGAGAACGAGAGAGAAAACGAGAGTGAAAGCAAGAGAGAGAACGAGAACGAGAACGAGAGAAAACGAGAACGAGAGAAAACGAGAACGAGAGAAAACGAGAACGAGAGAAAACGAGAACGAGAGAGAGGGAGAGAACAAGAGAGGGAGAAAACAAGAGAGGGAGAGAACAAGAGAGGGAGAAAACAAGAGAGGGAGAGAACAAGAGAGGGAGAGAAAACGAGAGAGAGAGAAAACGAGAGAGAGAACGAGAGAGAGAGAACGAGAGAGAGAGAACGAGAGAGAGAACGAGAGAGAGAGAACGAGAGAGAGAGAACGAGAGAGAGAGAACGAGAGAGAGAGAACAAGAGAGAGAGAACAAGAGAGAGAGAACAAGAGAGAGAGAACGAGAGAGAATGAGAGAGAGAGAATGAGAGAGAGAGAACGAGAGAGAGAACGAGAGAGAGAGAACGAGAGAGAACGAACGAGAGAGAACGTGAGAGAGAAAGAGAGAACAAGAGAACGAGAACAAGAGAACGAGAGAACGAGAGAGAACAAGAGAACGAGAGAGAGAACAAGAGAACGAGGGAACGAGAGAGAACGAGGGAACGAGAGAGAACAAGAGAACAA
This sequence comes from Doryrhamphus excisus, assembly GCF_037039965.1. Lineage (NCBI taxonomy): Eukaryota > Metazoa > Chordata > Actinopteri > Syngnathiformes > Syngnathidae > Doryrhamphus > Doryrhamphus excisus. The sequence goes on along the minus strand of NC_136367.1, from coordinate 3,679,995 downwards.
GAGAACGAGAGAGAGAACAAGAGAACGAGAGAGAGAACGAGAGAACGAGAGAACGAGAGAACAAGAGAGGGAGAGAACGAGAGAACGAGAGAACGAGAGAACGAGAGAACAAGAGAAGGAGAGAGAACAAGAGAACGAGAGAGAGAACGAGAGAACGAGAGAACGAGAGAACGAGAGAACGAGAGAACGAGAGAACGAGAGAACGAGAGAACAAGAGAAGGAGTCAGTAATTAGAGTGTCATTAACAATGATGGAGAACTTGGTATGAACTTGGTAACAAAATACAAAAAAACCCTTGAAAACGAGAGGAAGGAAACAGATGGAAAAATGCAAAATTAAAGCTGGAGGGAGGTGACAATGGGAAGGATTATGAGGGAGAAGGATGATGCAGTGGACAAGTACAAGGAAAAGCAGCTATTTTAAGCTTTGTCTCGAAGTTGACTGGAGCTAAACTAGAATACACGCTTCTAGCGATGAATATTAGGCGGGCTTCTTAGGGACATGCGCGGCACCCATGGGGTAGAACTTAATGCATTCTAGAACACGCCCTTGTCCTCACTGAACTGAAATGACACCATTACGTTGAGCTATGCCAGATATTAATGCCAATGAGGACACTTAAAGTGCTATCCTCACCCATATCAGGGAAGAGTAGGCACCTTAAAAACAATGAACCCATGAGGGCTCATCATTGCAGAGAGGAGGGTCAAGGTTGAGCGCTAAAAGGCTTCAAGTCAACGGGAATTCCCTATCTACAAGCGCTGCCTTGATGAGACTCCTGTTTTTAATATTTTCACGCCTGGAGCCTCGGAATGACCACGGTGATATGGTAATGGTAATGGTTTTATTTTATTTGAACACGCATCGGATTACAATTGAATGCATCACATAATCAGTTCACAGTTCCACATGTCCAAAAGGAGTAGGAAGAAGCAAAGCTTATTAAATCCTACCACTCCATCTGGTACTTTTACAATCAGTAACTGTTACATTTGATCACTTCCTGCTTTCCATAATACAGTTTCAGGTTTTTTTTTTTGTTTTTTTTTTAATAATGTACCTCGTACAGAGGTACCAGGTGATATGAGCATCCAATGACATAATGTGTACCATAGTAAGTGTCAATATAGTGATATATATAGCACATCATGACTGGTTCAAGACTCTTCATCCTTGTATTTAGCAAACATCAACTGCTTGTATTGTTTCTTGAATTGGCTCATCGTTGTGCATTGTTTGATTTCCTTACTCAATCCATTCCATAGTTTGATTCCACATACTGAAATGCTATGGCTTTTTAACGTAGTCCTAGCATAGAAGTGTTTCAAATTTTGTCCTTCCCTGAGATCATATTTCTCCTCTCTTGTAGAGAAGTATTGGATGACTATAATAAGTTGAAGTATTTGTGATTTTAGAAATATGGAGTTAGTATGTTCTCTGTAGGCGGTATTATGAATTATCCTTACTGACCTTTTTTGCAGTACATTTAGCCAGTGAAGATTGCTTTTGTAGTTATTTTGATCCACGCGCACCATTTAGACCTCAGCTATATTCCATTCCCTCACCCTCAGAGTGTCAGACAATGAGGAAAAATACGCTTTATGAGTTTTGCATTTCCCCATGCTGGAAATCTGGCAGATGTTTAGTAACTGGGGCACATTATTCTAAAGTACAAGCTAATGACACTCCACGCGCAATGTCAAGCACAAGGAAAACTATCTGTGTTTGGATTGTGGGTTATTCGCTAGAACCTACCTTAAAGTCACTTAGATGTGCCTGGATTTCTTCCCGTTCCTGACGGCAAACCTGGATCATTTCCTGCATTTCCTTGTTCTTTGTCCTGCCATCCTCAATCAGGGCCTTCAGGTTGCTCAGCTCTTTTTCATGCACCTCTCTCTCCAGCTGCAGCTGTTGCCTTAATGTGTCCCGTTCTTCCTGAGCCCTGGCCAGCTTGGCTTGCAACTCCGCCGAGACCTTATGAAGCTCCATCTTGGAAGCTTCCTCCTCAGCCAAGCGCTGCGCTAGCTGGGAATGGGCTGAGGTCATCTGCGTCACTTTGCCTTGGAGTTCAGCTTGCTTATTCTGGTCTCGCTGACAGAGACGGGCTTGTGCGTCAGCTTTTTCTCCGAGCCTCAGGTTCTCTTCTCTCAGTCTTGAGTGGATGTCCGACTGATGCCGAGCCTCTGTCTGAAGCGCAGCAGAGGCCTCTTTTACCTGTAGTTAAAAAACACCTTACAATCAGAATGTACAGTACTTTAACTTCAAATCGCACCGATTGCCAAGAATATACGAGTTATGCATGAATACTAATGTGATCTTAATGATCAAACGAGCTTTTGAGAAAAGACATGTCTACCTTAGAATAACTTCTGAGCTGGCTGGGCTGCTTTAAAAAAAAAAACAAGTACATGACAGATAATAACGCGAGCTTCATGATGGATGAGGAATAACTTGACTGCTGCCTTGTCTGTAAGAGTGAATGTAATAAACATGAGTGACAACATCTTTTAAAGGCCTCACATTTCATGAATAATAACTAGAATATTCTTGTATAAGGTAGTGTGGTCCCTGCAAAGCAATCACTGATTACTAGTACAAACTGCCAGAACTGTCACTAATAATTGTGCACCTGTATGACGTCAAGATGTCATTCAAAATGACTTGAAATCAGGCGAATATTTCAATATTCTTATTTAAACGTTTGACCGTCACTGGATTCGGTCTGCTGTGACCAAACACAATCTCGGAACGTTGACTGGTAAGACTGGGTGACAAAGAACACCTATTGATTTTACCTTTGTTTTAACATACATTAAACGATTAAAAGGTGGGCAAACTACGGCCCGGGGGCCACATGCGGCTCATTTAAACTCAACATTCAACCTGGCATCATGGCTTCAGCCGAACTTTTGATGGTTGAAGTAGATGTTATATCAATTTTGTTATTTACAACGTGCTCCTGAAAAAAGGAACACAAGCAATAATAAAATAATAATAATAATAATAATAATAATAATAATAATAATTTAATTTATAACGCAGGGCTGCATGGCAGTCGAGTGGTTAGTGTGCAGACCTCACAGCTAGGAGACCCGAGTTCAATCCCACCCTCGGTCATCTCTGCGCAGAGTTTGGCGACTCCAAATTGTCCATAGGTATGAATGTGAGTGTGAATGGTTGTTTGTGTATATGTGCCCTGTGATTGGCTGGCCACCAGTCCAGGGTTTACCCGGCCTCTCTTGAACCAAAGACAGCTGGGATAAGCTCCAGCACTCCCCGCGACCCTCGTGAGGATAAGCGGTAGAAAATGAATGAATGAATAATTTATAAACGCACTTTACATCAAAGAAATTATTTCAAAGCGCACATATTGCAGATTGCATGACACTTTTACAGATACAATAATTCCAGGTGGACTGTTACATGTAAAATATATAGTCTGACCCCCCCACGACTCAAAAAGTTTGGCCACCCCTGACCTAAACCATTCATTCATTTATTTCTACCATACCATGACAGATTCCGTTTTTTTGTTGTTTTTGATTTTTAAGAGATGAATGTATTTAGTCTTTGTATGTTTAATGAAAACAGGATGAAAGGTTGTTACACCCTCCCTCTAACCTCTCGGATTTCTTGCTCCAGAGCCAACTTGCGCTGGCAGGTCTCAGACAGCTCCACATCTTTGAGGTGAAGCTCCTCTTCACGCTGGGCCAAACGTCGCAGGTTTTCAGCCAGCTCTCTGCGGGCCGCCTCAGCCTGCTGGCTCAGCGCCTTCAGCCGAGTCTGGGAGCTCTCCTTCTCTTTGGCTACCTGGAGAGAGGAACAGAAAGAGTCGGGGGGGGGGGGGGGGATGGGTGCGAGGGGAGTTGGAAGGAAAAATAGAATTACAGATGATGGGGAGCTGAAACGGTGAACAAAAGGAGCGCTTTGACGATATTTGACAAGGCCAGATGGAAGAGTGACAGTGAAAAAGTGGAGGAAAGCAAACGCAGCACTCGCACCCGGCTCGGCGATAAGCGACAACGGTCAGGTCTGTGCGAGGCAGATTTGCTTCTAATACTCTGGCTTTGACTGGTATTTGTAAGGACTTTGCCGAAGCTCAGACACTAATCATTTAATTGAGCACTTGATTATCTATTCTAATTCATTAAGGGGGGGTAGACATTATTTCATAATTAATTCACACCACGTCAAGTATTCAAGGTAGAAGTCTCCGTGTGTGTGTGTGTGGTGATTACAAGTTTGGAGGTGAATTAGAACTGCATAGTAATATGCTAATATGCTAATATGTTACTGCAAGAGTTACAAACTATATGTCTATAAAGGTGATACGTTGAACGAAGCGGGTCTAAGAGTTGGCTCTTTGAAGTGAACGAACTGTGCTTTTTTTTTTTCTTGACTGTCCAAAACATGTGTGGTTCCGCAAATGTCGACACTATACAGAATGCCAATATTACTTTCACCTGGACTACTGTAGACTCCTATAGAGCAGCTACACACAATAACCAGCACGCAAAGCTTTATAGGTCTTCCGGAATCTGCACCTATTCAGCTGTATTTCTTTGGATTTTGTGCTTTGCGCAAAAACGGTCTATAATTTATTCCACACATGACCCGCCTGCAAGCACGCCCACTCCATTGCTAGCAAGTAAAACAGAGGAGCAGAGGCTTACAGCGACGTCCGTCTAAGAAGGTCCGGCCCTCTGTGACATCACAAAGGGGCAGTTTTACGACGCATTTTAATACCGAGCGTTTTGAGCCATCCAAAACTTCTTTCAGGGCTCACTTCCAAATGCGCAAACCTCATTATCTGAAACTTTGGCATAGTTTAACATGAGAATAAAACACTAACTACAATTAAAAGTAAGAAAAGTGGAAAAAAGCATAATAGGTCCCCTTTAAGTTTTGCACATTTTAATCTATATTTTCTTGTATAAACTTTTGTTGTCGTTGTGTTGTTTTACTGTGTATAATTGGACATTACACCGATAATAAACTGCACTATAATGTTATTATTCATCTTAGTACTGCAAGTATACTTTTGGAACCCATTGGATCCCACAAGATTTCATACAAAGTTCTTATTTTTTATCTTATTTGTGTTGTTGACTATCAGTGTCAGTAATAAGCCATAATTTATTATTATTAATAAAGGTATATTTGAATAGTTATAAGGTATTATATCCAACTAACCTTTTCACCAGACTTCAAGAGGACATTTGTGCTTATTTCACAGGCAATTTCTAATCTTAAAGGGCATTATAAAGAAATAGAAGCCAAAAAAAAAAAAAAAAGCACATAAATAATTCAGCCACGGTAGGTTTATGCAAATGGTAGTGTGTTGGTTTATGTGCTGTGGAAACAAGATTACTTAACCACAGAATCACATAAGCTGGGAACGTTTGGTTCTGTTGTCAATGCCTGGAAGACTGGTAATTGTTGCACACAATGGCTAAAACTACAATTTTTTGCTTATCTTTTTTGGAGATTGAGCGTCCGTACCTATTTGCTGCGGAATTGCTTATTGATTTCTCAATTAAAATGATTTTCGTTTTCAAGTTCCGAGAGTCTATTGTGCTTAAGTGTGATAAGACTATTACAATTCAATTGCACACTTGACAGGCGACATGACTTCAAATCGCTCTTTGAGGTCAAACATGCATTTAAGTCTTCAGTATACTTACTAAAAACACTCAGGAAAGTTCCATTCATTTTAGTGGGAAGCAGCTAGCAATGTTTTATGTGGCCAATTACCCTTGCAGAAATGAAAGTGATGATTTGCTATTGCTGTCTGGTGCTTCACCAATGTCCAGTATGCATTAAGAAAGTTTTAATTAATGTGCGTTGTTACAATCTTAGGGAGAGCTGCTTCCAGTGCCGCACTGAGTGACAGCGTATAAAGTGGTAACTTCTTCACCCAAGGTCTGTGACGATAGCAGTCATTTAACAAATTCATCTGACCTGTACTGCCTCGGCACTGTGCAGCTGAACGTGGGCTCGGGCCTCCTCCAGCTCCTTCTGCAGTCGATTGCACTTTGCCCTCCATTGGCGCACAGCTTTTTGGGCCTTGGCCTTCAGTTCGTCTCTGCTCCTTGTGCTCTCTTGGAGTAACGCCTCGGCCTCGGTCCTCTCCGCCTGCTCTCGACTCTGAAAGAGAAATGTAGATTCATGCATGGGTAATTATCCAATATTTTAACATCTTTTGGATTTAATTCGAAACAGGGGGTTTCGCCATACAAACCATGTTGGTCTCGAAATTGTATTTTTTTGCCATTTAGCCCAGATTGGAGTATTACATAAAGTATGATATACCGTAGTATAACTAATGAATAATGCTAATGAATTAGAACAGTCTTATATTATGTTAATTTTATATAATATTTATAATAAAAAATAATAAATAATATTATTTATAGTACTTGTAGTATAAAACGTATTACAATAATAATTTAGAATAAATTAAAATTAATTATATAATACCGTAAAACAGGGTTATAAGGGACGGCGGGGTAATAAGGGACAATTTTCGGGAAAATTTTTTTTGAACGATTTGTTCTTCGAAAAAAAAAAACAGAGCACCTTCCTGTTTCACATGAAAAGGCAGAATTACGTTTAAAACATTTTCCCAAAAATTGTTCCTCATTACCCCGCCGTCCCTTATAACCCTGTTTTACGGTACATACAACTGATACAAATATAATCCTGTGGTGATGTCCATCATTTTACATATTGGATGACAGCTTTAAGAATGATATATTTGCAATTTTTACCATTTGGCCTCAACAATCTTGGTGTAGTTTTTGAGTTGTGTTGCTGGTGCCAATTATACAAAGAACCAAGCATGATAAAAGGCATACATACATACATACAGCACCTCCAGGAGTGTCATGGCCGATCTTACAGTAGGTTAATTTCAATTGAAATGTCCACATTTTTGAGTGTTTTCTCTAAATTAATTTGTTTGTGAATACATTTTTTTTCATTTAGATTTGCCTTCGCTCATAAACATATTATAATGGGACTGTCTGTTGCTTATTGTTACAGTAGATGACATCCTAACTCTTTTACTTAACACACATTGCAACTTTTTATGTCTTATTGGACGGCTTTGGAGACTCTAATGCAGGGGTGGGCAAACTACGGCCCGCCAAGTGTTTGAATACGGCCCGCCCAATCTTTCCAAAGTATTTCATTTAAACTCAACATACAACCTGGCATCATGGCCTGAGCCAACATTTTGATGGTTTTATCAATTTCGTTTTTTGACATGGTCTGTTGTTTACAAAGTGTTCCTGAAAAAAGGGACACAAGCACATAATAATAATAATAATAATTATTATTATTATTATTAGGTTATTATAATTATTATTAAAACTACTAGGATTATTATAATTATTATATTAATGTTAATTATTATATTTATTATATATATTATTGTTATATTCACATGTTTTACATAATAATAATATAATAATTATTATTTAAATTTTATTGCAATTATTATAATATTTTATTATTTTTTTAAATATTTAAATATAATTATAAAATAATAAATAATAATAGCAGGTTGCATGACAATTTTACAGATACAATAATACCAGGTGGACTGTTACGTGTAAAATATATAGTCTGCCCCCCCCCGTAAATTTTGTCATATCAATGCGGCCCGCAAGTCAAAAAGTTTGCCCACCCCTGCTCTAATGTGAAATAATGCAACAAGCAGTGGGGCCTACACAGATATTTAAAAAAAAAATGCACACTTCTACCACTCCCATGTTAAAAAAAAACAAAAAAAGTGCCCCCACCGGGCGACAAATGCACACTAAAGCACTGATTAGGAATTACAGTAAATACCTGTATGTCCCTCAGTTGTTCAAGCATTCGCACCTGCTGTTGCTCCCGCCGTGCCATGTCTGCACACAAGCCCTGGAGTACAGAAACAAAAAGAGGTCTGTGGGTCGAAAAGAAAGTCTTGAAAGTGGCTGTAGTAGAAACAAACAATAGAAAGTACAAAAAAAGCAACAAAACACACTTAGATCAAAGACAGCAGAGAATGAGCATCTTCAAATTGGATTATCCTTTAAACAAGTCTGAAAAATAGTCCAAAATGAAGTCGTAGTGGATTATTTTATATCCCTCACAACAACAACAACAACAACGACAAAGTTGAGCCACTTTGATGTTTTCAGTTTGATGTATTTTTTTTTTTTCCAAGGACGTCAGTTAGGAGAAATTAGTCACAGGTTGATTAGTCATGGAATTATATTTCACAGGGAATAATTCTCAATTTGGCTTTTTTTCTGCAAATACAAAGCATTTATTTGGATCTACCTTAAGTCGGGGGCCTGGGTGATACATACAAACACCCACCTCATGTTTGAACACCTACGTGTAGGATTCAGGAAGCGTGGGATTTGAAATAAAGGTTCATTGCAACGAACATCAGAGAGAAGAAAAATGATAAAACATTAAATGATGCAGCCTACCTCTAACATTTTATTCATGAAACAGCTTCGAACGCCGCTATTTAACACAGATTTGATGTTTTTACACGTTTCCCAACACGACAGAAGTTGGACAAAAAAAATGACTTCAAAGTGCCAAGAAATTATTTAAAGATGCAATTTTGAAAAAAAAAAAAAAAAAAAACAGGATTGCACTATTTATCAGTAAATTTTTCATTATTCATCAACACACCTCCAACTGTAAACTCAGCTGGACTCGTTCTCTCTCCTTGCGGTCAACAGCCTTCTTCAGTTCTGAGATCTCGCTATTGGTCGAGGTCTTGTGCAGCTGGGCTCGCAATTCTGCAACCTCTTTTTCCAGATCTAAACCATCTAGACGCACATTCAAGAAGGACACACACAGCAGGAAATGAATTGAACTGCTCAGAACTAAAAGTTAATATGGAAAATTATGAGTTACAAAATTGTCAATTATATTGACAATCCACTACTTATGCTAAGATACACATTAATGTCACACTGACCTGCTATGATTATCTGCTAGAAGTCTCCGAAACAAGTCCTCCACATGCTTACCACCTCATTCAAACAGCCTTTAGTGTCTTGGCATGTGAGTCTTCCCTTCGTCATCTCTGTCCCCCACAAGAGATCACCCCTAATCTTGCATATGTGGTATCCTATATTAACTAATATTTTAGTATGAGGCTGCACGGCGGTTGAGTGGTTAGCGCGTAGACCTCACAGCTAGGAGACCTGAGTTCAATCCCACCGTGGGTCATCTCTGTGTGGAGTTTGCATGTTCTCCCCGTGCATGCGTGGGTTTTTCTCCGGGTACTCCGGTTTCCTCCCACATTCCAAAAACATGCTAGGTTAATTAGCGACTCCAAATTGTCCATAGGTGTGAATGTGAGTGTGAATGGTTGTTTGTCTATATGTGTATGGGTGGACCCCGCCTCTCGACCGAAGACATTTGAAATTTGCCTTGAAATAACTGTTGTCTCATCTGTTGTCTATTTTGGAGCTAAGAGCAGATATTCACTTAACACGTGCTCATGTGTCATTTTCTGTTATGCAAATCAAACAATGACATCATCCATCCCCCCACTCCCACAAATTAATGGCGCGTTTTTTTTTTTTGTGTGGATTGGTCAACTGTGCACTCTGTACCTCGTAATCTCCCCTCATCTTTGCCAGTGTAGTTGCCATGCATGGGCTGTGGAGGCTGCCTCCAGATCCTCTGAAGCTCCGTCTTCTCTTTCTGGGTCCTCTGCAGCTCAACCCGCATGTCGGCCACCTGTGGATCATCGCCCACACAGGACGGACTCATGCAGTTGCCGAACCGGTGGGGGGCTTCTTTAAACGGGCTTTGCATCACGACAACAAACCTGTTGAACAAGTGATTCTCTGCTGTCCTCTGACTCTTCCAGTAGTCTTTTAGCTCTCTCCAGCTCCTGCTCCATCTGAGAAGATAGGTGCTCATATGACAGGAAGAGGTGATTCACAATATACTGTAACATAGAAACCACACACTCACCTTGAATTTCTCCTTTTCTGCATTGTGTAGTCTATACGTCACAGGTTCCTCTCTATGGTGGGCTTGGACATTGTGTCTCTCCAAAGTCTATAAACAAACACACGGGTCAGAAACACATGAACGCTGCAGCAAATAACAATGCAAAACATGACAGGTGCTTAACTATGACATCATCGGCCCTCCTCGTCTCTTTAGAATGAGACACGAAGCATAATGGTGGATTTGTACCAGGCTTCAGATCCTACTCAATCCCATCCATTCTAAGCAGAGTACGGTGATGAATTGTTGGCTGCGAGCAATAACATCTACCCAAGTGACTCATCATCTATTTGATTCACATCACAGCGGGCCCATCGGTGGGGAATAAATGTGTCCTCTGCTTTCTCTCTCCCCTTGCTCTTTAGTAGTATAAAAAAAGATTAGTTTTCTTCCCATTTCCTCATGTGTGTTTATTTACCGTTTTTTTTTTTTTTTTTTGGGGTGGGAAAAAAAACACTTCTTTTCACCCAAGAGGCTGTCTGCGTCCCATCAGGACACTAAGGTGGAGAGGGATGTAATTTAATTTGTAGCTGCCTTGTATGTTTGTTATGTGAGCTTGTACTAATCAGTTTAAAAGAGAGACACAGTGCCCCCTTGTGGTCGCCTGCAAAATCGTACTACTGTACAACAATGTGCAAGACAGCTATTTTTTTTATTTTGGCAAACATTACAGTACATTTCTTACATCAATAAAAATATAACTTTCCATTATTTACATTTGTATTCAACTATCTGAGGCTGAAGCAAAAGCTTATAAATGCCTACCCCTTTTTTGCAAGATATAATCAGTCTTGTTTTCCCCTGTTATTATCATTGTAATATTATTATTATTATCATTATTGTTATAATCTTTATCATTGTTATTGTTATTATCACCATTGTTATAATCATCAATATTAGCATTTTCATCATTATAGTCGTAACAATTTTTTGATTTTTTTTTTTGAATTATTTAATTTTACAGACTTCATTGCTTCTTGTAGAGTGCTGTGTCATTCCATGTGTTGTTTTCTGAAATCAGCAGTATTTGTGCTTTTATTGTCAATTTATTAGCCCACTTTTCCCCCCCTAAGTGTAACATTTACATATCATTTTCTGGATTGCATGTGTCTAATCTTGTGCATTAAAAAACAAGAACTTGAGACTGTGTCTGAACAGGGGACCAACTCAAACATCAGTTTCTTCTTGTTGAATATATATATATATATATATATATATATATATATATATCGATATACAAAGCAGATTTGTAATAGTTGAATTTGTGATTATTTAGATATTATTTATTGCAGTATCGTGTTTAGTCTTGCAGGATTGATGCCTTTCTGTGAAATCCATCAAGTTACACGATGAAATGCAGAAAACAGTACATGGCAAGAACTCACAGAGTCCAGACGCTGTGAAGTGGGCATGTGTTCTGACAGGCTTTCTATTGTTAGCCTGGTGTCAGCATCGGACCTGTCAAGACAAGACAAATGTTGATCCACAAAGTCAAGAAATATTATTAAGAAATATTTGCTGGAGAAATACTGTAGTAGCCTGTAGTAGGATTCTATTTTTCTCCAAAAAGAGGCAATTTTTTTTTTCTGCAGAAAACATATGTCATTCACCCTAAGTCAGTAATAAATTATAAATGTGTGTTTAAAAAAAAAAAGCCCACAATTTTTACAAGCTTGTCTTCATGTTTCACTGATAATGGTTTTACATCAAGAGGTTTTGCACTTTGTTCGGCTGTCCTTCATCACATTAAAGTTGCTGCGAGAAGCAAAAAATATACAGTCCATCTTCTACATTCATTCGTTAATGGATCATCTTACATTATCATTCATCGGTGATGAGTGCCTATATAGTATATGCTTTAAAATATGTTCATTCTAAATAATAATTGAAGAGATAACCTCATCTAATAATTACAATAGTCGGTCAATCTTACGGAAAATGTTGATCCATCAGAGCAGAATGTGAGCATTAAGCTTGCGGGAGGGTTGGAATGGGGGGAGCAAGCAGTGTGTAATTTTTTTCCGAGTGTCTCAATAATGCGCATTCATGGTCCCGGGACAACACACTAAGGTTATTAAATCAGATTATTCAAAGGGGACATGGCATATTATGCTCATTTTCGGCCTTTTGTATTGAGTTGTGGACTCGTATAAGCTCCACACAATAACCTACACAAAAAGTTTTCGAGATCTTCCAGAATCTGCACCTATTCCAGCTATATTTACTTAAATATAAACAGGTCTGTTTTAATTTATTCCATCCACGGCTCGCTTCCGGGCACATACACTTTACTGTGATTGGTCCCACTCAGCTTGTACCCGAACATGCCCATATAAGGAAGTCAGTGTCTCAATAATCCGCATAATGGTCCCGGGACAACACACAAAAGTGATTAATTCCGATTATTTAAAGGGGACCTCGTATATTATGCTAATTTTCGGCCCTTTGTATTGAGTTGTGGACTCGTATAAGCTCCACACAATAACCTACACAAAAAGTTTTTGAGATCTTCCAGAATCTGCACCTATTCCAGCTATACTTACTTAAATTTCCAACAGGTCTGTTTTAATTTATTCCACCCAAGGCTCACTTCCGGGCACATACACTTTACTGTGATGGAGCTAATTTTCAGCCATTTGTATAGAGTTGTGGACTCCTAGAAGCTCCACACAGGAAGTTTTCTATATCTTCCAGAATCTGCACCTATTCCAGCTATATTTACTAAAATTTCCAAAAGGTCTGTTTTAATTTATTCCACCCACGGCTCGCCTCCAGGCAACTACAGTTTACTGTGATTTGTCCCACTCAGCTTGTACCTGAGCATGCCCATATAAGGAAGTCGGGTTCACTGTGAGGTCACAGTGAACTGGTGGTTGAAAAAAACTCTCTGAACCCGAGCATTCAAAGCCATCCCAAACATTTTCAGGGCTCACTTCCAAATGTTCTGATGTTTATATATAGCCTTGTTGAAATACCTATTCCTTCGCAGGATTTCTCGATCCAGGTCCAGAGACAGTCTTTGTTGGCCGCAGTGCAGATCCCTCAAGGACTGGTGCAAAGCATGGATCTGGAATTGGTGTAATACATAACATTACATACGTACATAAAAAAAAATGTCAACAAAAAACGTGAGGATTCGAGGAATCAGCGGTTTAATTTCCATGATATTCAAATGAAACCTAATTTAATCAACATGCAGGACACTTTTTGATCGTGCATGAACGTGACAATGATGAAATGTATACAGTACTTACATCTTCTCCTGACACACTGCTATTTTTGAAGCGGACACTGGCAGTGTGAGACCTCCTTCGTCCCGACGCTCCCGTGTAGTCTCTCGATGGAGAAGTTTGGTGCAAGTGTTGACCATCTGTAACCCCACGTGATTGAATTATACAGCAGTCACATGTGAATAATAAAAAGACAGCGTTCGCAAGATGGCAGCTTCAATGGAAGGGGCAGCCAAATAGTCGCTTTCTGCTTTGAGAATCAAAATTTGAGCAACTGTTGAATCTCTGTGCCTACCTGATCCAGGGCAGGTGTCCAGGTCACTAGAATGTAGGGTGGAGGCGGAAGCACTGTGAGCATTGTTTCTGCTCAACCTCTGTGCCTGCAGCTGGCTGATGGACTCTTCCAAGTTATCCCGAAGCTAAATGGAAAAGAGGAAACAAACAAGTTACTATGGTAATGGTTTTATTTCATTAGAACATGCATCAGATTACACTTGAATGCATCACATTCAATCACTAACTGTTACATTTGTTCACTTCCTGCTTTCCATAATCCAGATTACTTTTACAATCAGTAACTGTTTCATTTGTTTACTTCTTGCTTTCCATAATACAGTTTACTTTTACAATCAGTGACTGTTACATTTGTTCACTTCCTGCTTTCCATAATGCAGTTTACTTTTACAATCAGTGACTGTTACATTTGTTTACTTCCTGCTTTCCATAATACAGTTTACTTTACAATCAGTAACTGTTTCATTTGTTCACTTCCTGCTTTCCATAATACAGTTTACTTTTACAATCAGTGACTGTTTCACTTGTTCACTTCCTGCTTTCCATAATACAGTTTACTTTTACAATCAGTGACTGTTACATTTGTTCACTTCCTGCTTTCCATAATGCAGTTTACTTTTACAATCAGTAACTGTTACATTTGTTCACTTCCTGCTTTCCATAATACAGTTTACTTTTACAATCAGTGACTGTTACATTTGTTCACTTCCTGCTTTCCATAATACAGTTTACTTTTACAATCAGTAACTGTTACATTTGTTCACTTCCTGCTTTCCATAATACAGTTTACTTTTACAATCAGTAACTGTTACATTTTGCATTTACAATGCTATGGCTTTTTAACGTAGTCCTAGCATATAAGTGTTTCAGATTTAGTTCTTCCCTGAGATCATGTCCCTGAGAACGGACAGAGCCAAGACTCAGAAACACTTAAGAGCGATGAGTCCAACCTCAAATTTCTGTTAATTGAATCCTCAACTGCGTCTTCATTTAATTTCAGACAGGTCAATATTCGGCTTCAATGACAGGGTGCAACTGAGAGTGAACTAACATAAAAATAAGACAACCCTGCCATTGTGCAATTTAAAAGCCATCTGTGTAATGGCTAATATTTCATTACGCTGGGAATTAACTGAACAGGTGTCTCACCAAAGCCATGGCCTGAGCCTGGTCGTCTGTGTAGTCCCTGTACTGGCCCAGCATCTGGTCCACCTTGGTCAAGTTCCTATTGGTGTCCTGCCAGAGAGACATAACAATTACTGTGTGAGCGCTGATGTTCAATCGTTCACAATGATGCTAATGTGCAGCGGGGAAAAAAAAACAAAAAACACACCACCGCATGACAACCGAGCATCTGTTTAAATTGCTTTTTAAAGTTTATTCTCTTTGTACTTATTCTTTGACTTTTTTTAAAGTGTGGATTCAGATTCAAATATTGGTTGTATGGCCTCTGAACAAGTCTCCATACACATTCATACCTATGGACAATTTGGAGTCGCTAATTAACCTAGCATGTTTTTGGAATGTGGGAGGAAAACCGGAGTACCCGGAGAAAAACCCACGCATGCACGAGGAAAACATGCAAATTCCACACAGAGATGGCTGAGCGTGGAATTGAACTCGGGTCTCCTCGCTGTGAGCCGTGCAACCCACCTTTATAACCCTCTATATTAACCAAATTACAGAGACATTGTTATTATTAAACTAGGAGACCAGGGTTCAATTCCACCCTCGGGCATCTCTGAGTGGAGTTTGCATGTTCTCCCCGTGCTTGCGTGGGCTTTCTCCGGGTATTCCGGTTTCCTCCCACATTCCAAAAAAACATGCTAGGTTAATTAGCGACTCAAAATTGTCCATAGGTATGAATGTGAGTGTGAATGGTTGTTTGTCTATATGTGCCCTGTGATTGGCTGGCAACCAGTCCAGGGTGGACCCCGCCTCTCGCCAGAAGACAGCTGGGATAGGCTCCAGCATACCCAGGCATAAGCGGAATAGAAAATGAATGAATAAATGTTATTATTGATAACATTGTCACCCTGAAGAACTACATTAGTGGCAAAGTGACACCATACCAGCTAGCTATTATCTGACTTCACCACACACTCTGAAAGGTATTCAGTAGTATTACTATATTATATTAGTTTTTGTTCTGTCACTCATTATTTTTGTTTGTGTGATTTGCAGTTTCAACGAGGTGTAAATGAAATTACCTGCAAAGTGTCGCACAGTGTGCTGATCTTCTCAGAGATGTCCGATGCTCGGCCATCAGCTGCTCGACCACTGGCTCTGCCCCTTTCTCGTCCCGGTCTGCGGTGGGATTCACGTCCCTGCGGCCTGCGGCCTCGCCGGTCGTACGAATCCGACCCACTGGATGTGTCCATACTTGGCTTGACAACGACCGAGAAGGCAAATCTGAAGATTATTGTCCAAAACGCTTACTGGCAACAGAAGTGTAAATAACAACCAAATATTTGGCTGGGAAGATAATGCCAAACAAACACTGCACTCGTATCCCACAGAGGCATTTTGAGTTTTGCAAGTTAAATCCAAAAAGTAATATTATTTTACCATTCAAATATCATTCAGGTTTATATTTTGCTTGATCTGCAACAGGTGTTAACTGAATGCTAGCAAGCTAACTTAAACCTTAATGCACGCATAATGCCAAAACCACCTCAAACCTCTCGATATATCCAACATTTGCATCTCAATCACAACGATTTATCATTTACGTTACACGCGAGTATTTCCACTTTGGCTGCAGTAAAAGAAAAATAAAACTAGGCATC
Source organism: Doryrhamphus excisus (assembly GCF_037039965.1). Lineage (NCBI taxonomy): Eukaryota > Metazoa > Chordata > Actinopteri > Syngnathiformes > Syngnathidae > Doryrhamphus > Doryrhamphus excisus. The sequence continues at coordinate 3,663,644 of NC_136367.1, read as the reverse complement.
GCTGTGCTATGGCAACTTGAACTAGCCGCCTCCAAGCAGCAAAACAACGGACTGCAGCACAAGCAAGAAATAGACGCTGGGAATTGTAGTCCTTTTAGCCATTAGACGCTAAAGGAATGTGAGGTTTGTGAACTACAATTCCCAGAAATAGGCTTTTGCGCCAGTGCTGCCGCGTCGAAGAAATGAACGAAGAAAATTAGCATTTCAGTATAACAGTAGATCAACTAAAATAATTTATAAAAAATTTATTTTGTTGAATCTGCACTTTTTTATTAGCTCTTAGTTTTCTGGTAACACTGCAGAAGCTGTCACTGCCATTTTTTTTGTCATTTTTTTCAGCAAGGCAAATCACATTTATTTAATGAGCACAAGATAATTCAAAGTACTTTACAGAAAAGAAGGCAAAAAAAAAATTTAAACCCAAAAAAACTAGATGACAAAAGTAATAATGAATTAAATACTTTCAGTTGTCATACGCACATTTGAATATAAGTGTTTCCAGCCTGTTGGAACTGAAATGCGGCCTCACCTTGTTTGGTCCTGACTGCCAGCGTCTGCAGAAGACCTGCAGAAAAAAATATTTGCATCCACACACTGATTTGTTTGACGTAGTGACAAAGTCAATTTGAAGGATCGTGTTCAACTTCGTCTGTGCGACGGAAGGATGTACAGATTGAACAACAGGGGTTCCCGGGATTGACCCCTGGGGAACCCCAACTAACTACTTCCTGTCATGAATTAGAACTTGAACCAGTTTAGAGCAACTAGAGATTCCCACACAGATTTTTTTTTTTTTTTACAAATATTTGCTTAATTTATTTTGTTCACACACCTTTTCCTACTTTTCTTTTTTCATCATTTTTTAAAATTAGTAAATAGTGACACTTAAACAGGAAGCAAACAAACAAGAAACCTGTCAACATGTAAAAAAAAATTGTGAATTAATTATTAGTAATACTGTCTATATATGATTAAATGAGCATGTTGCAAACGTGATGCTCCTTAATGTAACTTGTAACAAATAAAACTTACCATACCATGCATAACACCCATAAGAAGAGGAATAAGATAAGAATTGGGCTGGGAGTTATTCTCCAATCTAACACAAGAGTGCCTCATAAGTCCACCCTCAAGTCGAAGACCACCTCCAAAAAAAAAAAAAGTCCACTAAAGAGCTCTGGCTGCCCGTCCTCCAGCATCCCGACCATCTCAGCCTCACAGACAAGAATCTCTTGGGAAACTGGGAAGAAAACAAGTACTCTTTGAAAGGATTTGAGCAACAATTCATATGCTATTCTGCACACAGATCACCAAGAGGACCGCCAGAGACTTCCACAGAGTGGCACTCCAAAATGCAAGTGATATTATGCACTTTGTTTGTCCTCCATATGAGCACTTGGTCCCAGGCTGACTCCTGTCCTGATGCCTGCGAGTGCACAGAATGGAAGAGTCACACCATCTCCTGTGTTGACATTGACAGACTCCCCGATTTCCCTGCAGGCACAGAGACTCTGTAAGTACATTTTCATCTGCTTTTTTTTTTTTATTTTTTTTTTTTATAGCTGTTGGATGTTAAACCTTGTCGGAATATTCATCATAATGCAGCTATTCCCCACCAAAAGTGTTCCCACATGACACTTTAACAGTCTGTCAAGTAGCCATGCTATCTGCCCGTTCAAAGTTCAAACTTTATTCTGGATTTTCATTGGATAGCGGTGTCCAAAGTGCAGTTTTTAATTGTCATACAGCACATTCTTAAAATGCAATTAAACAAGACAACAATAACAAAAAAAGTTGCCTTAATTATGTAAGAATAGTCATAATATTATTAGGAAATAATGTATTTTTTAGAAGCATAAAGTGGAAAGGATATTATTTTTTAAAGTTGTAATATTGTGACAAACAAGAATGAAATTGCAAATTTGGGAAAATTAGGTCGGGGGAAAAGTTATGATATTAGGAGAATAAAGTCATACTCTTTACAAAAAACGGAAAGGATTCTCATTTTATGAGAATGAAGTGGTAATATTATGAAGAAAAAACATTTTTCAAAGCATTAAGTTGTTATTTCTCATGTCAGAGGCAAAACTAAACAAAAAATGATATTGCCGATTTTGGAAAATTCGGTTGGGAAAAAGTTATATTTCAAGAATAAAGTCAAAATATTATTGAATAAAAGTTATAGAAAATGTCAACTTTGGAATTTTTGGGGGCAAAAAAAAAAAGAAAAAGAAATGAAAAAACGTGAAAAATGTTCATACTAATAATACACTTTTTCACCTACATTACAAAGCTGAGATATAGGTTTTTCATTCAGCCATACAGTATATAACATCTTACCATATCATACCATACAAGTTGGTTTGTAAAATGTAAAATATCAGAACTGATAAAGATAACATCTATCAGATTTATGTGAGTTCCAAATTATAAAGTAAGTGTGCAGAAATGTTAGAAAATCTTAACTACAAATGCAATGACTGCATACAGACCACATAAAACGGAAGAATGCGTCACCATTGGGGGGCTTCTTTGCGTATGCTCCCGTAAAAGGTCACCGCCTGTGTCAGTGGGAGTCAGAAAGGTGGAAAGAAAGCACCCTTAAAAGCCTGCAGAGCATGACGATGCCTTCAAACACAGCACTTTCTTAAGCATACTCTATCATCTTAGAATATGTGTGGTTGAATAGAGCTTATTAAAAGAAAAAGAAATGTAATAATTTAAACATTATTTTTGCCTGAATGAAGCATTTTATAGCATAGAACTGGCTAGATGAACAAAAATTCAAATATACTAAAAGGTATTTAGAGGATGCAATCAAAAACAGTGGGATGATATGGACGGTGAGACACACAAGCACCAGACTTGACAATTTCAACAACATGCAGGCAACAGATAAAATAATCCCCAACACGGGCTACTGTTGTGACTGTAACTCATATGAAGCAAAAACTCAACTCAGAACCCCCGATGTCACTTCCTGTCCACCCACCACTCAGCTGCCAGAGCACCAGAACACATTTAAAGCAATACGCACAAGCATGAGTATTATTATTATCATTATTATTATCCACTATATTGGTTAATACAAGTGTAAATGTGACTTATAGGGGTGTTATTTCATGTCTACAGGGCTCTAATGTCATAATGATCAACATGCTAGGTTGCTCTAACTATGGAAATATTATACTTATATAAGGCATCACTTATCACAATCAGGTTTGGAACTAATCGACCGTGATAAGCGAGGGATTATTGTACTACACAGGCTCATAAAATGTAATCTTTTTTTTATATCCACTTAGGGCCTCCACTACGCCACCGCAAAAATGAAAATAATGTTAACACAACTGAAATGAGTTTAGCAGGTTTGAAAAATGTTCCTCTTTATTTTTCTTAAGCTGCTGTGCCTGCCTTTAAGTCCCAGGGGAGGTGCCCCTCACACTTTCAAAATCGCTGAATATACTGCTTATATAACTAACGACAAAGTAAACAACAGTAATGGAATATATATATATGCGGGAACATTCAACAGATGTTATTACAAAAACCATGTGACAGGTGTCCTGGCTGGTCAACCAAAAGGTATGGATCACTAAAGCCTACTATGGTTATAACAAGACACTGTTTAAACGATTTGTTAAATAAAAATGTTTTAGTTAGTATCAGTGGAGAAGCTCTAGCTTCATCTCATTACCCGTCAAAATAAAAGTCTATGGTAAACAATTCTGCTGACACAACCATGAATTATGCGGCTTTTGCTCCACTTCAAAACCAATTCCCAACCTGTTTGTTTTCTCGGGTTTCCATCCAAATCCAAATTGAGGGTGTAATTTTCTCCTTAAGCCAATGAGACGGGCTCATTGGTTTTTTTATGCCGGTTATTTGGGTTGGTGCCGAGAGGTGCTATGCAGGTTCTGATGATGGGTGGGTTGGAATGTTCTAGGTGCCAAGGTCTGCTCTGTGTTGCGGTGTTTGTTTGAGTTTGTCAAAGTATTGTTGTGGTATGCTGGGCTCCAGTAAAATGACCCCCCCCCCAAATGTGAGAGTGATGGAGCCAGATCAGAACACTCTGACTCAGTCTATTGTTTCCTGACTGTATACAAGCAATGGCGTCATAGGAGTCATTTTTTGATATCATGAAGTCAGTCTGAAATGACCAGCTGAGACACGTGATGGTTAAGTCTCCAGAAAACCATTCAAGGTAGGCCTCGCGGTTCCTCACATTCACCACTCAGCACTCATGACCCTGCAAAGCTGTAGATTTTTTGGTCAAGTCATTTTTGGTGCAAAAACCTGCCACTCTCCATAATTGGTAGAAAACCTCATCTTGGTTGTACAGGAAGTAGTCCAGTCAAAAACATGTGGAACACATAATGTTACACTAATATACAGTACATGCAAAACAATATTTTATACTAATTTAGAACCTACAAACTATATAAAGTCAGTTCAAATACCAACACTTTGTACGTATGTAGACGTGCAGTTTCAATGGGCAATATTTGTTTGGGAAATACACGGTCAGGCAAAAATGATCTGACATATTTGTCGGTTGAATAAAAGGCAAATAAAGTAAAGAAACAAAAGTGTTTTTTCAAAAAGTACATATAATGCCATTGGTTTTTGGTTTCTTTTTCAGTTGTTGCCATGAATTGGACTGGTGAGCATGGCGCTTTCATTGTGGAAGCGTTTATCAAAACAAACTAATCTGTAACTGCGCTTCAATCTTTGTAGACATGATCCCGTACCAGAGCCAAACACCATCTTGTTATGGGTTACCAACTTCAGAGCTACTGGATCTGCACTGAAACCAAAATCAAGCGGCCGACTTCGCACCGCCAGAACTGATTTAAATATTTAAAACACAATGAAACAGAATGGCATTATACAGTAAAGTCTCGTTATATCGATATCGGTTATAACGAATTACTACTTATTACGATACTATTTTCATTTCCCGGCAAATTTCTAGTCTTTTATGATATAATTAGTTCCGTTAGTACGATACCCGTTTATTAGGATAATCCGGTTACTACGATGCCCTTTTCATCTCCCGCCAGCCAATTTGGTCTGCTTATATCGATACAAAAGCAGCTTAAATCAATCTTTGCTTAAGGATTTCAATACCAAAAGAGAACACGGCGAACGACTGCTTCCAGTCGACTTTATTTTTCACACTTCCACCACCAGAGCGCAGCACACACACCGATTCCCGCACTTCCTGGTTCACAAGTCATGCTCAACCCGCCCCACATAGCTGGCCAAACACATGCCTGTATAGAATCTATACACACGAGAAAAACCACGAACGCAGTTGGTTCTTCTGTTGCAGGCATGTTTGGCCAGCTATGTGGGGCGGGTTGAGCATATTGAAATCCTTAAGCAAAGATTGATTTAAGCTGCTCGACATTGTTCTATACTATAGAACAATGTCGAGTGCATTATTGCCCACTTTTAATGCAGTTCGGCGCAGGATCGGATATATGGATAGTCCGGTTATATCTGTATTTTTTCCGACTCCCGAGAATATCGATATAACAAGACTTTACTGTATGTACTATTCGAAAATAAACACTTTTTTGTTTCTTTACTTTATTTTACTTTTATTTAACCTACAAATGTGGCAGATCATTTTGCCTGACCCTGTATAAAAATTGAGCTTGACATGAATTCCCCACTTTTTACAAATGCCATTTTTTTTTGTGATGCACGGCTTGCTCACCCAACCCTTCAAACTCCTCTGTGTTAGCTTGATGATGTTCTCCTCGATTTCAGATCAACTTTGCTTTAAAATTTGCAGGACTGTGGAGAATCCACTGTACAAGGTCATCTGTTATATTTGGTACTCAATCAATAGGTTGGGAAAAGTCCAAGATCATATTGCTAGTTAACAAAATTGATTTGTTTTGCCTTCTTCCAAGTTTGTAACAACTAAAGTTTTGGTGTTGCTGTAAAAAAAAAAAAAAATTCCTTCTATCCTTCCAAGCAGATGGCTTTTCGAGACTCGCTTGTCCTCTGTGCCGTCAGATGCATTTGCCAACCTGGTCAACATCTCGCGGATGTGAGTACCAACTCTCATTCTACTCTGCTCCACCTGCTCCTTTTCAGTCATGCCCCCCCCCCCTCCACACACACACACACATACCCTTTGTCTGCCTCACGCTCAAACGAATGATCCTCTCTCCGTCGAGTATCACCTCTGGCTGCACAGCTGGAAGCGTTAATACATTCCTCAAACACCAAAAGCACTCCTTTGACCGCAGGAAGGTTTTCAACACTGGTATTTGAGCCAAGCTTTAAAATGGGGGCCAGGGGGGGGACTCCCTGTAGAGAAGCATGATGTAGTCAAATATACTGTAGACCATGGGTCTCAAACTCAATTTACTTGGGGGCCACTGGAGCTCGGGTCTGGGTGAGTCTGGGCCGTATAAGGTTTTCAAAAAAAAACAAAAAACGCATTTATTAAAAACAAAAACATTTAAAAAACTGTGGCCCACAGCCAAATGTGGCCCGCAGGACACTAGTTTGAGGCCCCCGCCTTGATATGAAAGTTTAATGTTAGTGCGGCCCACGCAAGTTTGATATGCATGCTGTATGGTATCATGTACCCAGAAAAAATTATTACGTTTGATTAATGTTCATGTTAAAGGTTAAATAACTGTTAATAGTTATCCTCCCTATCCGTGTGGAAGTGGTAAGTTTTTGGCTATTTAAGTTTAAAAGGAAATAACTTGAAGGCTACCGTTTAGGTCGCTAGCTCTCTAGTTTGCGAGTTAGCATGTGTCTCAAGACCCTGCAGTTGCGCAATATGTTGTAAATAAAAAGAGTATAAATGTGACTATAGTCGTGTTTTGTCATGTCTACAGGGCTCTAATAATGCTTTGTTCATTTTAATCTGAAAAAAATAATTTGTCTACCCACCAACTATATGTGGTTTCTTAAATTTTTATTATTTACCGTTTTATTATTATTATTATATTTATTTATTTATTTATTTATTACTGATTTATTGAATTTTTATTCTGATTTGTTTATTCATTTTTCATCTTATTTTTTGTAGAAAAATAAAAAGTAAGATATTTGAGAACAGTGGAATGTTTTATCAGAGCTTGTCTTGTAGAAAATTGGAACCAAAGCAAAGTTTTTAATTTTTTTTTGTTTTTAATAAATGCGTTTTTGTTTTTTTTTTGGAAAAACCTGATGCGGCCAAGTCTCACCCAGACCCTAGCTCCAGCGGCCCCCAAGTAAATTGAGTTTGAGACCCCTGCCATACATAGATGTTTCTCTAGTGATTAATACTAAAATGAGAAAATAAATAAAACCAATTGATTTAAGAGATATGTTCTATAGCCCTCAGTAATAGCCAGTAACAAAAGAACCTTCAATTTATTAATATGATTCTTTTGAGGTTCAGTTTACCATTTTTGGAAATTAAAATTGAGGTTGTAAAACCGACCCGTTAACATAAGAGATGACACCAGAAATCTAACACAAGAGGAAGGTTAAAAGCACATAAAACACGAACTCTCAGAGCAGAACAGTGCTTGTACTGTGATTGTTTCTTGTAGATATATATCGGTGGATGTGACCCTGCAGAGACTGGAGAGGAACTGCTTTCACGGCCTGAGGAAAATCACCCACATGTGAGTATCTCAAGTGAAGGGCACACACGCTTTATTGATCCTTGTTGGGTAAACTGCTCTATTAGCAGCTGGGTGATAGAAATGTTTCAGTTTCAGCCTTGGAAGAGGTTCACTTGCTTTACATTTGTGTGCTTTGATGGTTCGGTTTGGGAAACTGGATATTGGAATTGGCTGAGATGGTTTTGCCGAGCAAAAATGCGGAAGGAAAGATACGTTAGAGTACTCAGTGGAGTGCAGACCTTGGCTAACTGTTAACAGAAGGTGTGTTGTGGGACTGTGTGGTGGGTGGCATGCCCTGCAATCAGTAGTATGTGACAATGTGGTGTGAAGCCGTGCACAAGAATATGAAATATATAATACGGTATATAAATAGACACCAATGAAAATGTAAATATATCATATATACATTTGAGTAATATTATATTTTTTGCACAATAGAAGAGAGCACTTTTGGTTCAGTTTTAAGCCGAAAGTGCAAATAGCAAAGCCTGCATCTCTGTGTCACGTGAAGGAGGTTAAATATTGAAGACAAATTTTAATGCATAATACAGTTTAGTTGCAAATATGAAAATGTTAAATACTTATATTGAATTGTTATTTTCATGTAAAGTAACCATTTTTTTGTGTTTATGTTGTTAGTTTATTGTTGTTTACACATTTTGGCTAACTATATGGCTATATTTGTGTCAAAGTGAAATGTATCTTTTCACGAATAGCCTTTTTTTTTGTTGAGAACTGATATTTTGCTGAAAAGTTTCTATGTTCTACTGCTGGTTACTGAAAAAAAGAAAAAGCAGGAAGCAGAGAGTCCAATCTTTCTTTTGGTACATACCAAAAAATCAGTTAAAAATGGCCGATACCGAGAGGGATTGAATGAGTTAATAATTATAAATTTGATTAATTTGCTCAATTATCTCACCGAGATGCACAAGGTCCATTTTGAACACCCATCTATGAACAAATTTGTCTGCTTGACCAATTAAAGAGTAATAAAAATGTCCAAAATCCTCTTTTCCTTGTCACAGGACACAACTATGGTGTGTTCAAAGACTCCCAAACAATGTGTGAAATCTCACTAATTGCTGATAATAAATCAGCAGGGTTTAAAGTAAAAAAATGAAAAAAAAAAAAAATCTTGAGCATGAACTCCTCAATCACAAACACGATTGGTCTGAACCAAAAACTAATAAAATGCCCCCCCCCCACACACACACAGACTCCTTTGTCTCCACCCCCGACTGGGGTATTTGTTAGAATTATTCATTCATTCATTTTCTACCGCTTTTCCAGCTGTCTTCGGGCGAGAGGCGGGGTACACCCTGGACTCGTCGCCAGCCAATCACAGGGCACATATAGACAAACAACCATTCACACTCACATTCATACCTATGACCAATTTGGAGTCGCCAATTAACCTAGCATGTTTTTGGAATGTGGGAGGAAACTCCGGGTACTCTGGAGAAAACCCACACATGCACGGGGAGAACATGCAAACTCCACACAGAGATAGCCAAGGGTGGAATTGAACCCAGGTCTCCTAGCTGTGAGGTCTGCGCACTAACCACTAGAGTGCCGTGCCGCCCTTGTTAGAATTAGTTATTCGTTAAAAAAAAGTAATTATTCATGTCGCTCTGAATACCATATTTGGGTTCGGCTCCACACCATAACATACACTAGCATCTTGGAGCACAGCACCTTGAACGCAGCATAATAATAAGAATTGGTAGAATTGGACAGTAGTGGTTTAGGATGGAGGGGCTTGGTGATTTTTTTTTTGTCATATTTAAATGCCGGAGATTCGTCACGATGCCGTGAAAATTAAAATTATGACCGACTTATGGTGAAAATTTTTTATTTTTTTTTACCTATTTTCATAGAAAAGTCAGGTTCTTACATGTGGATAAATGCAAACAACCGAGTATCATGTATTATTTATTTCGGACATGACTGTGGAGGCCGGTGCAAGCAGACAGGCAGAATAAGTTTGTCAGAGCGGAAAAGATGAACAGCCGCCACTATTTGGCTTCTCCTCCTTCACGCTCCGGCTCTTGCAGGAGTGTCTCGGGTGGAAAAGTCAAGCAAGGTGCACTCTTACTCTTGTCTCAATTAGGAGATTTATGTATGCATTCTCCAGGTTTTGGACCACACACTTCCTTCTGCAGTGCACCGAGCTCTCCGTGTCCTGCTCCAAAACCTGCTTGTCTGAGTGACGGATTTCTTCCAACACAATCCACCGCAGCATTTTCGCTTGGACTTATTTCCACTCTCCAATTACGGTGTTAAATGCGGCCGTGTCGCCGTTTGCAGCGACTATGATTAACGACCGCGTGAATTGATGAACGCAAGTGCAGCTAAATGACCTCCTCGGTTAGTGTCTTTTCTAAAGTAGCGGACTAATTACAGATAACAAAAATACAGACAGAAGCAATCATTCCAAGCAGCTGAGGTTGGTATCTGTTTTCTGTTATTTGACATCTCTTGGGTCTATTTTCCTCTGATTGGTGCGGTACACTAGATAATAGCGTCTCACTCGGGTTTCCTTCAGGGTCAGACACACAAATTAATGCACCGCTTCCCGTTGGCTGCTTTAGGCCAACAGCAGCTGTAGATGTGAGACAGCACTTGTAAACTGATGATTGGGCGGGTGGAACCGGGGAGGGGGGGTCCGGTCTCGACAGAAACCACATACTTCAAGACTGTTTGCGTTCTTTGCTAGGAATTAGAGAGGCACCGGTGATGAAAGGAGGATAGATTGCTCAATACAGAGTTACGGTACACACAAAGAAAAGTGGATTCTTACTTTTGCTTTACTTAAACTAGAGATAGGTTGCCTTATGTGCTCTTATTTAATACATATATTGTATTTTTAACTTTTTAAAATATTGTCCCAGGCTAACCTAGAAAAATATACTCCTCTTCATGCAACAGTGCACAGAATCCATGACCCCTTCTAGCATTTATTAGCGTTCCATAATATCCATCCTGGGGTGGCATGGCGGTCTAGTGGTTAGCACGCAGACCTCATAGCTGGCCACCCTGGATTCATGGCCAGCCAATCACAGGGCACATATAGACAAACAACCATTCACACTCACATTCATACCTATGGACAATTTGGAGTCGCCAATTAACCTAGCATGTTTTTGGAATGTGGGAGTAAACTGATCCTAGTGCATGTTTATTTTTTGTTTTGGTATGGTCACAAACCATTATTATTTTTTTATCATTATTATTTTTGTTGGGCTGCACGGCGGTCGAGTGGTTAGCACATAGACCTCACATCTAAGAGACCAGGCTTCAATTCCACCCTCATCTCTGTGTGGAGTTTGCATGTTCTCCCCGTGCATGAGTGGGTTTTCTCCGGGTACTCCGGTTTCCTCCCACATTCCAAAAACATGCTAGGTTAATTAGCGACTCCAAATTGTCCATAGGTATGAATATGAGTGTGAATGGTTGTTTGTCTATATGTGCCCTGTGATTGGCTGGCCACCAGTCCAGGGTGTACCCCGCCTCTCGCCCAAAGACAGCTGGGATAGCGGTAGAAAATGAATGAATGAATTATTTTGATGTAAAACAGCCTATTTGTTGTGTTTATGTTGGGATAGTTAATCACAAAAGCAAAAAAAAATATGTATCTTTTTGCAAAAAGCCGTTTTTCTCAATTTTCTAGTCATATTTTCCTGAAACGTACCTATGTTCCAAAAGGTAGAAACAAACTTTTTTTAATCTAATATTTTGTAGATTCCTTGTTTATATAGCCATATAAAGCACAATATTCAGTGTACCTTGAAATATCAGTCAAAATCCTGTTCAAACATCCCATATTTTTAATTTTATTTTAACTGCACTTTTCAGTGTGGACCTAACCTTTCTTCATTCACGTGTTGAATTTCATCTATACAAGCTGACAAGTTAACAAGCATACAAATTGTATAAGTAATAACCAATGAGCGGTCAAAACCTACCCTTAATTTTAATATCTTGCAGATTAAAAGTATGATAACGCATATTAAAAGGTCGTCCTTTATGATGTTCTGTGTTACGATGGATGAAATAAAAACGTAATTTTGATCCATAAACACAAGACTCTCTTGAGAAGTAGTTACAGCGTGCACGGCCGAATAATAATACGTACCACGTGCAGCAAAAGAATGCAGCCTGTGCCTGAAGACTGAAGACTGAGGAAGGATAACATCGCTTATGAGTTAACTTCTTACACTTCATTACGTCCCCCAAGCAGCAGCGTGCCAAAGAAAAGGAAAGCCATCAAATGGAAGTGAAAATGATCATAAAAGGCTCAGACAGGACAACTGAAAATATATTCAACGTGTAAGTCTGAACCCAAAAGCATCGACATGACCAAATAAGTACACTAATTGGCAATGGTTCTATGAACTTATAAAGGAGCCTACTCAAATACAGTACAGTAAATCTCTCTGCCAGACTGTTAGCCAGGATGTGAATCAAGGCCAAGGCACATTTGGGCTTAGACATGACTGCAGTGCTCAGTGTAGTCTTGGGGAACCAGAGTAAACACATGCTAATGAAACACTTTTTTTTTTTTTTACATTCTACTTCTGGATTTGGCTGTCGGCATCGCGTTTCCTCCATCTTGCCCGTTGACCTGTTCACTTTTAAAGGACATGTTCAATTAAGTGTCTTTGGATGTGTTTGTGTTCCACTGTATTCACAACTTTTCAACATTTAAAACACGGATGTTCATTTTCATTTTCAGAGAAATACGGAACGCCAAAAGTTTAACCTACGTTGACCCCGAAGCTTTTAAGAATCTCCCAAACCTGAAATACCTGTGAGTTCTTAAATGTACCATTTAATACATTTGGTAAAACCCACCCTTTTGGGGGCTTTTAATGTCAAGAATTAAACACAAACAGCACAAAAATGATAATATTTTGTACAGGTTACTATAGATAGAATACTGAAAAAGGACAAATAAACTGATCTTGTCTAATATAATCTTTATGTTTATCAGGGGTATTTTCAATACGGGCCTGACTGTCTTTCCGGACCTGACCAACATCCACTCGACTGACAACAATTTCTTCCTGTAAGTTATTACATTATAACAGTTATTGTATGGGTTATGAATACATTTACAGTCATAACTAAAATGTTTTACGTAGATGTTACTATGATATACTCATGCATGTCATATGTGCCAAAGGCTTTTATTGACAGTTTATGTCAAGACGTCATCGCTGCAGTGCTAACCCTTTTCCAATTGACCGTGGAATGCTCTTGATTCACTTTTTGAATTCTGACTTATGGCAACCCGTTCTTTCATAATCCACATCAACGATGTAGTGCATCAACGGTGATTTACCCACCCATCTTGGTCCCGTGAGCTCAGTTCTGGTCAGATTTCAGTGATGAGGAACGTAATTCCGGTTAGTTGCTGGGGACACTTAAGTAAATAGTTTGGCTTTTCAAAAACAATATGCAATACAACTGCATCACAAAAACGCATAGAAATAAAAATCAGTGTAGTGTAGTGGTGGGCAAAACCGTTCATTTCAGTGAACCGAATCATTCTGGTTCATTCAGTGAAAAGAGCCGTTCATTTCAGTCAATTGGTCATTAGTCTGTGATCAGTCGTGTCGATTCAGTCCGTTCACTCATGTTCCGACTCAACAGCGCAACAACACGTGATGACTACTGATGTGTCGGTCATGAACGAACGGGTCTAAAGAACTAGTTCTTTTTTGTGAACGGAATTAACAGGTGTCGGTCAATCACTCGGTCTGGGTCTTTCAGTCGGCTAGCCCCACCCACCCACAGAGCGAGGCGCAACTATAGGATAAGACAGATAAGCATGCAGATAGTCCCGCCCTGCGAAAGGAACGGTGAACTGACTCTCCAGCCAATCAAAAAAAAAAAAAAGCATTTGCAATTGAACGGATTGTATAGGTCAGGGGTCTCAAACACGCCAAATGTGGCCCGCAGGACACTAGTTTGAGGCCCCCGCCTTGATATGAAAGTTTAATGTTAGTGTGGCCCGTGCAAGTTTAATATGGATGCTGTATGGTATCATGTACCCAGAAAAAATTATTACATTTGATTAATGTTCATGTTAAAGGTTAAATAACTGTTAATAGTTATCCTCCCTATCCGTGTGGAAGTGGTAAGTTTTTGGCTATTTAAGTTTAAAGGAAATAACTTGGAGGCTACCGTTTAGGTCGCTAGCTCTTTAGTTTGCGAGTTAGCATGTGTCTCAAGACCCTGCAGTTGCGCAATATGTTGTAAATAACAATTAAAAAAGTATAAATGTGACTATAGTTGTGTTATTATTATTTGCAGTTTTATTATTATTATTATATTTATTTATTACTGATTGATTAATTTTCTTTATTCTTGATTTGTTTATTTTTCATCTTATTTTGTGCAGAAAAATAAAAAATAAGATATTTGAGAACAGTGGAATGTTTTATCAGAGCTTTTATTGTAGAAAATCGGAACCAAAGCACTGAAAAAGTTTGTATATTTTTGTTTTTAATAAATGCGTTTTTTTTTTTTTTGGAAAACCGGATGCGGCCCAGCCTTGCCCAGACCCTAGCTCCAGTGGCCCCCAGGTAAATTGAGTTTGAGACCCCTGGTATAGGTATTTTAGGGGCGGTGACCTCGTTTTTTCCGTTCACAAAAGAAGTAGTTCTTTTGACCTGTTCGTTCATGACCGACACACCAGTAGTGCAGCGCTACGACAGAAGGTTTGATTATCAGTATTCGGCTCTCGATAGAAAATGTTTGACACCCCTGGTTTACCTTAGTGTTGTTCAAATTTCGAGGTTCCACTATATGTTTTCCAAAGCCTGACTCTGAATTCAGGTTCACTTATTTTTTTTTACTTGTTCTTAAAGTGACAAGGCAATTTAGAGCAGACTGCCAAGCAAATTTGTGAGTTCCTGCTTTGGTTGCTTTCCAACTGCAATGTTACTCGTCGCCATGAACTGAACACGACACAAGCGCTTATGTTTGCACTTGTTTAAAAAGTATATACTCCCGAGATGCTCTGAGTCATCTAGTGTGTGCGGTTTTCACGCCGCTGAGTCATTCCATCAATCATCTTCGCTACACACTTTCATTTTCCAGCTATACTGTAATAAGTTACAACACCTCAAACGTCCATAAGAACCCCGCCTGTGTCACTTTCCAGTGAGGAGTTCTCAGTATGTTTACAGCACCACTTAATGCTCTCTTTGTTTGTTGTTTTTTTCTGCAGGGAAATTGTAGATCATCCTTATATGACGGTGGTCCCACCCAACGCATTCAGTGGCATCACCAGCGACGTGTTAACAGTGTGAGATATTGGCATACATGTTTTAAAATGTAACTATTCGTTTTTTTAAAAGCAGTCAAACCTCAAGGATTGAGCAGAAACTTTCCCTCCAAATTATAAGATAAAAATCTATTGCCGTTATTAAAGCCATTATTACCAGTGCAGACAATTTTAATACAGAAATCAGTGCATACCTCCTCCAAGCATAATACTTTGCCTCATATTGTGATTTACACCATGTTAGTCCTACATATATTTTATCTACATATTTAGATTCCTGGCTGTACAGTAGGTAAGTGGTTAGCGCACAGGCCTCACAGCTAGGAGACCCGAGTTCAATTCCACATGCAAAGGTTAATTAGCGACTCCAAATTGTCCATAGGTATGAATGTGAGTGTGAATGGTTGTTTGTCTATATGTGCACTGTGATTGGCTGTACCCCGCCTCTCGCCCGAAGACAGCTGGGATAGGCTCCAGCACCCCTGGGCCCTCCGTGAGGATAAGCGGTAGAAAATTCATTCATTCATTTTCCACTGCTTTTTCCTCACGAGGGTCGTGGGGGTGCTGGAGCCTATCCCGGCTGCCTTCGGGCGAGAGGCAGTGTACACCCTGGACTGGTCGCCAGTCAATCACAGGGCACATATAGACAAACAACCATTCACACTCACATTAACACCCATGGACAATTTGAAGTCGCCAATTAGCCTAGCATGTTTTTGGAATGTGGGAGGAAACCGGAGTACCCGGAGAAAACCCACGCATGCACGGGGAGAACATGCAAACTCCACACAGAGACGGCCGAGGGTGGAACTGAACCCTGGGCGGTAGAAAATTAATGAATGAATTTAGATTCCTTGACTATTAAACATACAGTGAGCAATTTGGATTCATAATGATATTATTAGTTCCGTGGTTATTAAAAAAAAATCAAATTTTCCATAATTTTTCTTCTGGATCTAGCTGCATAGCGTTTTAGCATCGCATAGCATATTTGGTGACACACTCCCGATTCCACAGATTCTAAATAATGGTGTTTGTTGCATGTTTATACCTTCATTTGTTGTCTTCCTATGATTACAATTCCAATCGTTAATATTTTGTAGAACCTGAAACTTGCCCTGTTTCCCCCCTTCCTCCAATTTTCTAAAAAAGGGGTAAAAAAGTGATTCAAAATCTGGACAAATTGGAGGTCAACCGGTTTTGCATATTGCAGTCGACCTCAGAAGGTTTCACTGTAGTTGGACAGAGAGGCCATTTGTTTAAAAAAAAAGTACTAACAAGCCACTTCACTATTCCAGAAAAAATAATAAAAAGCAAACATTGCACCATAAATAGTAAGAATTTAATTAAGTCTACAGTAAAACCCAAAGCATATTGCCTTTTCATAACCCTAGAGGAGGTGCAGACAGGTTCGAATGACCTCACTTTGCAAACATGTCCTGACTGTGAATACAATATTAACACAAAAAACACACAACAACAGGCGCTCATGCACATGTGGTCAGGTTTCAGACTGAAGGAAGAGGGGATTGTACATTAATTACACCGAGCAGTATTTACAAAAAAAAAATGTAAGCCTTTAAACCACAAAATTACACACACAGACAAGACGTCACCGTGTGATGTGAAATAAAGACGCATTGATGTGTTATTGATTAGTCGGTAACCCTTGTTGTCTTCCAGGATTCTGTACGGCAACGGCTTCAGGGAAATTCAACATCACGCGTTCAACGGGACCAAGCTGGATCAAGTGTATGTCAAAAGCTTGTCTTGCTGATTTGACGATAGTTAGAAGGGAAAAGTTGAAACGTTGGAAAATGAGACGTGCGTTCAACTTCTCACCTACAAGCGATTAAGTGCATTTCTACCGTTTGCTTTGACAGCTTTGCTCAGCACTTTCGGACCTCACAACTCGTAGGATTAAAACTATAGCCGACATGTGTCATGCATGTTTTTTTGTTTTTTTTTTTTAAATCCTGGTTTCATTGCTTCTCAGTAGACCCGAACAAACCCTTAGCCAAGCTTTTGATTAGCCTGCTCAAGTTCTCATGGGAAAATATGCCTCCAAATTGGGCAAGAGGAAGTCTGCATTAAGAGTTCCTTTCTAGCGTCCACTCAGTGGACACTGGACTCTTTGTGACGGACTCCAAGAGGTCAATTATGACCATAATCATTACTTTGCAACAACATGCATTCCACTGATCCAGAACCCTGCATATTCAGGATATGAGGTATTGAATACTATATCAGGGTGATGTAGCTTTACCCCCGTTTGCTTATTTCTAACTACGACAGACACTTTACAAGAGCCTAATTAAGCCATCTGTGAGTCTGAACATGTGTGTGGTGTTTGTGTTGGAGTATGGACCTGCAGTCCGGCGTTAGGTGATTCCAACGGAGCTTAACCAAGACAAACACAGCTCCTTGTAGCGTTATTATTCTTATTACATTGGAGAGATGGTGTACTGTCTGTAAGTAGTCTTCTTAGGTCTGTGGGTGAGACTGTTGGATTTCAAGTATGTGCAGTTCTTAAGTTCATGGGAGTTTTATGCTACAATGAACGCTGATGTCGGTTTGACTGAAACAAGGAGGATAACTTGATTATTTTCACTCTCCTGTCCAGGGATCTCCACAGGAATAAGTATTTAACCACGTTGGATGAAAGAGCGTTTGTCGGCACTGTCAGCGGGCCCATGTTCCTGTAAGTCCCTCGCAATTACTGTCTTTATCATCTTTAAAATGGGGAGAAAGAGTAGGGGGAAAAAACTCTAGAACAGAAACTCAATTTACTTGGGGGCCCACTGGAGCTAGGGTCTGGGTGAGACTGGGCCGCATCAGGTTTTCCAAAAAAAAAAAAATGCATTTATTAAAAAAAAAATTTGCTTTGGTTCCGATTTTCTACAATAAAAGCTCTGATAAAACATTCCACTGTTCTCAAATATCTTACTTTTTATTTTTCTACACAAAATAAGATGAAAAAAAAAAAATCAATAATAAAGAAAATCAATCAGTAATAAATAAATAAATATAATAACAATAAAACGGCAAATAATAAAAACTTAAGAAACCACATATAGTTGGTGGGTAGACAAATTATTTTTTTCAGATTAAAATGAACAAAGCATTATTAGAGCCCTGTAGACATGACAAAACACGACTATAGTCACATTTATACTCTTTTTATTTACAACATATTGCGCAACTGCAGGGTCTTGAGACACATGCTAACTCGCAAACTAGAGAGCTAGCGACCTAAACGGTAGCCTTCAAGTTATTTCCTTTTAAACTTAAATAGCCAAAAACTTACCACTTCCACACGGATAGGGAGGATAACTATTAACACAGTTATTTAACCTTTAACATGAACATTAATCGAATTAATCGTAATATTTTTTTCTGGGTACATGATACCATACAGCATCCATATCAAACTTGCGCGGGCCGCACTAACATTAAACTTTCATATCAAGGCGGGGGCCTCAAAGTAGTGTCCTGCGGGCCACATTTGGCCCGCGGGCCACGTGTTTGAGACCCCTGCTCTAGAAGGACCAGAACTATCTTTCACAGCGTGTTTGTTTATGTTGAATAAAAACTCACCAAGTGGTTATCAACTTTAGATTAATCGCCTTACATTTAACAGTAAGAGTGATTAAAGCAAGGAGCAGCGTTCCTGAGAATGGGGAACATCTTGGTGCATCGCGGCTGCTCTTAAAATTGACTACACCCCTCTTGCTTCGACCGACAGATATAGTCATTGTTGCTCTCAGAGCAGGAAGGATGGTGGGTCTCCTGTGATGCCCCGTTTGTGGTTTCCCACACAGGGAAAGAAGTACCACAGAGTCTATACAGTGGTATCTCAGTTAAGTACTTGTTTAGCGTCCTGTTTGATTATGCCACCATTTTGGATTACACAGCTAAGATGAACTCTCAGTGTGTACCTCAGAGTAATATCATATTCATGTGCATATCTGCAATGAAGGCAACACCAATCGGTGCGGTGTTTTACGGTAATTCTAACAAACCATTTGTGCTTTTCCTTCATTTATTTGTCTGTCCCTCAGTGACATATCCCAGACGGGGATCACCTCCTTGCCCACCAGAGGTATGGAGTCCCTAAGAGAGCTGAAGGCACGTAATGTCTGGGCGCTCAAGAAACTGCCACCCATCACAACCTTCAAGCACCTTACCACGGCTAACCTCACCTACCCCAGCCACTGTTGCGGCTTCAAAAATCTCAAAAAGAAACGAGGGTGAGCTTTGTTGTAATTGGATTTTTTTGTTCTTATTCAAATTAGCTTTATAGACACTATTTGTGATGTGTTAGTTGTATAAAAGCAAATTAAAAAAAACCCTCCAGTTTGCAGTATTATGCTATTTGGGTGATGTACCACAGTGTAGCATAATGTGGATGTTGGCCGGGGACTGAATCAACTCCCTGACGTATTTACATAGAAACGTCTAACTTGGCCGCCATAATTAGTGTCACTCCATGTTGTTATTGTAGGACCAAGCATAAGCCAGATTTATAATAACTTATAATAGGAATCACTTTCCTTAAAAGTACTGTCTATATAACATAAATGATATCATTGTGAGCGTGAAGCATGCTTCTCCTGGTGTGAACCAGAGGACACCAGGGTGCAGCAGGTTGAGAAATACTACATTTTAGAAAAATGTTTTGAAAATTATGACTTCTGGTACAGCTTAAAGGGCAAAAATTATAATTTTTCAGTTTCTACAGTGCCGGAGAATACAGTTTAGAAACAGTAGCATAAAATCACATTTTATAAAAATGGCAGACAGGAACAAGATTAATGTTATATGACGTATTTATACATTTTCACAAATATAAAAAGACAGCTGGAATAGGCTCCAGCAACCCCCGCGACCCTTGTGAGGAAAAGCGGTAAAAAATTAATGAATGAATAAATTACAATGGAACCCCCCCAAACTCGAACACTATTGAATTTCAAGTTTTAACAAAATTTAATTATCCATAGCACCTGAACTGTACAGATAAATGTTAATATTCTCAACAGCCATACAAGAATGTCACTCCTGTACAATAAAAGTAGAATAAAGTAAAACTACTCATCCTTGGAAGGCGACTGCCAGAATGGGGATGGGTGATTCAGCACTAGTCAGAAAGCGTTAACATCAAATTAATTTGGTTATGTAATTATTATTATTATTAGTCGGCTGCACAACGTATGAGTGGTTAGCATGCAGGCCACACAGCTAGGAAACCCGAGTTCGATTCCACCCTCGGCCATCTCTGTGTGGAGTTTGCATGTTCTCCCCGTCCGTGCATGTGTGGGTTTTCTCCGGGTACTCCGGTTTCCTCCCACATTCCAAAAACATGCTAGGTTAATTAGCGACTCCAAATTGTCCATAGGTATGAATGTGAGTGTGAATGGTTGTTTGTCTAAATGTGCCCTGTGATTGGCTGGAGACCAGTCCAAGGGTGTACCCCGCCTCTCGCCCGAAGACAGCCAGCACCCCCCTATGACCCTGACGATAAGCGGTAAAAAAATTATTTAATTATTATTAATCAGTCTTGCTCATGTTTTTAGGTTTTTAGATTATCTCATCTGCAACCTCACGGCATTCTATGATCAGCATCACAAGCGTTCTGTGGCGCCCCTGCACGCTCCATCCCTCCAAGATGTGATCGAGGAGGTCCCAGAGGAACCGACGAGAGATGGCGATCACAGAGGCGACTTCCATGGCAGCCTGCACTACCACTCCTACTTTGGGGGCCATCCGGATGAGAACGTCGGCTTTGGTGAGACCATAAAGAACCCTCAGGAGGACACGAGTCAGGACTTTGATAATCGTTACGATTACGTGGTGTGCGAGGAGGGTGAGGAAGTGACGTGCGTTCCGGTGCCTGATGAGTTCAACCCTTGCGAAGACATCATGGGCTTTGCCTTCCTGAGAGTGTCGGTGTGGTTTGTGAGTCTGCTGGCTGTTCTGGGAAATGTGGTGGTGCTCCTGGTGCTCCTCACCAGCCACTACAAGCTCTCCGTGTCCCGTTTCCTTATGTGCCACCTGGCTTTTGCAGACCTCTGCATGGGGATTTATCTGCTCCTTATCGCCTCGGTGGACCTCCACACGCGGGCCGAGTACTTTAACCACGCCATCGACTGGCAAACGGGCCCGGGCTGTGCACTGGCGGGTTTCTTCACCGTGTTTGCCAGCGAGTTGTCCGTCTACACTCTGACTGTGATCACTCTTGAGAGGTGGTACGCCATCACGTTTGCAATGCGGCTCGACCGGAAGCTTCATCTTCACCACGCGGCCTCAGTGATGCTCGGCGGATGGATCTTCTGCCTTCTTCTAGCACTGCTTCCTCTAGTCGGGGTTAGCAGCTACCAGAAGGTCAGCATATGTCTACCAATGGACATCCAGTCCACCGAAGCTCTGGTCTACGTCATCTCAGTGCTGGTCCTCAACATCATAGCCTTTCTGGTGATCTGCGCTTGCTATGTGAAGATCTACTGCAATGTACATAATCCTCAATACCGATCCGGATCCAAGGACACAAACATCGCAAAACGCATGGCTGTACTCATATTTACCGACTTCCTGTGTATGGCGCCGATTTCCTTCTACGCCATGTCAGCGGTGTTGGACCAGCCACTCATCACAGTCTCCAACTCCAAGATACTATTGGTGCTTTTCTACCCACTCAACTCCTGCGCCAACCCGTTCCTTTACGCCATCTTCACCAAGGCCTTCCGTGGGGACGTCTTCATCCTGCTCAGTAAAGTAGGTCTGTGCCAGCGGCAAGCTCAGGTATTCAGAGGTCAGACCATCTCGTCTAAAGGCAGCAGCGGGACATCCCAAGTCCGTAAAGACAAGGACAAATTTAGAAAAAGTCCACATAACTCGACTCTTCACCTCAAGAAGTGTTCCAGGTGTACGTATCATCAAGTGGTCAGCCGACAGGCAAACAACCCTGAGGACAACCAAAAACCCGGAGACGTGAGCTGAACACCAGCCCGAACTCTTGAAAAAAAAAAAAAAAAAAAAGGCCTTGAAGTGCCGGCGGACCTGTTGGAATATTTAAACAGAAAGCTCCAGTGGGCTTCCTTTGGCCGGCCAAGTTCAGCTGCTTTCTCAATTTCAGTTGTGATGATTTTACGCCTCCAGTTGGTGGATATAATATCAAGTGTCACTGAAATATGACTTTGACCTCATCTCGACAACCCTGAGCCCTTGTTACGCAAGCACAGCGGGGATGGCAATGAGCACAAGTTCTTCTAAAGGAGTAAAAAAGTAATGCCTGACATTATTTTCTATGATTTTTTTCTAATACATTGTCTTTGCAAAATTACAGTTTGTGTCATCTAATTCTGGTAAAATGAGTATGTCTTAATATTCAAACTTTTCCGAGTAAAATTTGAAATATAGATACATAAAATATAATAATAAAAAAAACCTTGTACAAATACCATATTTGTATAGTTTAATTTAGCTGTATAGTTTCTTTTCAACCCCAATACTCCTTCATAGCTTGCAGATGAAAATTATTTTCAGTTAATATGGCCACTATATTGGGTAATATGAGTGTAAAAAATTACTATAGGGGTGTTATTTCATGTGTAGAGGGCTCTAATAAGGTCAAAAACTGTATTCAGAAAGTCATAAACAATTTTTCCATGCTCTGCAAAAAATATTTGATTTATAAATAAAGAATTCTACTTTGTGGAAATGGAATGAATTAAATTACTATAGGGGTGTTATTTCATGTGTAACAGGCTCTAATAAGGTCAAAAACTGTATTCTGAAGGTCATAAACATGTTTCCACGCTATAACTGCAAGAAATATTTGATTTATGAATAAGGAATTCTACTTTGTGGAAATGGAATGAATTAAATTACTATAGGGGTGTTATTTCATGTGTAGAGAGCTCTAGTAAGGTCAAAAACTGTGTTCAGAAGGTCATAAACAGGTTTTCCATGCTATAACTTTAAAAACTATTTGATTTATAAATGAGGAATTCTACTCTGTGGAAAGGGATTATTATACTACATTTCTTCTTGTCATAGGAATACCTCAGTATACTGTATATTATTGAATTTTTTTTTGTAATCTGAGACTGAACATTAGTGTATATGATGGTAATTGTATGTCTTTTGTTTCTAACCATAGGCTTAAAGGAATGGAAAATGAATAGATGGATGTTCATAGTTAAATAATTTATTGTTTTATTGAAAAATAACTAATCAATGATTTGTTGCTTTTGTTCCTGACAGTTAATATCATATATATATATATATATATATATATATATATATATATATATATATATATATATATATATATATATATATATATATATATATATATATATATATATATATATATATATATATATATATATATATATATATATATATATATATATATATATATATATATATATATATATATATATAATGTTGTACACTGATGCTGGAAATGTAGTTTGCACAGTTTGGTCTCCCAAGAAGAGCTTGGCATCCAATTCCACAACTAAACCCCTGGTCGGATTTTGAGTATTAGCAATTTACAACAAATTACACGCAGGTATGAGAACCACAAATATCTTCTGTCTGAGTCTCTCCCGTGGAATGTCATGGTTGCTTTTCCTTGATTTTTTTTTCCCATCCTCTTACGGAAACAAGTGACTTATACAATCAGAGATAGTTTCGTGAGATTTAAGCAAATAATGGACACACACACACACACACGTGTGCTGCTTGTGTGATAGTGAAGTATTACAAGTCAAAGGAGACTGTCTCCCGACAACATCAGCCTAACATCTGGTTAGCATTTCATCCGCAAGGTGACTTTCTTTTTTTTTTTTTAAAAGGAAAAATGCTCCGATTTCCTGGAAAGGTAGACACTTTTAGATCTTCTGGAATTTTGATAATTTGCAAGGATATGACCACACTCATGCCTTCTCTGAGCATCAGCGAGACCCTTTGATTTAAAGTGGACTTAAAAATACTGTAAAATGGAAAATTCATCATTGTTGCACTGCAGTCCTGTAGTAGGCACTGAGTTCATTAAACACTGTGTGCATCCCTTGGTGAGTCATTGCCCCCAATGCAAGTGGACTCAAGCTCAACCGTGACCCTAATGAGGCCATGTGGTATAAAAAAAAAATGGATGAATGGATGTTTGTATAGATAATTGTGATTTTTTTTTCCCCCTAAGCATCATGGTATTATTTTGTGCGTTTGCCTTTAATTTGTCGATTATCAAAATAAACCACCCAAATGACTTCCTGTTCTTGTTGTGCCATGAAAACAAATAGATGAGCAAGCAAAGCTGTAGAGAGTCGCTACAGACACATTACCCAGCATGCCTTGTGGGTTACCACTGCATGTGTAGTTTTGCATGTACAGTCGTCCCTCGTTTATCGCAGTTAATTGTTTTCAGACCAAACCTAAAGTCATATTTTACATTATTAAATGAATATTTTTGTAGTTTGACCATAATGTAATTTTTTTAGTTTGACCAAAGAAACTGTTTGTCTTTTTAAATAGAGATTTTAGCATTACCAAAGCCACAAAGACATGAAATAACACCCTTATAGTCACTTTCGCACTCATATTACTGCAGGACATAAAAGACACCCACCTCTAGCATAGAAAGCTACCAAGCTAACACACTTTAGCTTCAAATTGCATGACAAAATATCGCTGCCACCTTAAGGATTATTAATAGATGACACCCACCTGCATAAAGTTGAAAAAGATTCAAAAGATCTAAAAATGTGCATCCATTATTCATGATATTTTGCCATTTATGGGGGATCTAGGGACCTCATGAATAACTGGGATCTACTGGCTACACATATTTTTACAAGAATAAGTCATAAAAATAACTAAAATAAAAGAAATCACAATTTTATGAGAAGTATTGACATTTAAACATGACAAAAAATGAAGTTGTGCCTCTTCCTATACTCATTTCCAGTTGAAGTGAGCAAATGTTAACTTGTCCAAACAATAAACCATACCTTAAACCCTGAATGATGGGATCAGAACTGCACAGTGGAGGTCTCCTAACGCCGGATTAGGTTTCTGCAGTCAACCATACAGAGAAACAATCAGCATCAGAAGATTTACGATACAATTCTAGCAGTTTTTCTTTTTTTTTTTCCCCAGTTCCTATTCCTGGGAACATCAAATCCCTGCATTTATGACGTCATTCCACGGGCCAGTAGGCATGGACGGCACTCTTGTGGGGTCAAGCTGTTGCCTCTTATTAGAAAGCTGTAGAAAGTGGAGGGGTTGCTAAAACAACCTGGAACTGGGAGATGCATGGTAAAATAATGTATCTGGAATTCTAGCCATCTGAGAGAGGCTCACCCAGACGAGCCAGGTGAGATTGACGAGGACCAGATAAAGAGAAAGTGTCTCATTTAGCAGCAGCTCATATTTAGCCTGAATAATGAGGCTTTGTGATAAAACACAACATCAATACAGCAAAGGGAATGATTAAGGAAATATACAGGGATTGTATCACAGAGGTCAGGGGAGGAATTAGGAGGAAAAGGAGGACCACAAACCTCCAGACGTTGGATTAGTTGGTCAGAAAAGTGAATTTGAAGGCAGCTTGGAGTCGATCCTACCTCCAAAAATATATTTTCAGGGCAATGATTACTCGTATTTAGCCCAGGATTAGGGCTGCGGCATTGGGCAAAAAACAGGAATCATAATTTTCTTGCTAATAATTGAGTTTAAAATTATCTAATTCAGTTTAGGTTTTTAAGTTTCTTTTTAATTATTGTTTTATTGAACTCATTTTGTCCTGTTTTAAAGAAACAGCTGAACTAGACTTTCTTCATGCTAATCTGCTAAATGATACACAATCTGTACAAAGGTTTTATAGTAGCAATGACAAATCAGTTATGCATGATAATTGCACACAAAATACAATAATTTTAAGCTTATGGTACAATAATTAACAATTAATAATAATTATTATAATATAATTAATTAATAATTAAGCTAAAAACGTGTACCACAAAATAAACATGTAGCTGCATGACACAGCTAGCATTACTCTGAATTAGCTTAGCTGCATGACACAGCTAGCATTACTAAATTAGCTTAGCTGCATGACACAGCTAGCATTACTAAATTAGCTTAGCTGCATGACGCAGCTAGCATTACTAAATTAGCTTGCTCTTCTTACCATGTCAGTGTTATTAAGCTCCGAACCGTCCTGAGGGAGAGCCGACATCAGCACGGAAGTAAACTTGTTTTCCTGTAGATTCAAACAAACATTTATTTGGAACATGACAGCTGAGCATGCGCAGAACAAACTCACAATTAACGCCTTCTCCTGCACGTGATGCTCACACTTCCGCCTTCTTTTTAACCCCGCCCCCTTCACGTGCCAAAGGGGAAAGGTCACATAAGTCCCGTATTATGGAGCTGTCCGGGGCAATACCTTTAATACCATGAATAGTAGAGACAAACGACCAAAGTTACAGCAATAAAAGTACGTTCACAACACATTTACGCACTTTTAGATGATGT
Organism: Doryrhamphus excisus; assembly: GCF_037039965.1. NCBI lineage: Eukaryota > Metazoa > Chordata > Actinopteri > Syngnathiformes > Syngnathidae > Doryrhamphus > Doryrhamphus excisus. Next base: position 3,637,160 of record NC_136367.1, on the reverse strand, counting down.
GTTGCCAAGGGTTACTCAAGTAGTTACTGTCAAAATGACGTTTATACTAATTGCCTGCTGCTTACGGATGGTGCCCACTAGATAGCGCCATGCTCGACGCCTGATCAAGCAGGTTGGCGTGTCCGCCATATTGGATACAGGTAAATGGACCAAAAGTTAATTTAAGCCTTTTATTTACCAATTCACACATTTATATATTTGGGGAAAATTTGGGGGGCTTTTCAGTCTTACCTGCGAAAGTCATTTCAGATCTGGTTTAGACTGTAAAACGTTGGTTAAATTCCATACAGCACATGAATGAGCCACATTCAGTATGGGGTGATGCATGTATGGATGGGTGTTGCCATATAAAACTACCAAAATGATTTAGATAATGGCAGTAACCACAGGGTAATAAAGACAAAACATAATTCATAAATGAAAAAAGTGAAAAGTAAACTAAAAAAAGTTAAAAGACAAATTAAAAAACTTAAAACAAAGACAACACTGACATCTACTGGATGAATAAAGAAAGAACAATTACTATTGCAAATTAATGAACAGAATTAAGTTGTATAAGTGACTGTGGAAATGAGTTTTCTGCAAAAATCAGTAAAATAAAAAACATGGCGTTTTCATTGGCAAATTTGCAACCATATTTTCTTTTTATATGTATTGTATATATTCTCAATTGTCCAAATCCATTGTAGATGAACATTTGAAGTGCTATATACAACATATCCAAAAATTCAGATTGAATTCATTAATGTTTACATTGGTCAAAAGCCATGTTTTTACTAATCAGATGTGTGATTGACCAGGGGAGAAAGTGGTCAAAAATGAACAAAAAATAATAAAACCAAATTGTAAAGGCAGTCACAGTACAAGCGTCCGAGTTTGGTTGCAAATTTAATTTATAAAAAAGATTTATTGAACAATAAATGATCTCAACAGCGATTAGAAGTGATGACAGAGCAAAAGAGAAAACATTTCTCATAAACATCCTCTTTGAAAGATCACCCTCGTTTTGTGGGAATACAAGAAAAAGCAAAAAAAAAAAAAGGCACAAACATTGAAGTATGTGGAACAACTATGATCTCTTTTATGAGCCATAATCCACACACAGCTACTGGAGTCATCCTGGGATCAATCTACTTCAATGACATGGCATTGATTTTGGCTGAGGGGCGCTTTTGCGGGCATGAACAGCTTCAACTTGAAATTCAGAAAAAACATCAAGTGAAATAAAAACATGTTAAATCACATTTTACTTTAAAGGTTGTATTCATTGTATAAAAATATGAGTAGCACACCAACTAGCCAGTAGACACAGCAGCCCGCCCCCCTAAAAAAAAAAAATCATATTTCAAATTTCTGCAACTGGGGCACTAAAACATGTGGAGAAACACACACTCCTTTCCTTCTCACCTAGAAAACATCCTTGTTTAAAAGCCCAGACTAAAATACGCAAGATTTGGAACAATGTTACACAGCTTTGTTCAGCCAACAGAAAAAAGGAACACTTATTTTGATTGTAAGAGCACAGTTTGGTGTGACTCGAAAAAAGTAGATCACAAATAACTTTCATGAATAAATACAAAAAAGCTTCATTTTTTTTTGGGGGGGGGGGGGTGCTCAGTGGTGCAATCAACAAACGGTGAACTCTCGCTCTCACTCACACACACACACACACACACACACACACAGTGGGTATTAATTAACTTAACTGCTTTAAGCGCACACACATTGATAAAATGACAGATGCCAAAAAGTACATTTCACACAAAACAATTTGTTCATTCCAAATTGCTGACTGGACCGGGGCTACAGACAAACTGGCGTCGGGAAAGAAGGAATAGTTGCAGAATCATTTTGAAAAAAAAAAAAAAATGCCTTTACAGAATTATAAATTAGTGTTGAGATTTAAGTCATTTTTTTAAACTTCTTTGTTAGAACCCTTCAATTTAAAAGAAAACGTTTAAAAGTACATAAAACGCTCCGGAGCACCATTTTGCAAAACTTGAGACACCAGAACAAAAAACAAAAAAAAGCAGGTGAGGCCAAAAAGTTGATTCTGGCAGAAGTGAAGGCAGCAATCTTAAGTTTGGACTCGAACGCAGACGAGTTGAACCTGTCTACTGTCTACAGTGCCTGACAAGGTTCGAATTAATGACCTTTATCCTGGAAGTAGGTCGTGGTCACTCTGGTCCTCTCAACGCCTGCATGGTATGAAATGTGGGAAACAACTCGGGATTGAAACCGAGAAACAAAAAAAAAAAAAAAAAGGGCAGGCTTTCCCTTTCGCTGTCGGTTTTCTCATCCTGCAAGGCTGGCTCGCCGAGTGCTATCGGCAAGACCCAGGTTGTATACGATACCCTCACAGTCCTTTTTAGGGGTTGTCAGAGTTCTCTTTGGACTCCCGACGTGTCCCAAAATCAAATCCAGTCACAGGATATGGAAGGATATTGATATTGTCTGTTAACTGGACTGGAGGAGTAACAGAGACCCTGCTCCTGTTGCTTGGCTTTTTTTGTCTTCCTTACCATTCGGCGTCCCCGATGGCTTTGGAGAAGACATAGTCTCTCCCGTTCAGATTCATGATGCCGTCTTTTAGATGGAATTTCCATTTGTTCTTACTTCTGTGAATCTGAGGGGGAAGCAAAGTGTAGGGTTGGGTATTGTTTGAAATGTGCTGGTGCCTAAACAGTGACCCAAAGCGCCTTTTCTTTTTTACAGATTTCGTTGGCAGATTTCGTTCATCAAGGAGGTGAACGCGCCGACTTCCGTGTCCTGTTTCCACCAGTAAGTAAGCTAATATTGCAGCTGGGAAGGATGGTTTGTGATTTGCACTGGATTAATAAAGTGTGAAAATGCATACCATATTGTATGTCAACTAATAAATAATAATAAACTTTGGTGCCACTATTAGCACCAAAACTAGCTTAGCTTTTCGGTCTGGTTCCAATCATTTTCTGTCTGCTATGGCACTAAGGTATATACTTTGGAATGCATCATCAGTGAAGAGCGCTAGCAATGCCGAGATGTCTCACCTTGTCATACTGGCACACTACTACATTCTCTGTGTCAAACAGCTCCTGGCCCTCCTCGTCACTGACATCATCACCGCTGTTCAGTGGCTCCTAGCAAGCAAACATTGGCCATCAATGGCAATCAATGACTGAAATAATGGCGTTTCTCTCACCTCCTCCACCTGGCCATCTTCTCCCCCATCCTTGTCTTTCTCCTCCTCCTCATCTTCATCATACTCCTCTTCTTCGTCCTCATCTTCATCCGAGGACGTGTCTCCGGCCCCATCCACTTGCAGCATTATAGGCGGCTGCTGAGCCTGGGGTTGACCCGCCTGCTGAGGCTGCACTTGGGCCTGCGGTGCTGCTGCGCCCTGAGCCTGCTGGACTTGCTGGACCTGAGCTGCAGCCGCCGCCTGACCAGTCTGAGGCGCCATTGCAGCGGCCTGCATCACCTGAGAGGAAAGGAGTGTAAAATGAGAATGAGCGCCATTGAGTTTCTGTTACACAAGCCTACAAAAGTGTGTTGAGGTCCCGTGCAACTAAAGGCTTTGTTAAGCTACAGAGGCTTGCTGCTCCCCCTCAAACTCTCCGGTGAAGCATTAAACTATATTGCATATATAATGTCCCAACGGCAAAGACATGAAAAAACAGAACCTGAAATGTGATGAAAGAGTGTGCTAACCTGTGTGTTGCCTGGGACTTTGTTTCCAGGAGCTAAGACGATCTGTGGCTGTTGGATGATGACTCCAGTTTGTTGAGACAGGCCTCCTTGTAGAGGAGCCAGGACCTGGACATGGTGCATTGCAAACAAGTTGGCTTCTCAGAATAGACAACAATCTTGAAGCAGCTGGAGTCAGAGGGCAAAGTAGTTGCTGTTGTGCTTGCAAACATACCTGCTGGATGACTGGGGCCTGCACAGAGCCTGGTTGCATCTGCTGCTGCAAGAGGATGGGCTGCTGAGGTTGCTGAATTATGTACTGAGCCCCGTTAGGCGCACGAACAACCTGCAGGAACTGACCTAAAGAACCACAAAACCAAAACAGGCATGATTCATGGTGAATTCCATTAGTAGCACAGTAGTAGTATTTAGTAGCACACTAGGCAAAGTATGGGACGTACCTGAGCTGGTGATGAGCTGGGGATACGGTGTGACCCCTGTGGGCAGAGCAAGCGCCGCTTGTGTAGCTGCTGCACTCTAGAGGACCAAACAATCATGAATATCACATGCACAAAAATCATGGCAGAACTTCCCGTTTGAGCAATTGATAGATCGGAGGGGACAAAAAGTCACCTGTGTGCAAAATACTTGGAACTGTTCACTTACCATCCCCGTTGCAGTCATGTGCTGGAGGATCTTGGAATCTGGAACAAGAACTTGCTGCTGGGGGGCTGCAGAGAGAAACTATACCATTATCCAATGCAACACAGAACATTCTATTAAAAACATGGAATTTTGCTGGCACTCGTTGCCAATCAGATAAGACACAACAACTTCCATTTGTTTAAAATAAAAATGAAATAGTTATTAATTTTCAAACTTTCACGACTGGCAAAAACTAATTATAGCAGACATTTACTATACAGAGATCAACATTTTTTTTTTCCAGGTTACGTTGCATGTTTGCCTATATAGTTGTTGCCAGGCAGACTTTGTAGAGCTAAATAAACAAATGATACTGGCCAATTCAAGAACGGTATCACTGACAACATTAGGTGCTAAGTGACAAACTCGGTTTAATCTACACTTTATATATTTTTCATAGTATTCCGCACAGTATGACATGGAAAGAAAGAAAACCAGTGTCATCTGCTGGCGAACAGAGTCATTTAAGGACTCAAACCAGTCCCAATTCTTGTGAACCAACCTTGCTGCTGCTGGGGAGACAGGATGACTTGCTGGGTCTGTGCAGGCTGGGAAACCTGCTGGACTTGTTGGACTTGCTGTTGCTGCTGTTGGTGTTGCTGCTGCTGTTGCTGAGCAGCCTGCAGGGCAGCCTGGTCCTCCGAGTGGAAGCCGTCTACCGCCTTGGACTGCAAAAGTTTGCTTTCCCATAGCTGCAACACACAATACAGTGTGTTGACTAAATATAGTTTATGGCTGTGTTATTTGTTAATATTTAATACAATTCCAGTGTTTCCCATACATTCATTTATAATGGCCTGCCAGCTCAGAACGAACCGCATTGCTTGTTTGAAAGATAAAATGTCTTGGTTAAAAACAAAATAAAAAACACTAGCAACCAACCTTATTGGACACTATGAGACTGATTATGAAAACATGTATCAGTCTCAACAAACAGCTGGTCCAGTGTAGTTTAGTAGTAATATCTTGAGGTGGTCAAATTACCTTGTGTCAGACTTCCTGAAACACTCTGCTTCAAAATAGTGCGTCAGCGCTTGTATCAAGCTGCATATATCATGTGACCGATTATGTTTGAAGCTTCACACGTCACAGCGCACACTGATGTTTTGAAACGGACTGGCTGCTGTCCGAATCTGTTCCGGTACAATTTGAAGGAAGGCCTCAAAGCTTCATGGCACCTCACCCGCCCATCTATAGTAATATCTAATACCTGTTACAGCATGCAGTGAAAATACAATAGTTTACCGTTTTCAGCTCCAGAAGGACTTGTTCATCCACTCCCTCATCCAGGAACAACTCTCGGACCTCGTTTATCACATCCTCAATCACAGTCTTGTACAGTTTAGGCTACAAGGAAGCAAAAGAAAAAAACAGCAAAATATAAGAAAACTTACACGAAAACATTGAAATGGTTTGAAAATAATAAAGATAAAAACAGCTGTAATTTTACTACAATAAAGACACAATGACAAAAGTATTCTAATGACAAAAGTATTGCTATTGTACAAAAATAAACTTCTAATATGAGCAAACTGTCATTTTGTTCTTAGCATATCTACACATGTTTGCTTTCAAAATAATAAAAGTAGCCCTCGCATACTTTAATTTTTCAGTATGTTGCCCTCGGTGGAAAAAAAAAAACTTCAGCTCTACAAGTCACTCCACCTACCCTACCCCATCTTTTCCATGTGTGTCAATGGCTGTGATGTTCGATATTGATTTTTTTTTTAAACAAATGGTAATTTAGCAAAAATGCAATTTATAGTGCATGACCCCAACCATGACAAAATTGCTGTTGCAGTTAAGCCTAATTTCCACTATTAATGCCATCTAGGTGCTATGGCTCAGGTAAACAAACATGGTGAAACAGAGGATGTTTTCTTCGATTATAGTTACTTTTCCAATAAAGTATCAAAAGTTTTTGAGGACAAAGAAACATTCGGAGACCAAAGATGGAACTTGCAGAACACGGACTTAATACTAAATACATGGGGATAGACATTGGTCACCTTCAAAACACAGAATGGTACGTGTAAGTTACACTAGAGTTGGTTATACTTCAATTATTATTATTTGTTTAAATCAGTGGCTGTCGGCCGCCACAGTGCCCACCCCTTATAGTAAACATGTGGCTGTCAAAAGATGTTTATATAACATGTACAATGCTTTGCAGCCATGTTGCTATCATAGAATAGTGTTTGATTTTGTAAATAAGACGTGGTTGATATTCGTTGCCTTTTTTTGGCTATGTACCAGTGGAACAGCATCCTTTTTCTTTAGGAAAGAAAAAAACAGTAGCACTCAGCAATTGTGAACATCCAGCAGCAACACGATATTTTGGCATGACTACTATTTACAATTTACAAATCCTTATCCTGGTGATGTCACTTGCGGACATGAGGCTGCGCTAGCTCGTCATGGCTGGCGCCTTGAACTATAAATCATTTTTGGGAATTTACTCTCTGCTTTCAGAAATCTAACAATATAGAACATAATTACAAACAACATTAAAATATTTACACATGTCAGGGACCCTTTACTGCAGCTTCATTAACTAAAGTAGAGATTTAAGCAGCCACATGTACCAACGGTAATGTTAATGTTATTTCCATGCATAAGAGTACTGACCTGTATGAGTTACATTGGCAAAACTTAATTAAAATAAAAATTAATCTGTGCTTACTTAATTCAAACATGCTGCAGATGTAGCTTGGTGATGAAGCACTGTACATCACGCTTTTGGTCATCATTTTTGCACCAGGGCCAAAAAGATAATGAGCACAATTGTACAACACTGTAAACTCCAACCACAAAGATAAACAAACTATTGTACCACACGTCAATATGACAATAGATGGCCATGCATTATGTGGCCGCTCCACCCTCAACATAATGAATACTTGTCAGCAACAAACATCATAAATTATAATTAACTACGTTCTGATTTTACAGATACCCATACTTTTAAAGACACTACGGACGGTGGCTTTCGCTGAACAAAAGCGTTAAAACAAGACGAGTACAACCGAGGCGACACAAGGAGACGCCGCGTGGCGTTGTCCCGATGCCCGCGACACAGACCTCGGCTCTCTCCTTTCCCTCCCCCTCGGCCCGGGCTGCTCCTCCACTATTTAAAGCACCCTGGTGTTTATAAGCGGAGCCAGTGACGTAGCGTCGAGAAGCACCTTCCCATCCCCGGCCAGTCTATATTAGAGAGCCAAGATGGCGGTATAAAACCAGGCAGCCGAGCGGGAGGAGGACCAGAAGTGGAGCTCGAGAGGAAGGGAGACGTGGAGGCCATTTTACGGAGCGGCTCGCAAATTCCACGTTTAATAAGTGTGTTATCAATATGTTATCGTATATATAGTCATTTTGAACTAGGTTGACTGGAATTATTATCGATGGGGAGTATGTATACTGTTTTTTTTCCAAGATGGGGTTGGAAGTGGGTTTTTTTGGCGGGTTTGTTGTCTTCACGTCGTGGAATGGTGGACAATGATGATGCAGTATAGTGAACGTTGCCCCCCCTCGCGACTTTTACCTACTTTATTCCATCACAAAGAATCTTACATTGTGCTTTGCGTACATTTAAACAAATAACGCACGTAATGTCGGCCATTTTCCTCGTATCGCCGCTCACCTCGTGTCCCAACTGTCGACATAAACGCAATCAAAACGACATAACATCAAGCACAACACGGGTGAATTCATACCAGGAACGTTACAAACGTTACAACTATTGAAACTCGACACCAGTTTGGAGTGTGTATTAAAAATGTGGCAATGCACCTTTTCCTCACCTATTTTAAAGTTATGTCTACCTGCTGTTCTCAATAAGAATGACAAGACGAGAAGCCTGATTCAAATGTCCTGTCGATTGAAGCTATTTTAATTGTGTTCCTGTATTGCAAAGGCAATGATTAATGTGATTGAATTAACATCAAAACATGTTTTAGACAACTTTAACCCCCATTTTCCCCCCACGTTGACAATCCTTGAGATTGATCCTTACCACTGGGTTCGAGTTAGCCGAGCTCGCCATTATACGCGTAGTGTAAAAAAACCACACGGAAATGGGCGAGAAATAAAGAGCCAAAAAGAACAAAAAACTGTTAAAACAACTGGGAACGGTACATTAAAACAGCCGGCATCACTTTTGTAAATAAAACAGTTTTTGGCGGTCTTATTTACAATCCCTGGCTGCGAATCCCCAGCCGTCCTCCGTCCGCCGTTGTTCTGCTTTATATACTGAGCGAAGGAGCTGCGAGTGCGCGAGACATAGGGCAGGGTCAAAGCGGAAGTCTCGCGAGATTTTAAAGGGAAACGGCTGTATTTTTGGCATGGTGGGAAATGAAGTTCAATTGTAACATTCAAACCAGGCTAAAACCCATTCGTTATGTATTTTAAGATTCACATTTGTTAGTTATTCAACAGTTAAACTTTTTATATCTTTAAATTATGACATTTTGATTTGTTAGCTGGAGAAGTGGATTTGTACTTTGTCAGGCATCAACCCTCAGACCTGTTCAAATGAGTGCACCACCCGTATACTCAGTTGTGAATATCCGTGACAAATTAATCTAATTTTCCAATTATGTTATGTTATTTTTATCATATTAATACGAATTTTACTGTATACTATTAGTATTGGTGGCAATGTCATTGTATTACGCTGTACTTGACCTTTTTGATGTAGTGACATATGACTGCCACAAGAGGGTGCTGCCACCTCGCGGTAGCACTACTGCACTGTCGTCTTTATGGCCACTCTAAAAAAAAAACACACACACACACAGTGCACAATCCAGTCACTTTAGGACCAAACTATTTCTCTCTCTCTCACACACACACACACACACACACACAACGGGGAGGTGTGAGCCTCATTCCATTTCATCATTCACATTCACTTGTCCTGATCTTTCCTCTAACGATCCCTGCTTTTTGCAATAAATGAGAGCTGACAAGAAGAGAATGTTAGCTCCACTTCTGTCTCCATGGAAACTTGCCTCTTGTGGTCATTGTGTGGCTACGGATGATGTATACAGGAACATACAAGTCACTCTGCTTCTGCTGCCTCTTCAAACAGTCCGACACACACAAAGCGTTTGCTTCACACACAAGGAAAAAGTTTGGAATAATCAATACATGAATAAATATTCTTAATCATAGTCTCAATTTAACCAAATATGCATGCTTTTGGACTGTGTAAAACCTATGCAAAGTCCACACAGAGATGTTTCGGATTCAAACCCTGCGAGGGCACACACTAGGCCATCGTGCGGCCTGTCAAAAATGACATTTAAGCCTCATTTGAAGATCTCAAAGAGCGCTTGTTCATACAATGGAGTCCCACTCTTAGCAACTGATGATGCCCTCTAAAGATCTCGTGAATGCACCCCCCCCACACACACTTCCCCTCCCTCCTTCTTGCTTTAGTTGCATAGCAACAGAGAAACTGCAAGCTCCAGTTGTGTTGATGGTGGGAGCGTGCAGCACACACACTAGAGCCACTGGATCGAGATTAAGCCAGTCTCAGCTTCAATTATGAATGGACTTCCACTGACACGACGACTCCGGAATGGCACCCCCCCCCCCCCCCCCACACACCCCCTCCTACACTTAAGAGCTAAGTTTTGACTTTTAATCGTAAGTATTGAACTTGCATGATTAGAGGAAGTAAATGAATAATTAACTGTCAGAAGAGGCAGAGTTCTGATAAGACCGCCGTTGATGGGAGTATGTGAGGTTAATTATTGGGGTCAGCCTTGAGAGAACATCAAGGAGGCTCCGCTTTCACATAGCTTATGGAGGCTGATGGTGTCCGTTGCAGGGTGAACTAAGGGGGAGCTAGGCAAGCTGGTGTTGCCTTTCGGAAAATGCTATATGCAGCTGAACCTCTGAAGTCCAAATGCTCGGGGGCGGGGGGGCGCCCATGAAGCGGTCAAGCAGTCAATACATATATTTTACATTTAAATCTTCTCATGATACCCTTGATAACTTGAATATATCGATTTAGCAGCATGCTACTATGATATCAAACCCATATGGTCACCATTGTAACCATTACATCTGGTGAAAAAGTAACGCCGCATTTCAGAAAAAGAACCAACAGTAAAATACGGCGGTGGTAGTGTGATGGTCTGGGGTAGTTTTGCTGCTTCAGGACCCGGAAGACTTGCTGTGATAAATGGAACCATGAATTCTGCTGTCTACCAAAAATATCCCACAACATCATACCAACAGTAAAATATGGTGGTGGTAGTGTGATGGCCTGGTGCTCTTTTGCTGCTTCAGGACCTGGAAGACTTGCTGTGATAAATGGAACCATGAATTCTGCTGTCTACCAAAAATATCCCACAACATCATAGCAACAGTAAAATATGGCGGTGGTAGTGTGATGGTTTGGGGTAGTTTTGCTGCTTCAGGACCTGGAAGACTTGCTGTGATAAATGGAACCATGAATTCTGCTGTCTACCAAAAATATCCCACAACATCATACCAACAGTAAAATATGGTGGTGGTAGTGTGATGGCCTGGTGCTCTTTTGCTGCTTCATGACCCGGAAGACTTGCTGTGATAAATGGAACCATGAATTCTGCTGTCTACCAAAAATATCCCACAACATCATACCAACAGTAAAATATGGCGGTGGTAGTGTGATGGCCTGGTGCTCTTTTGCTGCTTCAGGACCTGGAAGACTTGCTGTGATAAATGGAACCATGAATTATCCTACCAAAAAATCCTGAAGGAGAATATCTGGCCATCTGTTGGTGACCTCAAGCTGGAACCAACTTCTTCAACTTCTTCAGCAGGACGATGATCCTAAACACACCAGCAAGTCCACCTGTGATTGGCTGGAGAAAAACAAAATGAAGACTTTGGTGTGGCCTAGTCAAAGCCCTGAGGTTAATGCTAGGAGTCCACTGGGCCGGCGTCAGTTGGTGCCAGTTCACGCCAATGCAATTTGCTGTGACACCGAGTGTCACCAATAAGGTGCCTTGTGGCATGCGGTGGCTCAAACTGCCTCCCAACTGGCTCGTAGTGGCCCGTAACGGCGGCAAAAATTGAGTTTGGCGGCAAGAAAATTTCAAAATGTTTAAAATCTTCGTTGCATCACTTGCATCAATCAATTGGCGCGATGTGTCCACCAAGTGGAACCAAATGTCGCAAAAAATCCACCTATTGGAATCCAGTGGAATGTAATGGCACGAGCCAAGTTGCGCCAATGATGCTAAGAGTCCACTGGGCCGGCGTCAGTTGGTGCCAGTTCACGCTAATGCAATTTGCTGTGACACCGAGTGTCACCAATAAGGTGCCTAGTGGCGTGCAGTGGCTCAAACTGCCTCTCAACTGGCTCGTGGTGGCCTGTAACGGCGGAAAAAATTGAGTTTGGCGGCAAGAAAATTTCTAAATGTTTAAAATCTTCATCCACCAAGTGGAACCAAATGTCGCAAACAATCTGCCTATCCAAGTGGAATGTAATGGTGCGAGCCAAGTTGCTGCAAAGATGCTCAGAGTCCACTGGGCCGGCGCCAGTTGGTGCCAGTTTGCGCCAAAGATTATGTGATTATGTGAAGCACCGAATAACGGCAACATGCTGAGCGAACATTAATTTGGCGCCACAGCAAGCCACTACGCGCCAATCACAATCTTTGGCGCCAACTAGCACCGGCCCAGTGAACTCCTAGCATCATTGGCGCAACTTGGCTCGTGCCATTACATTCCAATGGATTCCAATAGGCGGATTGTTTGTGACATTTGGTTCCACTTGGTGGATGAAAATTTTTAACATTTTGAATTTTTTTTTGCCACCAAACTCAATTTTTTCCGCCGTTACGGGCCACCACAATATTCAAACTTTTCTAATTAATTTTTTTTTTTTTAACAATGCTGAAAAAGTGCAATACCACTTGATGAAAAAACAATATAAACTGTACATTTGCCCTGCATTATTACACATTTACAATTAATAAAATGCATTTTCGGCATGAAAAATATCCCGAATTTGGCTTTACGTGAACTCTGAATGGTGACGGGGGACGTAAAGAAAAAAAACAAAAAAAAAAACCTACTCTTCTGCAACTTGGATTTTTTTTTTATTATTGCAACCAACTGGAAGACAATACATCACATAAACATCATTGCAGTTTCTCAGAAAATGGAAAAACAAAATAAAACAACATTTATATATATATTTTTTGCCACGCTATTGGACAACGTTGATATTTACATGTAGTGATGGAACAGGTCTTGAACTCATTCTTTGGCAATATGATTGCACAATAAGGAAGAAAGGGGGGAAGCGAGGGGGATTGAACATTTACGGAAAAAAAACCAACACACCCGGGTTGTACTCTGCATCACATCTCACAGATCAATAACAGTTTTGCATTTTTGACATCACTAACCTATGGCTTTCCGATACTCAGCGGAGACAATCAGCAAAAATAATGGCAGTATCGTAGACTACTTCGCCCGAGAGGAGAAAACACAAAAATGGCAACTTTTTGTTGTTTTTTTTTGTTTAGCATTTTAGCATTTATAGCATTTTGCTGTTTGCTTGGCAGCTTTGAAAAGAAACACTTGTTTTTTCGGGTATCGTCAGGCAGTGAAGTATACTCGCTTTACTTGCTGAATGCAAATGAGACACAGGAAGTCGTTGTTTTGTTTTTTTTTAACAACCTATCCCGACATTCCGTTGTTACACAGATATCACACGAGAGAGACAGGTAACAAGAAAACCGACTCCGACTTTTTTTTTTTTTTTAATGTCAGCATGGATAGCGTCGGGAAAAAATGACAGGAAGCCAGCGATGCATGCTACAGGTGGCACCGATGTGGATGGGACATGCGTTTGAACACTTGGCTGTAACGGCGCTTAGCTGCTACCCTGCCGCACGTGCAGTTCATCGCCCCCCCCCCCCCCCCCCGACACAATCGTCAGGCGTTCAAAGCCAAAGCACAAGCGGTGGCACAATATCAAAAATCGCTTCGGAATGAAAGAAAGTCAGCAAACGCCGGTTAAATGGTTCTTTCATTCGTAGCTGGAAGAGATAGCGCCATCAAAGATAGCGCCATCAAAGGTAGCGCCATCAAAGGTAGCGCCATCAAAGATAGCGCCATCAAAGGTAGCGCCATCAAAGGTAGCGCCATCAAAGATAGCGCCATCAAAGGTAGCGCCATCAAAGATAGCGCCATCAAAGATAGCGCCATCAAAGATAGCGCCATCAAAGATAGCGCCATCAAAGATAGCGCCATCAAAGATAGCGCCATCAAAGATAGCGCCATCAAAGATAGCGCCATCAAAGATAGCGCCGCCGTAGCTTAGCAAAGTACTTGTGTTGGATGCGGCAAATTCGGGATGGGCATAGTAATTGATTGATTCGTGGAAAAAAAAAACATGAGCACAGCTATGGGAATTTGGGAACATTCGAAAATGACACTGACAATGGTGAGGAAGCAGGAGTTAAGAACATTCAAATAGAGATTCTTTGTTTTTAAATTTAACCAATTGATTTCATGCTGACCATAATGGATCGTTGGAATTTGCGGTAAATGCCCATCCCTAATTTCCAAGGAAGCCATCAGAAAATCCAGTTAAGCCCAAAATAATTCATATTCCCGCCGATATAGGAATTTCATTATTATTATTATTATTTTATTTCTTTAAATCGAGGGCAATAATCATGCCAAAACATTATAAGGAAGCCTTCTAAAGGGTCATGGTAACGTCAAGCATAATCTTGAGCAGCTGTTTTTAAATTGTAAAATTAACTGGAGGCACGGCAGCTTGAAAAAAATAAAGAAAAAGAAGAAAAAAAATGTAACCTGCTAAGCTAACTTAAGCAAAACTTAAAGAGTGATGGTTTTCTTCGTCTCCGACAAAGATGTCATCAACTACCATCGACTTTTGCGGAGTTAGCAAAAAGTCCCATTATAATGTGTTTAAGAGCCAGCATCGTATCTTTTTTTGTTGCGGTCCAAATTTATCAGTGGCGGGCCACCAATGATACATGTGTGCCATCTCGGGCTGTGATTATTTTAATAATTGATTAATCGGTCGATTATTTTTGTGATTAATCAGAAAAAAAGACAGCTTCTTCGTCGCAATCACTTTAAAAATGTAAAATTTGACTTTTCTGCGGTTTTCACGGCAGTCTAGTGGTTAGCGTGCAGACCTCACAGCTAGGAGACCAGGGTTCAATTCCACCCTCGGCCATCTCTGCATGTTCTCGTGTACTCCGGTTTCCTCCCACATTCCAAAAACATGCTAGGTTAATTAGCGACTCCAAATTGTCCATAGGTATGAATGTGAGTGTGAATGGTTGTTTGTCTATATGTGCCCTGTGATTGGCTGGCTGGCGACCAGTCCAGGGTGTACCTTGCCTTTCGCCCGAAGACAGCTGGGATAGGCTCCAGCACCCCCTCGAAGCTCACATCCCTGCAGTGGTTGTCGTCACAAAAATGTCAATTGCTGTTTTTCCAAAGTCAAAGCTGATGTGTTTGACTCAGGAAAATTAAAAAAAAGTCACATTTGAGAAGCTGAACCCACCAAAATAGTTGTCGATTAATTGCATCATCGATTAATCCTTAATTAATCATTACAGCTCCAATACCAGACCCTTCCCATGAATAATAAATAAAAAATATATGAGAAATATGTTTCTTTGTGTACAGGATACGAGTCGTTTTGGGCTTAAGTGTACTTTTTTTGTGTTTTCTACTTCGTTTAAATCCATCCTGAACGATTCTTTTCATGTGGGCATAAATTGTTATAAGTTGTTTCACCAACTTAAAGTTGTTTGGTACATTTACATTAAATGATGCTGATGCCAACACACACACACACACACACACACACACACACACACACACAGGAGGAAAAAATAAACAATACTGTTGTGTTAAATAAAGAAGGTCCGTGACATGACAACAGAGGTACTGAGGGGGAAGGCGGGCAGGCACAATGTTAAACAGTGTGTTCCTGGGTACACACACACACACACACACACACACACACACATTACAGATGTGTTGTGGAATAACACTGATCACCTCAACCACTGTACGAGAAGAAGAAGACAGAACCCCTAAGAGATGGCCTACTAGGAGCGAGAAAACCTCGCTCCCTGAAGGCGTGTCTTTCAAGAACCCTGAAAAGGATCCAAATTAAAAAAAAAAAAAAAAAAAAACAAAAAAAAATAAAAATAAAAATCCAATATAGTCACGGGTATAAGAATTGGCGGCAAAACTTTTTTTTTCTTTCCTCTAGGATCAAGGTTTATATGAAAATAAGTCATGCTTCATGCTAAATACATCGTTTATCTTACATGTTCTTTGAATAAAAAAGATTTGCTTTGTATCTTATTTACAAGCACCCATGCAATATAACTGAGAAAAGTCCTGCAGGTCAAATTGCTTCAATTAAGAAAGGAAAAAAATAAAATATTTTCTAACTTTTTACAGAGTTGCCCACGTGGGAGCAAATTGCTTATATATTTATGAGGGGTCGAGTGAGTAAGGAGTAGGAAGTAGGAAACGGACAACAACATAAACCGTGTAGACGTCTTCTCTCTGGGCGTCCGTAGACAGGAAGTACTGGGTAAAAAGTTCAGGGACGTTTTACATTATGCAACAACAACAACAACAACAAAATGAAGGAGATATTGCCTCACACCCGGCACGCTATCCATCTCTATGGTGATACATTTTTTTTTTTTTTTTTTTTTTAATTTTCATATATCTACTCTTAAATA
Organism: Doryrhamphus excisus; assembly: GCF_037039965.1. Classification (NCBI taxonomy): domain Eukaryota; kingdom Metazoa; phylum Chordata; class Actinopteri; order Syngnathiformes; family Syngnathidae; genus Doryrhamphus; species Doryrhamphus excisus. Next base: position 3,621,030 of record NC_136367.1, on the reverse strand, counting down.
CTATGAGTGCTCTTGAAATAAACCATGTCGCTTTACTAGAAGTGGCGTAAAAATAATATTAAGTGCATGAGTATATATCACATTACAATTATTTTGACACTCGTCAAGCTTTACTACCATAGCCTTCAGGGTTTTTTTTTTTTTTTTTTTTTTAATTTTTTTTTTTTTTTTAATTTTTTTGTCAGCTGTCTGTCTGTCGTTATTGGCTACATGAAGCAACCTGGTCACTTCTCTTTGGCACAGTCTCACATTTGTGCTCGTGTAAAAAGGATGTAAAGTGATGCTCGCGCCGCCATCACTGCGAGATTGCTACGGGTTCACGCGCACAAAGAGATACGCAAAGACAAAAACAGCCATCATGTCATCCCGTCCGTGCTTCGTTTCTTTTGCCGACGTGTCCAAATGAATGCTTTTACTATGGCTTTCATCTCCTTTTTTTTTTTTTTTTTTTTTTTTGTTTTGAAAACGACAAAAAAGAAAAAAAAAAGACACATGAGAAGTACCCATTAGTGTTGCTGAACATGTAAGGAAAACATCGATTTTTGATATTGCCACAAATAAGTAGGATTCACCTAATGCCCTGCAGTTAGATCGAGGGAGATGAGAAGTGTCCGTTGAGACTAAACCGTGTTACCTGTTGACCTACTCGTCGTGTGCATGTCGGCGTGCTAACGTGTGAACGCGTGATTCCGTGTTTTTTTTTTTTTTTTTTTTTTTTTAGTTTCTCAGGGCTTCTTTCTGCTCCTTCTGGCCCTTAGCGGTGCGATTCGTGATATTATTGAGGCAGGCTCTGACCCCGGCCAGGTGTAGCAGCGACCCGGCCGCCTCCTTCATCTCCTCGTCGTCGCTTTCCGGCGGCTTCTCCACCGCCGTCGCCATGGCGCGCCGTTTCTTCAACGGAAGCGTGTCGCTGATCCCCCGCGCTCGATTTTTGGTCCACACAAAGCTGCTTCCCGCCAGAGTTCCGGGTCCCGTCACCAAGGTACGTCTCTGCGCGCGAAGGGGTTGCTGGGAAATGTAAGCGGCGGTCGTGACGTGGGAATCCAGCGGGATCTCCCTAGGCTCGGGTTTGACGTCGGATTGGATTTCCACGGCGATGATGTCGTCGTCCTCCAACGGAGAGGAAGGGGCCGCCGCCTGGGAGGACCCCAGCCTGGTCGGGGATTTGGCGGTGCTGTAGGTGTGATCTTCCTGGAGGTCCTCACCGCAGGGAGGAGGGGAGTAGCAGGAAGGACTGTCCTGACCTCGGTTTAGGTAATCTCCGAGGGATGACCTGTATGGAGACATGGAAAATTAGCAAAAAGTCCCATTATAATGTGTTGAAGAGCCAGCATTGTATCTTTTTTTTGTTGCGGCCCAAATTTATCAGTAGCGGGCCACCAATGATACATGTGTGCCATCTCAGGCTGTGATTTTATTTTATTTTAATAATCGATTAATCAGTCGATTATTTCTGTGATTAATCCGAAAAAAGACATTTTTAATTACCGCTTCTTTGTCGCAATCACTTTAAAAATGTAAAATTGGACTTTTCTGCCGTTTTCACGGCGGTCTAGTGGTTAGCGCACAGACCTCACAGCTAGGAGACCAGGGTTCAATTCCACCCTCGGCCATCTCTGCATGTTGGCCCCGTGCATGCGTGGGTTTTCTCCGGGTACTCCGGTTTCCTCCCACATTCCAAAAACAGGCTAGGTTAATTAGCGACTCCAAATTGTCCATAGGTATGAATGTGAGTGTGAATGGTTGTTTGTCTATATGTGCCCTGTGATTGGCTGGCTCTCGCCCAAAGACAGCTGGGATAGGCTCCAGCACCCCTCCCTGAGGAAAAGCGGTAGAAAATGAATGAATGAAATTGGACTTTTTCCCTCCCCCGAGTAATTTTTCTTACTTTGAGCGGGAATATTCTCATGCACACTCGAAGCTCACATCCCTGCAGTGGTTGTCGTCACAAAAGACACAAGAGACAGTGCCCTCTGCTGGATTCATACCTGCATCACCCTCTAAATCCCCTGGATCCAATTCCAACATCTCAAATCAGGTTTGACTACAACATTCATTGACAAAAAAACTCCCCTGCTTCCGAAGGCGTTGAAGGACAGCGGTGTAAAATAATAAATCACAAACATGCCTCAACGCTCTGCCCTTTTCCCTCGGCCATTTCCTCCCTTCAGAATAAGAGAGTTAGCATATTAATAACTTATAAGACAAACACGCACCCCTTCGGTGATCAGTTATTCACTGCAAAACCTTTACTGAGTGTATGTCTATGTTTAATTCATCATACAGTGCAGGCCATCATGCTGTTATGCTGTCATGATGGATGTGCATGTCCATGCATGCCCCAAATGTTCTTGGGATCACGGGGGCCTTCTGCTGCTAATAAACCTGTTTGTGCGTGTGAATGTGTGAGACTTATATAATGGCTGGGATAGCATGTTGCCAAGTCTTTTGACCACAGTTAAAAACAATTGTGTAGCATGTTGTGATTGCTTTAAGATCAGCCACACCTTCACACCCATAACTTGAAGATGCATCGCTTTTATTGCACGACAGAACGTCCGTGCATCAGTCACTGTGCCGCTTTATTCCATTTATTGAACCTATGTTGATTTTTAATTGGATGGCTCATTTGCATACTAACAGTGATTGGATGGTTACTGAGGGGAGGGAAGGAAGCATCCAGCACTGCAATACAATACAGTTAATGAATTAATACAAAAAAGTACATCAAATAGTAGTTGCTGGTTGCATTGAAATGTGCCTGACATTCTGAAAAACCTGCATGTGAGGTTTTGGTGACATGTCTGCACTGTGCGCATGTCAGCCCCAATTTACCACAGCATAGGGTGCGCTTCACCTGCGCCAAGAAGTGACTAGGTAGGAGCTGACGAGCTTTCAGCGCACCAAAGGTGTCACTAAATTGTCACAGCGGCAATCTGCCATCACTGTGCGCCTGTCAGTCAATTTACCACTGTGCAGGATGCGCTTCGCCTGCGCCAAGAAGAGACCAGGTAGGAGCTGACCAGCTTTCAGCACACCAAAAGTGTCACCAAATTGTCACTGCGGCAAGCTGCCGTCACTGTGCGCCTGTCAGCCAATTTACCACTGAGCAGGGTGCGCTTTGCTTGCGCCAAGAAGTGACCAGTTCAGACCTGGTGGGCTTTCAGCACGCCAAAGGTGTCATGAAATTGTCACTGCGGCAAGTAGCCGTCACTGTGCACCTGTCAGTCAATTTACCACTGAGCAGGGTGCGCTTCGCCTGCGCCAAGAATAGACCAGATAGAACCTGACGAGCTTTCAGCGCACTAAAGGTGTCACTAAATTGTCACAGCGGCAATCTGCCATCACTGTGCGCCTGTCAGCCAATTTACCACTGTGCAGGATGCGCTTCGCCTGCGCCAAGAAGTGACCACGTAGGAGGTGACGAGCTTTCAGTGCACCAAAGGTGTCACAAAATTGTCACAGCGGAAATCTGCCATCACTGTGCGCCTGTCAGCCAGTTTACCACTGTGCAGGATGCGCTTCGCCTGCGCCAAGAAGTGACCCTATCGGAGTTGACCAGCTTTCAGCGCACCAAAGGTGTCACAAAATTGTCACTGCGGCAAGCTGCCGTCACTGTGCGCCTGTCAGCCAATTTACCACTGTGCAGGATGCGCTTCGCCTGCGCCAAGAAGTGACCCGGTAGGAGCTGGCGAGCTTTCAGCGCACCAAAGGTGTCACAAAATTGTCACTGCGGCAAGCTGAAAATGTGGACACCTCCCAGTATATATTTCAATTATTTTTGAAAGTATATAGTTTTCAAATATGAGCAAATTGAAGATTCAACAAACATTGTGGAAAAAGGTGTACCTAATAAAATGACTCACCTGATCGCAGAAGTTCTGCTCCCCACAGGACTGACAGGAAGAGGTCTGATCACAGGGAAGAGTGCCTGGCTCCTTACCCGGGCGCCATTTTGAATCACCCCACGTGGAACTAGAAGACAAGAGCAAACACAACGTAAGCATCCTTGACAAACACATAATCTCTAATATTTCTAATTAATGCAGAGGATGAAGGGAAAAAGACAGCGGTCGCTTCTCAGAAACACGATTAGATGGCGATAAGAGCTCACAGCAGCTCAATGAGACTCCGCTGCGTATCTAAGGAGGCCAACAGGGCTCTATTGATGAGCAAGGCAAGGTTAAATTGAGCGGGAAAGCGTCATAAATGAGTTAAGGGCGCTGTGAATCATTCAATTACCAACGACCGCTGGGCTTGGCTAAATCCAGCCTGTCCCACGTGTGGAGGCTGCTGGAACTCGAGTTGGCCCATTTTTAATTCAGTTAGTGACATGTTTATTCTGCTTGTGGCTTTTCATTTTTGGCGTTGGTGCCATGTCATGTTACGACTTGACTAGCATAAAAGCCTGATGGCGATAATTAAAGCAAAAAGGTACGTCAACGAGCCACCGTGTTAGTATTACTGTGTGCAACCAACATATTGCAATTTATATATATTTTTTTTAATAACCCGCAAGGCATGCTGGGTAACTTCATGTTCCCAGCATGCCTTACAACTATGTGGGTGTCAAAATAGCGCTAATATATTGTCTTATACTAATTCATAACACGCATAGTTGTAAGGCATGCTGGGAACATGAAGTTACCCAGCATGCCGTGCGGGTTATTAAAAAATATAAATATAAAGTGCAATATTTTTTTGAATTAGTATAATTCATAATTATGAATTAGTATAAAAAAGTATATTAGCATGTAAGAGTTTGACTACCACTACAACCAACATATTGCATATTTTTTATAACCTGCAAGGCATGCTGGGTAACTCCATGTTCCCAGCATGCCTTGCAGGTTATGAATCAGTATAAAATTGTATATTAGCATGTAAGATTTTGACTGCCACTGCAACCAACATATTGCAAGGCATGCTGGGAACATGAAGTTACCCAGCATGCCTTGCGGGTTATGAATGAGTATAAAATAGTATATTAGCATGTAAGAGTTTGACTACCACTACAACCAACATATTGCATATTTTTTATAGCCCGCAAGGCATGCTGGGTAACTTCATGTTCCCAGCATGCCTTGCAGGCTATGAATTAGTATAAGACAGTATATTAGCGCTATTTTGACACCCACATAGTCACAAGGCGTGCTGGGAACATGAAGTTACCCAGCATGCCTTGCGGCTAATTAATTAGTATATTTAGTATATATATTAGTATATGTCAACGAGCTACGGTGTTAGTATTACTGTGTGCAACCAACATATTGCACTTTATATTTATATTTTTTAATAACCCGCAAGGCATGCTGGGTAACGTCATGTTCCCAGCATGCCTTGCGGGTTATGAATGAGTATAAAATAGTATATTAGCATGTAAGAGTTTGACTACCACTACAACCAACATATTGCATATTTTTTATAACCCACAAGGCATGCTGGGTAACTTCATGTTTCCAGCATGCCTTGTGGGTTATGAATTTGTATAAAATAGTATATTAGCATGTAAGAGTTTGACTACCACTACAACCAACATATTGCATATTTTTATAGCCCGCAAGGCATGCTGGGTAACTTCATGTTCCCAGCATGCCTTGCGGGTTATGAATTTGTATAAAATAGTATATTAGCATGTAAGAGTTTGACTACCACTACAACCAACATATTGCATATTTTTTGTAACCCGCAAGGCATGCTGGGTAACTTCATGTTCCCAGCATGCCTTGCGGGTTATGAATTTGTATAAAATAGTATATTAGCATGTAAGAGTTTGACTACCACTACAACCAACATATTGCATATTTTTATAGCCCGCAAGGCATGCTGGGTAACTTCATGTTCCCAGCATGCCTTGCGGGTTATGAATTTGTATAAAATAGTATATTAGCATGTAAGAGTCTTGACTACCATAAAAGCCTGATGGCTATAATTAAAGCAAAAGTTACGTCAACGAGCCACCGTGTTAGTATTACTGTGTGCAACCAACATATTGCATATTTTTATAACCCGCAAGGCATGCTGGGTAACTTCATGTTCCCAGCATGCCTTGCGGGTTATGAATTAGCATAAAATTGTATATTAGCATGTAAGAGTTTGACTACCACGACAATCGACAAATTGCATATTTTTTATAACCCGCAAGGCATGCTGGCAACATGAAGTAACCCAGCATGCCTTGCGGGTTATGAATTAGTATAAGACAGTATATTAGCGCTATTTTGACACCCACATAGTCGTATATTACAGCATTTCCTGATGCTGTTTTGTATTCACGCCAAATCCATCCCACTGAAGATGATTAACAGTCTGAAATGTGTCAATGTGTCGACTATTGGAAGAGGCCACTCAATTCACTCAGGAGGTTTGTCGTCGGGAACTGTAAAAATATAAATAAAGGCAAAAAGCTTTCCACTCAAAGTTAGTGACCAGCCTGATGAGGAACACGACCCCCATTCTAATTAAATTAACAAAAAAAACCTCCAGTCTCCATAAAACAATTTAGCTAAGTGATGAGAATAAACAGGCCGATGACAAGAACCACCTGCCGTGCTTGGTCGGATCTATAATCCATATTGGAAAAAAAAAAATCACTTGTCATCCAACTATTGTCTTGGGGCTATTATCACGGCAGCCTAATATAGCCAAGCTCTGAAAGAAGAAACTTCCTGCAAAATGGGACAAAGGTTCACCTTGCAGCAGCCCGACACCCTCAACCGCAAGGCCGGGATGATGGAATGGCTTTGGAACAAATCCCTGACTGTCCTCGAGTGACCCACAAAAGCTTGGACTTCCAAACCTTTTGAAAATCTGTGTTGGTTCACCAACACCCCTGATCCAATGCCACATGTGGTCTACACGAGACTTAAAGCCGTCAGCCCCTTCAACACTGCAGAAGCTGTCTTCGGGCGAAAGGCGGGGTACACCCTGGACTGGTCGCCAGCCAGCCAATCACAGGGCACATACAGTGAAGAAAATAAGTATTTGAACACCCTGCTATTTTGCTATTTCTCCCACTTAGAAATCATGGAGGGGTCTGAAATTTTCATCGTAGGTGCATGTCCACTGTGAGAGAGATAAACTAAAAAGAAAAATCCAGAAATCACAATGCATGATTTTTTAACAATTTATTTGTGTGATACAGCTGCAAATAAGTATTTGAACACCTGTGTATCATCTAGAATTCTGACCCTGAAAGACCTGTTAGTCTGCCCATTAGAAGTCCACCTGCACTCCATGTATCATCCTGAATCAGATGCACCTGTTTGAGGTCGTTAGCTGCATAAAGACACCTGTCCACCCCATACAATCAGTAAGACTTTAACTTGTAACATGGCGAAGACCAAAGAGCTGTCCAAAGACACCAGAGACAAAATTGTACACCTCCACAAGGCTGGAAAGGGCTACGGAGCAATTACCAAGCAGCTTGGTGAAAAAAGGTCCACTGTTGGAGCTATCATTAGAAAATGGAAGAAGCTAAACATGACGGTCAATCTCAATCGGAGTGGAGCCCCATGCAAGATATCACCTCGTGGGGTCTCAATGATTCTAAGAAAGGTGAGGAATCAGCCCAGAACTACACGACAGGACTTGGTCAATGACCTGAAAAGAGCTGGGACCACCGTTTCCAAGGTTACTGTAGGTAATACACTAAGACGTCATGATGTGAAATCATGCATGGCACGAAAGGTTCCCCTGCTTAAACCAGCACATGTCAAGGCCCGTCTTAAGTTTGCATATGACCATTTGGATGATACAGAGGAGTCATGGGAGAAAGTTTTATGGTCAGATGAGACCAAAATAGAACTTTTTGGTCATAATTCCAATAAGCGTGTTTGGAGGAAGAAGAATGAAGAGTACAATCCGAAGAACACCATCCCTACTGTGAAGCATGGGGGTGGTAGCATCATGCTTTGGGGGTGTTTTTCTGCACATGGGACAGGACGAGTGCACTGCATTAAAGAGAGGATGACTGGGGCCGTGTATTGTGAGATTTTGGGGAACAACCTCCTTCCCTCTGTCAGAGCATTGAAGATGGGTCGTGGCTGGGTCTTCCAACACGACAACGACCCGAAGCACACAGCCAGGAAAACCAAGGAGTGGCTCCGTAAGAAGCATATCAAGGTTCTAGCATGGCCCAGCCAGTCTCCAGACCTGAACCCAATCGAAAATCTTTGGAGGGAGCTCAAACTCTGTGTTTCTCAGCGACAGCCCAGAAACCTGACTGATCTAGAGAAGATCTGTGTGGAGGAGTGGGCCAAGATCCCTCCTGCAGTGTGTGCAAACCTGGTGAAAAACTACAGGAAACGTTTGACCTCTGTAATAGCAAACAAAGGCTACTGTACCAAATATTAACATTCATTTTCTCAGGTGTTCAAATACTTATTAGCAGCTGTATCACACAAATAAATTGTTAAAAAATCATGCATTGTGATTTCTGGATTTTTCTTTTTAGTTTATCTCTCTCACAGTGGACATGCACCTACGATGAAAATTTCAGACCCCTCCATGATTTCTAAGTGGGAGAAATAGCAAAATAGCAGGGTGTTCAAATACTTATTTTCTTCACTGTATAGACAAACAACCATTCACACTCACATTCATACCGATGGACAATTTGGAGTCGCTAATTAACCTAGCATGTTTTTGGAATGTGGGAGGAAACCGGAAGTACCCGGAGAGAACATGCAAACTCCACACAGAGGGTGGAATTGAACCCTGGTCTCTTAGCCACTAACCACTCGACCGCAACAGGCTTTTATTGCAACTCTGAACCCCCGCGATGTCACCTGTTCACCCCTCCCACTCATTTAAACACATTTAAAGCAATACCCGAGTATTATGGGATAAGCGGAATAGAAAATTTGCATAAAAGTTCCCTTCAATGTGTAACGTCCTACTCGCTCCTAAGCTCTTATAAAATGCACTTCTACCAACTTGTGGTTGTTTTTTCACCTAAAAACTGCACCAAACTTGATTTTTTCTATTGTGTAGTTTCATCATCACCTTTGTGCTTCTCGCGCAAAAAAAACGTCCACTTGCATCGGGGCCCAAGTGGTGCAGATTATGCGTTTTGAATGTTAATTTATACTTACTATCATGAACCAAGGAGCGAACATTACCATTGGCAGCTGCAAGGGGGCGCTACAGGCTAACAACACCAAGAGTGAAGAAGTCAATAGATTCAATTCAGATTGGTGAACTTGCTTACCGGTAACTCGCTTGTCGGAGTCGCTGGCTTGTTATGTTAATTTAGGCTATTCAGCTTCCCGGGTTCTTGTTCTTGTTGACAGGCTCTTGTCCCAACCTCCCCCCAACCCCCAATTGGGAACACTGAGTAATTCTGGAAGTGACCGCTTCACAGTGTCATTTTCATCATATACAACGATTATGATCAAAGATCTGACCTTTTGGTGTTGTGTTATGAACGTTTACGGTTTGATTAAAGCGATGATCAAAGCTTGCCGCCATGCCCCGGCTACATCCGATGGTGGAGGCTGAAATGCTTAGTAATTTGTCATCGTCCATCTGGTTAGTATCTGTGATTTTAATTTGGACTGATTAGGTCAAAGTCCCGAGGAGGAGTTCAGTCAAAATATGACCCCTGATTTTGACCAAATATGGCTGACTTGTCCTGAAGACTTTTTTTGTGTGTCGTGTCACTGATGGAAAAAAGTCTATGGGGGCGCTAATGAGTTTGTTTTGGTGGTTTGCGTTCGAGACCAATAGTCAATAAACATAACAGATCCAATACGGTCTTCGCAGGTCTTCTGGTTAGTATCTGTGATTTTGATTTGGACTCATTAGGTCAAAGTCCCGAGGAGGAGTTCAGTCAAAATATGACCCCTGATTTTGACCAAATATGGCTGACTTGTCCTGAAGACTTTTTTGTGTGTGTCGTGTCACTGATGGAAAAAAGTCTATGAGGGTGCTAATGAGTTTGTTTTGGTGGTTTGCGTTCGAGACCAATAGTCAATAAACATAACAGATCCAATACGGTCTTCGCAGGTCTTCTGGTTAGTATCTGTGATTTTGATTTGGACTCATTAGGTCAAAGTCCCGAGGAGGAGTTCAGTCAAAATATGACCCCTGATTTTGACCAAATATGGCTGACTTCCTGTATATTTGTGAACATTTGTCCTGAATACTTTTTTTTGTGTGTCGTGTCATGACAGACATCTCTACCAAATTTGGTTATGATATGTGAAACTGATGGGAAAAAGTCTATGGTGGCGCTACTGGTGGAGGCTGAAATACTTAGTAATTTGTCATCGTCCATCTGGTTAGTATCAGTGATTTTAATTTGGACTCATTAGGTCAAAGTCCCTAGGACGAGTGAGTCAAATAAATGTCTGACTTCCTGTATATTTGTGAACCCGAACAATGCGAACTGTACTCTGGAAAATAGGGTACTAAAGGGTATTATAGTAGTTTTGTCAGGGTATTACTCAAAACCTAAAACCCGGCGTCTGTAGTTTGTTTGTACTTGGCTAAAAATGTGTGACAATACCAAGACTTTAACACAAAATTCAACCTTCTCGACAGGGAATCGATTACACACTTCATTCAATGACGTCTCAATGGAGAAAATTTGAGTGGAAACAAACAATTTGCCGTGAAGAACAATGGTTCCCAACCAGTAAGCTCCGACCAATTTCACAAGCACTGAAAAGGCTTTTTTTCATGCCAATGAGAAAAATCCACATTTGCTGCAAAGGAAGCAGATCCATGACTCAACGCTGGCGGCTCACCGCAAACGCTTCCCTTAAACAGCTGTCATCTTCTACTTCCTCAGTTCACGTTTCAAAAACTACCTGCTGTTTGCTGCCCAGGCCTGTTTCAGTCTGCTACAAACAGTAAGCCCCCACATCAATACAGCTTTGTTACCTGCACCTGGCAGGTTACTCCACGTTTTTTATGGGCTTTATGGGCTTTTTTTGTTGATACGTTTGTTTCTTTGCGAGTAGCCTGTCTACAATTTCTGATATATCTACATCGTTCTTTTATGATTTGGGCAGGGATTCTCCAAATGTGCCACACATTGGAAACATCACCGTGGATTCGAACCTCCATTAGTAAGCATCATTGGTATTCATCAGGAAGGGCGAATGGCCAGAATCAGTTAGAGGATCAAAAGATCCGCTGTGGCGACTCCGAAATCAGGAAAAATCTAAACAAACATTGTTTATACTCGCTTTATAACTTATTCAAATCCATCAGATGAGGTATCCAAATGACATAACCACTGGGAATTTAACTACTTTTCTTTGATCTATTATTTTTTAAAAAAATCTCCTAATCTTATATTAGGAAAGCAGGAAGTGAACAAATGTAACAGTTACTTTATCAAGTAAATGGTCATGGTTTCCATCTTTAGATGAGATACAATGACGAGATATGTCATTGTATGGTCACATCACCTCGTATTTCGGTATGTGACAAAAAATAAAATAAAATAAAAATTATATTAGGAAAGCAGGAAGTGAACAAATGTAACAGTTACTGCTATTATAAAAAACAATCTCCGTTTTCAAGTAAATGGTCGTGGTTTCCATCTTTAGATGAGATACAATGACGAGATATGTCATTGTATGTTCATATCACCTCGTACTTCAGTATGTGACAAAAAATAAAATAAAATAAATTAGGAAAGCAGGAAGTGAACAAATGTAACAGTTACTGATTGTAAAAGTACCAGATGGAGGGGTAGGATTTAATAAGCTTTACTTGTGATGCCCTCAATTATAATCTGATGCATGTTAAAATGAAATTAAACCATTACCATAAGACGCTACATCAGGGGTGAGCAAACTACGGCCCAGGGCCCAAATGTGGCCCACCAAGTATTTCAACTTTTAACACACAAACTGTCTAATTGAGTAAAAAAACAAACAAACAATAAAACTATAAAATTAAATGACATAGTTTGATGTGGTCTGAGGCGCACAGACCTCACAGCTTGGAGACCAGGGTTCAATTCCACCCTCGGCCATCTTTGTGTGGAGTTTGCATGTTCTCCCCGTGCATGCGTGGGTTTTCTCCCACATTCCAAAAACATGCTAGGTTAATTAGCGACTCCAAATTGTCCATAGGTATGAATGTGAGTGTGAATGGTTGTTTGTCTATATGTGCCCTGTGATTGGCTGGCCACCAGTCCAGGGTGTACCCCGCCTCTCACCCGAAGACCGCTGGAATAGGCTCCAGCATCCCTCGCGACCCTTGTGAGGATAAGCGGTAGAAAATGAATGAATGAATGAACATTAGTATAGGCTGCACGGCGATCAAGTGGTTAGCGCGCAGACCTCACAGCTCAGAGACCCAAGTTCAATCCCACCCTCGATTTTCCACGTGCATGCGTGGGTTTTCTCCGGGTACTCCGGTTTCCTCCCACATTCCAAAAAACATGCTAGGTTAATTGGCGACTCCAAATTGTCCATAGATATGAATGTGAGTGTGAATGGTTGTTTGTCTATATGTGCCCTGTGATTGGCTGGTGAACCTCGTGAGGATAAGCGGTACAAATTGAATGAATGATGTTTAAAGTGCTCCTAAAAAAAAAGGGACATAAGAGCAGTATAACACTTTTACAGATAAAATTAATTCATTGAATTAATTAATTCAATGAATTAATTCATTAATTGAAAGTAATTCAAGGAAAATTATAATTATAAAATAGCGTGTTTGTGTTAAATATATTTTCTGGGCCCCCCAAATAATTTTGTTAACCGCATTAATCTCTTAACCCAACGGTTCTCAACTGGCGGACCCCTTTTCAGTGGGTCCTGCAGCCAAACCAGTTGAGAAGCCTTGGCGGAGGTTTTGCGAGTGCTTCTTACTTCCAATTTCCTCTATTCTTTTACAGCACGTTTATGATCCGTTTTATGGGGAGACATTTCATCTAGCCCGGGAACCATGCGCTCATTAAAACGCACTCACGACACCAAAGTCCATCCCAAAAATGTTCCCACAACATTTATTTGGGTCTGAATCATGTTGCAAAAGACGGCACAAATAGCGTACATCTGTGATTTATGTCGCCGTTAGCTCTCTGCCCACAGTAATCTCATTGAGCCCCGGTTAGCGTGGCTCTGCCCCCCCACCCCCCCCACCCAGATATCTCCTGCTCTGCTCTCCATAACCTTATAAGTAAGTCCCTGCACAGTCTCTTTTCTAATCTTGATCACTCACTGCAGGCTTGTGTATGTGGTCAGTGCATTAGGTTTCCCTGGGTTGTCAACCCCCCCCCCCCTTGCAGCCGCCCCTACAGAAGCTCCCCACCTTGAGCTCCAGCCAGGCTTTAGGTCGCCATAGCAACGGCTCGCCTTCCACATGCCACAGAGTGGTAGATCATGCATCAGCAGAGAACGTGATAGAAGAGAAAGAAAGCGAGGGAGGAAAAAAAAAAAAGGGGGGGGGGTGGAGAGGAAATACCAGACTCTGCTTGACCTGGACTCTCCAAGCTCAGCGGCACACTTTTGACCAGTTTGTCCTTCACACACACACACACACACATGCAGCTCTTTTTCAAAGTTGAATGGAAAACTATCCTCGGAAATGTGTGTGTACTCGTATCCGTTTCCTCATCGATAAAAACATATTCTTCGTATACCGATGACTCATACCTCCAACTGAGCATGTACGCCGCCTCTGCAGCAAAAACGAGCACGGGACGTACGCCCTTGAGACGGGGTAATTTGTTTGAAAAATTAGAACAAAAAATTATAATTAAACTCAGTGGAGAGCAGGCATCATCATGCTGTTCCACTTCTGTCCTGTGAGTGGCAGTAATGTGCAACTATTAGACAGAAGCTTTTTTTTTTACCCGATGCCTCACTTGACTCCCAACGCAAGAAGATTCATTCATTCGGGGGGTGCTGGAGTCTATCCCAGCTGTCTTCAGGCGAGGACTGGTTGCCAGCCAATCACAGGGCACATATAGACAAACAACCATTCACACTCACATTCATACTTATGGACAATTTGGAGTCGCCAAATGTTTTTGGAATGTGGGAGGAAACCGGAGTACCCACAAATGCATGGGGAGAACATGCAAACTCCACACAGAGATGGCTGAGGGTGGGATTGAACTCGGGTCTCCTAGCTGTGAGGCCTGTGTGCTAATCACTCAATCACCGTGCAGCCAACCCTAATCATTCATTAATTTTCTACCGCTTATCCTAACCAGGGTCGCAGGGGGTGCTGGAGCCTATCCCAGCTGTCTTCAAGCGAGGACTGGTTGCCAGCCAATCACAGGGCACATATAGACAAACAACCATTCACACTCACATTCATACCTATGGACAATTTGGAGTCGCTAAATGTTTTTGGAATGTGGGAGGAAACCGGAGTACCCGGAGAAAACCCACGCATGCACGGGGAGAACATGCAAACTCCACACAGAGATGGCCGAGGGTGGGATTGAACTCGGGTCTCCTAGCTGCGAGGCCTATGTGCTAACCACTAAACCACCGTGCAGCCATTTGACCAACCAACCAACCCTAATATCAACTGGTATCAACTTCTACACTTTCATAGACTGCCTTTATACATTGTTCATTGATACTGCAAATACTGCAATACTCACTGTAAGAAAAGTGGAAAAAAGTATATGTACTCTACCACCAATGAGCACACAAAGTAGTTTTTGTGTGGAGAAACTAAACTCCCGTCTCTCTTGTCTCGACAATGTTTTCCTCCAACAGGTCATCTCTTTTGCTTCTCTGTCTGCATCCTCGCTGACTGCCTGCTTGTTTTCCAGGGAAAAGCCGAGCCTATCCGCCCCCCACCTCCTTCGCTCTCTCATGTGCCTTATACACACTCAGCCTCCTGTTAAATGAGTTCCACATGGCCCTGCAGGCGGTCGTCTCCGCGCAGCCGACATAGAAGCGGCGGCAGACGGGCAAAAGTACACACAAAAACACGCGTGCTGCACATTGCTCAGTCACACGGTTCAGCCGGGTTCAAAGGTCAATCCCGGCAGACCTTGACAACGCAACTGTTTGAAAGTGACCCCCCCCCCCCTCTCTCTGTCTCGCTGTCTGTTTGCCTGGCGTGCGTTTTTTAAGCGCGTGCGGCGTGAGCAGAATGCATGCTAATGTCTGACTGACTGACTGGTGGGCTCAAAACGCTGGCAGTTGAACTGATGGGCTAACTGGCTTGTCTATCTGACAATGCGGCTCAGCGTCTTAAGTAATTGGCTGCCTGACGTGTGCTGTGACTTACAGGCGGGGCAAAAACAATGCATCACTGCCACCCAATGAGTGGGTTCTTTTTGAACACGCCCACAAACACGAGACATTATAAGCCCAAATGCTAATCAACGGAATTGGCTCGTGCGGGGGCTGGATAAATCTGCCGACTCAGCATCAGTGATGTGCATGAGACATTCAAATATTGTGGGAATTCCTACAACTGTCAATTGATATGTCCTGTTTTCAAAAAGCCAAAGACAAAGCAAAATTGTATGTCTTGTTATATAAGTTGTGCTGCGGTTCAAATTCTCATGTTCTTGTGAGGATGTAAAATGGGTGTAAAATTACAGCTACAGCAGTTAATTGATGACCAATTAATCAATTATCCAGTTAATTAACAACTATTTTGGTATTCCAAAAAACATATTTAAATGTCCGCTGATTTCCGCCTCTTAAATATGCAAATTAGTATGTTGTGGAGCAAAGCAGTAACTGTGTAAATGTTTTGGTGCACATTGATTTGGTCTCAGCGGCACGGAGGTCGAGTGGTTAGCGCACAGACCGAACAGCTAGGAGACTGGGGTTAAATTCCACCCTGTAGCAAGTTCTCCCCGTGCATGCGTGGGTTTTCTCCGGGTACTCCGGTTTCCTCCCACATTCCAAAAACATGCTAGGTTAATTAGCGACTCCAAATTGTCCATAGGTATGAATGTGAGTGTGAATGGTTGTTTGTCTATATGTGCCCTGTGATTGGCTGGCTGGCGACCAGTCCAGGGTGTACCCCGCATCTCGCATAAAGACAGCTGGGATAGGCTCCAGCACCCCCGCGACCCTCGTGA